>NC_052944.1:46438822-46754246 GCF_013358895.1 Oreochromis aureus | reverse complement strand
ATGCTTTTCTGTCCAAGCTCCTTAGAATACCGTACAGTTAGTACAGTATGCAGACACAACATTGAGACAGTTTATTTTACAAAATGTGTTTAAGTTTGACTTTTTAATTTGTCTTTTCTTGTCAAATAATCTTTGAGTACAAATTCTATATTTAAATAATCCTGCAGCCATGCAGGTTTTCATTTTTAAAAAGACCAGTTCACAATTCAAGGTGCACTGTCCTCCAACAGGAAATTCCTCAGTCCAGGAAGCTTCATCACTTTCATCAGAAGGTAAAAATCCATTTGTTTGTTTGTAGAGATGTCGATAAGGCAGAAACATGTGAAGACTGAGCTGACCAGTCAGAGCTCCGGTTGTTTCCATGTGGTATATCTGTAGTCTCAGCTCTGCAGTATGACTAAAGTCAATAAATGAATTCTTGTTTTTTTTAGGGAATAGATAAATAAAGACCCAGTTTCAGAAAAGTCTGAGTTAAAATTCTGTTTTCAGATTGTCATTATGAGGTACTGAGTATAATAAATTTAATAGTAAATAATTCTATTTAAACGAGTCTTTCAAGACACCCAATGACATTTAACAATAAAAAATAATACACAGTAGAACAATGACAAAACGAAGAACAATACCCCCACCCCCACCCCCCCACCCCCAAAAAAAACAAAAAACAAAAGAAAAAACAAGATAAAATACACAATAGGTTCACAGTGAATATGCAGAGTTGAACAGACAGGTTTTGAGTTGAGATTTAAATTGAGGGGTAACTCTCTATCTGGGGGGTAGAGCCTGGGAGCAAAGCGACTGAAAGCTCTGCTTCCCACGGCACTGAGGCAGATAAAGGCACAGCAAGCTGGACAGAAGAAGAAGATTGAAGTGAGCGGGCAGAAGAGGTAGTGCTTAACAGGTCAGAAAGGTAAGGAGGAGCAAGGTTATGAAGGACCTTGAAGATGAACAAAAGAAGCTTGTACACTATTCAGCATTTCACAGGGAGCCAGTGAAGTTCCTGAAAAACAGGGGTGATGTACTGGTAGGTTCTGGTGATAATGCGAGCAGCAGAGTTTTGAACCAGTTGAAGCTTATGGAGGGATTTTTGGGGGAGACCATGCAAGAGAGAATTACAATAGTCAATGCAGGAGGTAACGACACATAGACGTAGACTGGGTGGAAAGAGAAGGACTTAATCTGTTTATGTTGCGGAAAGATGGATGTAGATGGAAATAGGAAGAATGTGTGAGATCACTGATGTGAGATTTGTAGAATAGTGAACTTTGTAACATCACAACAAAGCTCTTAACCTGAGGTGAAGGGGAAACTGTGGTGTTATCAGTAGATGATCAAGAGTGATATGATTTGCCTTCATTTTACAAACTAAAAGGATCACAATACTGTCAACAAGTCCTTTGCTCATAGGAAGTCCTTTTTGTGTTTTCTTTGTATTCGTGTACAGCTTTAACCTTACAATAAAAAGCAGCTTGAGGTGACTGTTGTTGTGATTTGGCACTATAGAAATAAAACAGATTAAAAATTTAGTTTAATTTTTAGGATTTTTCAAAAATGTATTCAAACATGAATACATTTACATACATACATACGCTGCTTTTTTCATTGTATTTATTCTTTCATTTTTTAAAATGTATTATTATTATTGTTATTATTATTATTAATTAATTAATTTATTTATTTATTTTGACTAGCCAGTACTCACAGATCCTCAGTCTTTTTTATGTTAAGAAAGAACTTTTATCTTTAATAGTTTTTGAGGTATTATTGTTCAAACAATGCCTCATTTCATTTTGGGGAAAAGCTGTGCAGGAAGTCAATTTTGGAAGCCATTTAAAAAAAATGAAAGTATTTGACATATCTAAAATTTTAGATGTGTCCAAACTTTGTAAAGAACGTTGTAATTAGAATCGATTAATAAAACTGTAAATTGGTCAAGAAGCCAAATTTGAATTAAGACGAAAATGATCCAAGTATCTAATGAGATTTAAGCAAACGTTATCAAGAGGCAAATGAGTGAATAAGACCAATCACTTTATCTCATGTTTCAAATTCAGAGGCTTTTCAAAAATGTCAGCATAACCTTAAATCTGCACTGAAGAAGAAGTTCCAGTGTGTGTTTGAGGGGATCGCTAAAGCAGGAAGCCCAACCCTCCTGAATCAGATCTACACAGAGCTCTACATCACAGAGGGAGGGACTGCAAAGGTCAATGATGAACATGAGGTCAGACAGATTGAAACAGCATCCAGGAAACCAGACAGACCAGAAACAACAATCAGACAAGAAGACATCTTTAAAGCCTCACCTGGAAGAGATGAACCAATCAGAACAGTGCTGACAAAGGGAGTGGCTGGCATTGGGAAAACAGTCTTAACACAGAAATACAGTCTGGACTGGGCTGAAGACAAAGCCAACCAGGACATCCAGTTCATATTTCCATTCACTTTCAGAGAGCTGAATGTGCTGAAAGAGGAAAAGTTCAGCTTGGTGGAACTTGTTCATCACTTCTTTACTGAAACCAAAGAAGCAGGAATCTGCAGCTTTGAAGACTTCCAGGTTGTGTTCATCTTTGATGGACTGGATGAGTGTCGACTTCCTCTGGACTTCCACAAAACTACAATCCAAACTGACCCTAGAAAGTCCACCTCAGTGGATGTGTTGCTGATAAACCTCATGAGGGGGAAACTGCTTCCCTCTGCTCACCTCTGGATAACCACACGACCTGCAGCAGCCAATCAGATCCCTCCTGACTGTGCTGGCATGGTGACAGAGATCAGAGGGTTCACTAACCCACAGAAGGAAGAGTACTTCAAAAAGAGATTCAGAGATGAGGAGCAGGCCAGCAAGATCATCTCCCACATCAAGACATCACGAAGTCTCCACATCATGTGCCACATCCCAGTCTTCTGCTGGATCACTGCTACAGTTCTGGAGGATGTGCTGGAAACCAGAGAGGGAGGACAGCTGCCCAAGACCCTGACTGAGATGTACATCCACTTCCTCGTGGTTCAGGCCAAAGTGAAGAAGGTCAAATATGATGGAGGAGCTGAGACAGATCCACACTGGAGTCCAGAGAGCAGGAAGATGATGGAGGCTCTGGGAAAACTGGCTTTTGATCAGCTGCAGAAAGGAAACCTGATCTTCTATGAATCAGACCTGACAGAGTGTGGCATAGATATCAGAGCAGCCTCAGTGTACTCAGGAGTGTTCACACAGATCTTTAAAGAGGAGAGAGGACTGTACCAGGACAAGGTGTTCTGCTTCATCCATCTGAGTGTTCAGGAGTTTCTGGCTGCTCTTCATTTCCTCTTGACCTTCATCAACTCTGGACTCAATCTGCTGGAAGAACAACAAACAACCTTGCAGAACTCTGACACAAGAGAATCTGCAGAGAAACACTTCTACCAGAGTACTGTGGACAAAGCCTTACAGAGTCCAAATGGACACCTGGACTTATTCCTCCGGTTCCTCCTGGGTCTTTCATTGCAGACCAATCAGACTCTCCTACGAGGTCTGCTGACACAGACAGGAAGTAGCTCACAGACCAATCGGGAAACACTTGAGTACATCAAGGAGAAACTCAGTGAGAATCTGTCTGCAGAGAAAAGCATCAATCTGTTTCACTGTCTGAACGAACTGAATGATCGTTCTCTAGTGGAGGAGATTCAACTGTACATGAGATCAGGATACATCTCCAGTTTAAAACTGTCTCCCGCTCAGTGGTCAGCTCTGGTCTTCATTTTACTGTCGTCAGAAAAAGTTCTGGATGTGTTTGAGTTGAAGAAATACTCTGCTTCAGAGGAGGCTCTTCTGAGGCTTCTGCCAGTGGTCAAAGCCTCCAACAAAGCTCTGTAAGTAAATATGTGATCAGGCTTCTTTTCATAACAGAAACAGTGTAATGTGTGATGGCCTCTTAAAATCTTAAATATATTTAATTAAATGATCATCATCTCTAAAGGACATTTTATTTAATGTTTGATAGCAACAGAAAATGTCAGTGTGTAAAACATTTCTGGGTGACAACTTTTATCAAAGTCATATCCAGAATCATCCTGTAAGTAAACTTTTTTTGTACAGCACCTTTCACAGGTTAAAAACCACAAAGTGCTTTACAATAGAAACAGGCAATAAAAAACACATAACATAAAATCATAAGTTATCATTAGTTCTACCTCATTTTTCCTCTGGTCTTATTGCGCTGCATCGGTGCACTGCTTAGCTGAAGATGAGCTCACTTCTATATGTTACAATCAGCCTCACCAGTAGAGTTTCCCAGGACCTGCAGCTCCTGGCAGATTCAATTATATTCCCCCCAGACCTTCCAGAAACCCCAGATCAACCAATCTTCCCCTCCGCCAGCGGTCTCAGTAGACCAAGTACACAAAACCCTGAGGAAGATCAACCCCCGCAAGGCAGCAGGACCAGACAACATTCTGGGATGGGCCCTTAAAGCATGTGCCAGCAAGCTGGCTGATGTTCTCGCTTCCATCTTCAACCTTCAACCCAGGATTGGCAACAGGACTTCAGTCAGCATTATCACAAACACTGGGGTCCCACAGTTTTGTGTCCTCAGACCCATCCTCTACACCCTGTACACCCATGACTGTGGCTGTGTCCCAATTCAGGGTCTGCACGCTTGAAGTACGCATTTTAAGTGCGATTACGTCACCGCCACGCGACGACGGCTGTCCCAATTCGAAGTGTACTTCAAATGCATACTCCAAATGCGCCGTCGATTTCCCCAAATATCAAGCGTGGTCCAGTGCACGCTTCGTGGTCCCATATATCCCACAATTCATAGCGCGGCGGTGGGTGTGGATAATTTTGCCGCAAAATACGGCAGAAGGGAGCGGCCGAAGAGTGAACTGTCAAAAGTAAGTACTGAATATCATGTCACTTATTTATGTGCGAATGTTTAAGAACGAAGAACATTAAAACATTACCGTTGGCCACATGTCGGCAAAGTTATGTGACATTAGTGATGTTTGTACTTTCAGCGTTAACTTGGTTTGAAAGCCTCTACTTTTAAATATATATATAGTCGACCTTAATCTTACAGAGATGTGATGATTTAATGGATAATTAAAGTCAGTCATATATCCACAAACACAACAAGCTGAAAGTCAGTGATGCTGCTCGGTTTGCAGTCCTGAATATCATGGCACAAGCAGGATTCACTGCACTGTTAATGTTAGCTATGTTATATTGCTGCCTCTGTTCGGTGGTGTCGAGCCAAACGGACTTTAACGTGTGTTTGAACGAGCTGACGGTTCACTCGTTAAGCTGAAAGAAAGATGCTTTAATCACAGGAGTCACACATGTGTCCACTGGACCATCTGGGAACTCTTCTTGTTTAGCACTCGTAATAACACAAACACTAAATCCTCCTTCTCTTGTGCTGTTTTGTAGCAGTGTATACACCTGAGACTGTCACCTGTCTGTCTGTCCTGCACTCTCTCTCTGTTTCTTTCTCTCTGATTGTGGAATAAAAGTATGAACATGTATTTATAAGTTACACTTGTGTTTGAATCCTGCAGCTTATCACACATTTGATTTCCATGTGTGACGACTGCAAGTGTCCAGAGTGAGGACAGACTGAGGGACCCACTGCTGCACATCATCTGTGAGGCTTTGCACCCCTGATGATCCACCAGGACAAACTCAGCAGTGTGTGAGGAAGAGGAGGAGGAGGAAGAGCCAGCAGCAGGTGACAGATGGAGAGAATAGACAGACTGTTCCCTGTTTGTGAAGGACTGCTAGAAAAGTTTAAAATAACTTATTGTCTGTCCTGAATCAGTCTTATTAGGTAATGTTCAAATAATGTTATCATTCCAGTGTTTTCAGTGTGGGAGAAAGTACTCAGGGCCTTCAAGTTACACACTATGAAAGGCAGCAACAAGTTTAATATTCAGAAACCTAAAGTATGTATCAGCAGCAGAATGGAGCTAAAAATAAATGTTTGTTTCAGTTCTATGAAGCTTTGAGTATTTTGGATTAGTAGCACTGCTGTGTTTGTTGAATCATATTGCTGTAATTGTTTATATGCTTTATATATTCTGAGGTAAGTTGATCTATAGTGTTACATCATATTCTATAAGGATGTTATGTGTTTGTATACTTTCTGCCCAGTTTGACCCATTTAGCAGAAGTCAGCCTGTTTAAGGCTCTGATATCCATTTTGTATGACTTAAAGCAGTTATGACATGCTCTGATTTTCTCACCCAATAAAGGAATATTTAATATATCAGTCTACTCTTCATTCTATCAGAAACAGTTTTCACAGCTCGTACATTTTCCTTTTTACACATGTATGTAAGCATTGAGCCAAATTTAGTAATGAACCTACACAACTCAGAGGAGAACACACAACTGAGGACAGTCAGGAAAAATGGGTGAAGAACTTTTCAGACCGGAATCTCACTGAACCTGAAAAGAAAGTATTAGCCAAAGGACTCAATTTTGCCATTTCTCCACAACAGTTGCCCATAGTGGACCTCATCACAGCCACAGAAACCGCCATATGGATTAATAAATTATCACAAACAGAAGCAGAGCAAATAATGATGAAAGTCTCAGCCACCCTCTCCAGTGCCAAAGTCCCTCTATCTAACCTCACAATACAAGAAAAGAAGGCTGTCGCTTCCCTGAGCAAAGACCGCAACATCACTATATTACCAGCTGATAAGGGAAGGTGCACCGTGGTCCTAAACACTACAGATTACCACACAAAGATCACTACTCTCCTCAGTGACAACAATACCTACGAAGCCTTAAAGCGAGACCCCACAAGCAGCTACAAAAAGAAAGTTATCGCTTGCCTTCAAGACCTTGAAAAGGACTACCATCTTAGCACCACTTGTGGGGAACACCCCACATCACATCAAGAACTCCACTGACTTCACTGACAAGGTCCAGAAATTTACCCTGGATCCAGATGAAACCATGGTGTTCTTTGATGTAGTCTCTCTCTTCACTTGCATACCCACCATGGAGGCAGTGGAGACTTTCAGAAAACGACTACAAGAAGACAGCTCCTTGGAAGACAGGACCAACTTCACACTCGATCAGATTTGCACACTGTTAGACCTCTGCCTTACCACTACATATTTCAAATACAACGAAGGCTTCTACAGACAAAAACATGGCTGCGCCATGGGCTCCCCTGTGTCACCTATTGTAGCCAACCTATACATGGAAGAAGTGGAAAGAAAGGCTCTTGGCTTTTTTAAAGGAAGAGTACCCAGCCACTGGTACAGATATGTAGACGACACCTGGGTCAAAATCAAGACACAAGAAGTGGAATCCTTCACTGCACACATTAACTCTGTGGATAAGAACATCAAGTTCACCAGCGAAGACACAAAGGATAGGTGTTTGCGTTTCCTGGACTGCGCTGTGCACATTGAAGAGAATGGCAACCTCAACATTGAAGTTTACCGGAAGCCCACACACACGGACCAGTACCTCCTCTTTGACTCCCATCACCCTCTGGAACACAAACTTGGAGTAATTAGGACCCTACACCACCAGGCAGAACATGTTCCCTCTAAGCCTGAAGGGAAAAAGAAGGAACACACACATGTAAAGGAAGCAATTAAAACATGCGGGTATCCTAATTGGGCGTTTATAAAGTCACCAAAGATGCACAGAAAAGAAGATCAGACACCAGCGAGGGAGGATAAGAAAGACAGACGCAACAACACTGCCATCCCCTATGTAGTCGGTTTATCAGAGAAACTCAGGAGAGTTTTCTCCAAGCACGACATCCCAGTGCATTTCAGACCCAGCAACACACTCACACTCTGTAAGATCCCGGATTTTTTATGCAGCCAGACTGAGGAACTGAGCTCATGGTTTTATTCCACCTGTCGGTCTGCTTTGGACACTGTTGCTCCATTAAAAACCAGACTGCCTAAAACTAAATCTGAGCCCTGGCTGAATGACATGACCCGAGCTGACCCGACATGACCCGAGCTGTCACTTGTCAGCTTGACTGCCGTCGAGCTGAGTGCAAGTGGAAAAAGGACAAACTACAAGTGTCATTCCAGATGTTGAAGGACTGTTGGCGTCATTATCAAAGAACTGTAAAAGATGCCAAAAGAAAACACTTATCTGAAATTATTCTGTCAAACTGTCACAACCTGCGTGTTTTATTTAAAACTATTAACTCTGTTCTTAGTGCACCATATACTGACTGTATCGAGCACTCATCTGAGGCCCGTGAAAATTATTTACACTTTTTTTATTGATAAGGTCTCCTCCACAAGGGCTCAAATCTCTCCTTGTGCTCATGACCTCTCAGTCTTTGCTTCCTGCTCTGCTGTCTTTGACAGGTTTGAGCCTGGGACTCTGTCCTTTTTAAAGGAGACTATTGGTCGTTTTAAGCCTGCAGGGTCTCCAAATCATGCTGTCCCTCCTCGACTTTTAAAAGAGGTATTACCTACAGTTGGACCTTTGGTTCTTGAGCTGGTAAACCATAGTCTGATGTCAGGTGTTGTCCCTAAAGATTTTAAACATGCTGTAGTCCAACCCCTGATTAAAAAACCTGCTCTTGATCCTACGGTTCTTGCAAATTACAGGCCTATCTCCAAACTACCTTTTCTTTCCAAAATTCCTGAAAAGGTAGTTTAGAGCCAAATAATGGCCTTCCTGGAAAAGCAAAATGTGTTTTGAAGTTTTCCAATCTGGTTTTAAACCCTTTCATAGCACTGAATCAGCCCTTTTAAAAGTTTTTAATGACATATTTTTAGCTACTGATGCTGGGGACTGTGTTGTTCTTGTGCTTTTAGATTTGACAGCTGCATTTGATACCGTGGATCATGCCATTTTATTCTCTCATTTGGAGCACTGGGTGGGCCTTAGGGGCATGGCACTGGAGTGGTTCAGGTCCTACTTGGCGGGGCGAACTTTCTGTGTCAGTCTCGGTGACCATGTGTCATCCTCCACTCCTCTCGTCTCTTGGCTCAGTTCTAGGCCCCCTCCTTTTCTCTTTATATCTGCTTCCTCTTGGTTCTGTACTGAGAAAGCACGGCATTGCTTTCCACTTTTATGCTGATGACTGTCAGACCTATGTCCCTCTAAAGAAAAAAGGCAGATGCCTCACACAGCCATTACTTCAGTGTCTCGATGGCATTAAGGCTTGGATGTCTGTTAACTTTTTAAAATTCAATGATAAAAAGACAGAGGTGATGGTTTTTGGTAGCCCCACTGAGACCCCCAATGTGTATTTAGATTCCCTGGCCCAGTATGTTAAGCCAACTGTCACAAACCTGGGGGCCAAAGTGGACTGTGATCTGAAGTTTAATAACCAAATTAAGGCAGTGGTAAAATCTAGCTTCTTTCAGCTCAGGCAGCTGGCAAAAATAAAGCCAATTCTTTCACGGCAGTACTTTGAGACAGTGATCCACGCCTTTGTTAGCACTCGGCTGGATTACTGTAATGTACTTTATATTGGGGTCAGCGCATCATATATTACTCATCTACAGAGGGTGCAAAATGCTGCAGCTTGTCTTTTAACTGGCACTTGAAAGTTTGAGCACATTTTCCCTGTTTTAGCTTCACTTCACTGGCTGCCCATTTCTTTTAGGATTCATTTTAAAATTATTTTATTTGCTTTTAAAGCCCTCCATGACCTCGCCCCATCTTATCTCTCTGAGCTGCTACAGCCTTATACACCCACCCCTTCTCTCAGGTCAGCTGATCAGCTGCTCCTGAATGTACCGAGGACTGGGCGTAAACTTAGAGGAGATCGTGCTTTTGCTGTAGCAGCTCCAAAACTGTGGAACGAGCTTCCTTTAGAGATTAGACAGGCCACTTCTTTACCCGTTTTTAAGTCACTCTTGAAAACCTACCTCTTTACCCTGGCCTTTGACACCACGTGAGATGTTGGTTTTTATTTTTATTTTTATTTGAGTTGTTTTTAGTTAATTCGATGCTGTTTTATCTTGTTTTTCTTTTAATATATGGCTGTTTTAATTTTATGAATTATGTGTTTTATTTATTTATTTTTGCTGTTTTCTGTTATTCTATTGTTTTTAACTTATTTTCTGTACAGCACTTTGGTCCTGTGCTGGGTATTTTAAAGTGCTTTGTAAATAAAATTGGATTGGATTGGAAATCTAGAACATCCTGACTCAACAACTCCTTCTTTAAGGGAGTTGTTGAGTCGGGATGTTAATCTTGGAGTGGTTCTGGACAGCTCTCTCAAATTAGACAAGCAAGTGTCCTCAGTTGTGAAAACGAGTTTTTACCAGCTACGCCAAATCTCCAAGGCAAAGCCCTATATTCCACATAAAGACCTTGAAAAGCTTATCCATGCCTTCATTACTTCTAGACTGGACTATTGCAACTCTCTGTACATGGGACTCCAACTCTCTCTCCTCCAGTGTTTGCAATTAGTTCAAAATGCTGCAGCATGACTCTTAACTGGCACCAGAAGGCATGATCACATCACCCCTGTTCTAGCCAATATACCCTGGCTCCCTGTTAAATACCGTATCGTTTTTAAAATCCTTTTGTATACTTTTAAAATTGTAAATAACTTGGCGCCCAGTTACCTAACAGACCTCCTTGACATGTATAGCCCCAAGAGAGCACTCAGATCCTCTAACCAACTGCTCTTAGTGCAACAAAGGCCCCGACGAAAGATGAGAGGGGATTGAGCTTTTGCAATCGCCGCACCTAAACTCTGGAATAGTCTTCCTATCGATGTCCGTGTGTCAGAATCCATTCAATCGTTCAAATCCCGCTTAAAAAGTCACCTGTTCCATCTAGCCTTTGAAGCAAATTAGCACGGACTTCCACCCGGTCTGCATTTGTGCTATGTTACTGTAACCGTAATTGTCACTGTAACTGTAACTTTAATTGTATTAACTGTTTTTGTTGCATTCTGCTGTAATCTGCTTTGCTACCTTCTGTGAAGCACTTTGTTGGACACTGTCCTTTTTAAATGTGCTATAGAAATAAATATTGATTGATTGATTGATTGATTGATTGATTGATTGATTGATTGATTGATTGATTCTTCCCCACTGCTATCAGACTCTTGAACAGCTGAGCTATTTTAACAATAATTTTTGCACATTGTCTTCTTGCATATCAAGCTCATAGCTCCTTTGCACATACATCTGCCTCACACTTAAATTTTGTCTTCTTTCACTCTTTTATATTATTTGTATTTTATATTGTTTTATTTATATATTTAAACCGGCATCTGTGTGTGGACAGCAAAAAAAAAAGAATTTCATTGCATAGAGAAGTGCTTTTTTTCTTTGTACATATGACAATAAATGCTTTGAAATTTGAAACTTGAAACTTTATTCCTTGTCTTTCTTCTCATTTTCTGTTACCAGATCTGCTTGCTTGCTTTTTTTTGTCAGTCTCTCTATGTTGTGCACTTTGTGTTTGACTGTAAACAGTCTACAATGTCCAGTAAGGACCCAGAGGACACTGACATTTACACTGTTCAGAATGAGACTTGATACTTTGCTTTAGCAGAAATAACTTCTATGAAAACTTTACTGGTTCAGTCTCACAGAATCTCTCGATCATATCTCAACCTTATTAACATCAAAGGACTTTTGCAGTCCTGGAGTCTAACTAGCCCTCACTCACCAGGATCTGAGCCAGCCGTCTCATTGCTGAATACTTACAGACTTGCTTATCACCTGTTCACAGAATGAAGAGTCATCACTTGTTTTGTTTAACATTGGATTTCATGATCAAGTTCCAGGCCGTTGATATTTTTTCCCCGCATAAATATGAAGTTCTTAATTATCCATAAATAGTAATGCACACTGACATTTTCTTTCTTCTAAAGAGTCAACATATGCAGTGTTTTAAATTAATCACAAACAGTTTGTGATCAAATGGCAATTTTTCAAATGATGATTTGTTTGGGGGTTTTTTAGGCTGAGTGTCCCTGATCTCTCAGAGAGAGGATGTGAAGCTCTGTCCTCAGTTCTCAGCTCCCAGTCCTCTAGTCTGAGAGAGCTGGACTTGAGTATCAACACCCTGCAGGATTCAGAAGTGAAGCTTCTGTCTGCTACAGTGGAGAGTCCAGATTGTACCCTGGAAATGCTCAGGTAATACAGGGCTCTAGACTAACTTTTTGCCATGGTTGCACTGGTGTGCCTAACTTTTTTTCCTTAGGTGCACCAGCACACATCATCATCCACACACAGTTCTGCAGCGGACGTTATCCCCTCATCAAAGCATGTGCCAGATTTCGATGTCTCATTATGGAAATTTGTGATGGTTTTTTTGTGCTGGTGCAACCTTAAGTCCACAGCACAAAAGTTAGGTGCCCTCAATTTTTTCAATCGCATCGCTGAACACTGCAGTTTTACATGTTCACCTTTTTTTATGTGAAAATTACTGTCCATACAGACAATATCGATTTGTAAATGATTAACTAACAATCTTGTCAACACAAAGTTCTTTATTTGGAGCACAGTTCCACAAGAAAGATAAGTTACTGAAAAAGTGCTTGTGCTTAAAGTGCTTTGGCACTCTTTGGCAACATTGTAGACAATGTTAAACTTAATCATCACATCTGCCTCCTCTGACGACCTGTTTGCTGCTGCCTGCCGCTGAAAGGCAGTGGGGAGAGGGGACACTCGGGCAGTGCATTTATCGCAGCATATAATATGTTTTCTGGATACACTGTGTTTTTTCAGCATTCAGAGGTCGATGGCTCCGTGTCAGAGCACTGTCTATGAATTTCAGACGGATCAGGCCTTAACTTAACAAACAAGTTATCAATCGTTCTTTTCATCTTTTCTCATTACCCACAGCTAAATCCACTTCTGTCAGGCCTAGGCTACTCACTAGGGCTGGGTATCGTAACTGATTTCTATAATCCATTCAATTCAATTCAGTTTTGCCTCAGACAGTTAGAAATATTATAATTCTGATCATTCATCAGTACTGACACTGCGAGATGTCATCAGAGGTGTAAACATCACAGCAGATGCCTTTGTGTCAAAGTAACTGAGGATAAAACAGAAAAACATGAAGGAGATTTTCCTGGCCTGGCTTTTTATAGCAGATAACCTTAAAAATATTCAGCAATATTGCATAGTTTTAAATAGTTTAAATTTCTTTAGTATTGAACAGCAGAAATTAGGCTTTCTTGTCCGAGGTCATTTAAGTAAAAAAAAAAAAAAAAAATAGTGATCGACAGCACTGTAAACAGCGGTAGACTAGTGGGCAATAAGCAAACGAATAATGCAGAAAACAGAGATTTGAGATGGGAAACTGTTCTTGAAGTACATAGAGAGAGAGAGCTATGCAGGAAGTGTGATTTTTATCGTTGTGGAAGCAAAAAAACAAAAGTCAGTCAGAGGGAATTCATGACGATGTTTATCAAATGTGAAGCATAGTTTGGATCTTCTTTTGCTGCTGGTTCAGTGAATTTTGGTCAGAGATTGACAAAACCTGCAGCTCAGAAACTAGCTCAAAAAAGACGTAAACACAAAGTGCGCACCCGCCGACACATCAGAATCAGTAAGCTGTTGGCTTTCGGCCCCAACGGTGTGTCCATCTACGTACCGTCGGGTGAGAACGCAGAGAAAGAGAAAGCTGATTGTGATGCGTCAGGTCCGCTCTGTGTTTATGTCTTTGTGCTGAATCCGTTTACCTGCTCTCATTTACTGTTTTAGCTTTTTGGTGGTTGTTGAAATAGTTTTGTGAGCTTTAACCTGAGATTCTGGCGTTTATGATAAAATACATTTATATTTAAAAGTCGATTCAGGATTTAATGAATCGATATCGCTTTATTCAAGCTACTCACCTCCCTCTGCCCGCCTGCACTTTTAAACGTACATGCGAAGGACTACAGGAATATCTGGACCACGGCCAATCAGAGAGGTCCCGCCCCTGACTATCTCTGATTGGTTTAGACCACGATAGGGGCATAATGTGTGTCTGTTGTTGACCACACGGAGACTTTCAGAGTTGCGGAGACCTGTTTTTGTTTTGTTTTTTTACTCGAATAGCTGTTCGCATAGGAATTTTTTTGGTCGCACCATTGAAAAATTTGGTCGCATTTGCGACCCAATTGGTCGCACTCTAGAGCCCTGTAATATGAAGTAATATTCTGAATTCTTTATGAATTAGTAATTCTACATGTAGTCAATTAAAATTCTAAGCAAATCAAGGTCAGCTTTTATTGTTGTCTTTTTTACTAAATACATACGAGAGGGGGAGACAGTGACAGAGAGCTTTTTATTCTGAAGTTATGGTAATCTGCCACATTTCTAAAGTCTTTAACATAAGACATGGACTTTTTAAAAATGTTCTTTTTCCCCAGATGGAGTCTCTGTAACCTGTCAGAGAGAAGCTATGAAGCCCTGTCCTCAGTTCTCAGCTCCCAGTGCTCTAGTCTGAGAGAGGTGGACCTGAGTAACAGCAACCTGCAGTATTCACCAGTGAAGCTTCTTTCTGCAGGACTGAGGAGTCCACACTGTAAACTGAATACTCTGAGGTGAAATCAAGTGATATTGTGTTTTTCATCAATTGACAGAATTAACCAATAAAAATAATATACTTGAAAAAAAAATAATTTAAATAAAGGTACACCTTTTAATCACAGTATAGCATCAAGTCAGTTAAAGTTCTGTTAAACTGATAATTTATGATTAAGTACCAGAGAGAATTACTGATCAGCACTGAACAGTGTCAGCTGTTTTGGTGTTAATGCACTGCCCTGCCCTCACTGCCCGGCACATGGAGCCTGATTGGCATTTGATAATTTTGCTGAGTACCATTTGGTGTTTTGGTGTTGTTGTTTTTTTCTTCTTCTGTTGAGCAGTGTATTTTAGCCAATAAATTTAATTGTAACCCATCTATCGCGACTCTTGGTGCCGTTGCGTGCTTTGGACCCGGTGGACTCCTGCTTGGTTCCTGTTGTGGGATCTCTTGAGAAGGGTTCTGAAAATCCCCTCCTCTTCGACATCTGCGTTGGTGTGGAGTGGACCGAACAAGCCTCTGACCTGTGGATCTGGTTGTTGCCGCCTCGGAAGCTCCCGAGCCAATTCCTCTCAGGTTGGGTTTAATTAATGCCAGATCGGTGGCAAATAAGACATTAATTTTGAAGGAATTTTTCTCTTCCCATGCGCTGCATTTTCTTTGCTTGACTGAAACTTGGATTCCACCCGGTGAGTTAAGTGCCTTTTCTGAATTATTGCTGGCTGGCTGTGCCTTCTTTAGTGTTCCGAGAGTTTCTGGTCGTGGAGGAGGGCTAGCTGTTGTTTTTAAGGATCATCTTGACTTTAAGCAGCTATCCCCATCAACACACCACACCAGTTTTGAACTCTGTTTGTGCGAACAGGGCCACTCATCTTCGCTGTTGTGTGCGATTGTTTATCGGCCTCCAAAATATAATAAGGAGTTTTTATCCGAGTTCTCAGAGTTTTTTGCTGACTGTGCATCACGGTATGACCAGATCCTTTTGCTTGGTGATTTTAATATACACGTCTGCTGTCTGGGGAAGCCCCTGGCTAAGGACTTTCTGGACTTAGTGAACTCTTTTAATTTTGTTCAGTCCGTTAAAGGTGCCACTCAAGAACGTGGTCATACACTGGACTTGGTTTTGTCACATGGTTTATCTGTCCGTAACGTACTCATCGAGGATGCGGTGTTCTCTGACCATATGCCTATTTTATGTAACATTGTTCTTTTTAATCCTGTTGTTAAGCGGTTGTACCTGCTCGATGTTATCGTGCTTTTGGCTCAGATACTGCTGAGCGGTTTTCCATATTGTTTGACCAACTTATTTCTTATCCTCCTGAGTTGTCCACCTCAGATGGATTAGTTTCTTATTTGGATTCTGCTTGTAAATCTGTCCTCGACGCTGTCGCTCCTTTTAGATTCAGACAGTGTAAGCCAAAGGCTAGTCCTTGGCTAACTGATTTTACCAGAGCCGCTAGAAAAGAATGTAGAAGATGTGAAAGACGGTGGAAAAAAGATAGGCTGTATGTCTCTCTGCAAGCTCTTAACCCTCTCAGGTTCAAATTAAGTTTTAGTTACAGGAAAAATCTGATATTTGGGGAAAATTATCAAAAAAAAACAACTCATAAAATATGTATGTTGTTAGTTTTTAACTGCTGCAAATCGGCAACGCCTGCCTCGCGAGGGTTAAGACTAGCTGGAAAGTCTATCAGAGAGCAGTAAAGGGTGGCTGTGGCTACTATGTAGCTTGCCATCACCAGTGTGTGAATGTGTGTGTGAATGGGTGGATGTCTGGATATGTAAAGCGCTTTGGGGTCCTTAGGGACTAGAAAGCGCTATATAAATACAGGCCATACAGGCCATTTAAAGGCTGCCAAGCACTTTTATTTTTCCCAACTTATTGCTGCCAGCTCGCATAACCCTTGTGTTCTATATAACACTATAAATTCTGTACTTAATATGGAAGGCTATATTCTTTTGCACTCTTCTGCGGTTATGTGCAATAAGTTTCTTAAATATTTTGTGGACAAGGTTGCTAGTTTGAGACCTCCGACTCTACCTATTGCTGACCCAGCCATGCATGGTTCTTGCTCAAGTTTGTTCCCCTGCTTTTCTACCAATTGTTTTATCTGATTTAGAGAAACTTGTGTTGAATGCTAAACTGTGTGGCTCTCCAAATGACATTGTTCCTCCCCGTTTTCTTAAAAAGGTATTTCCTACCATCGGACCACACATTCTGAACATTATTAATACTAGTCTTTTGTCTGGTCAAGTACCTAGGGAATTTAAGCATGCAGTCATACATCCTTTACTTAAGAAACCAGGCTTAGACAGTTCAGTCATATCAAATTTTAGACCCATCTCTAAGCTTCCCTTTCTTAGTAAGATTCTGGAAAAGATTGTTTATACTCAGTTGATGGACTACTTGAATGACTCTAAATTGTCAGAAATCTTTCAGTCCGGCTTTAAGCCATTTCACAGTACGGAAACAGCCCTCGTAAAAGTTATGAATGACATCCTGATAACGACAGACCGTGGTAAATATGCAGTGGTGGTCTTGTTGGACATGACCGCTGCATTTGACACAGTGGATCACGAATTGCTGATCTCCCTCTTACAGTACTGTGTGGGAATTTCTGGTTCGGTACTTTTGTGGTTAAAGTCCTATCTCTTAAATAGGACCTTTAGTGTTAAGTTGGGGTCGGCTTCATGCTCTGTGGCCCCTCTGCTTTGGGGTGTGCCACAGAGATCTATTCTTGGGTCATTATTGTTTTCACTGTACCTTTTGCCTCTTGGCGCGATTTTCCGAAAACATAAAGTGCCATTCCATCTATATGCAGATGACTGCCAGCTTTATTTACCTTTTAGTCATTCTGATAGTCTTCCAAGTCGACCTCTGCTTGATTGCCTTATTGATGGCATGGATGGCAAAAAACTTTTTAAATTTTAATGATCGGAAGACTCCAGATGTTGATCTTGCAACTTTAACTTCCCAACTAAAGAGTTCGATCACAAATCTCGGAGTTAAAATTGATTCTGCACTTACCTTTGATGACCATGTAAACGGGGTGGTAAAATCAGCATTCTATCACCTCAGACGTTTAACGAAGGTTAAGCCCTTTCTTTCCAAGCGTGACTTGGAAAGTGTTATTCATGTCTTTATTACTTCACGATTAGATTATTGCAATTCTCTTTTAATAGGGGTTGGGCAGGGCAATTTGTCACGCTTGCAACTAGTGCAAAATGCTGCAGCACGATTTTTAACTGGCTGAAGGAAATTTGATCACATCACTCTGATTTTGGCCTCTCTACACTGGCTTCCAATTGAATTTAGGAACCGTTTTAAAGTCCTTTTATTGGTTTTTAAATCTCTAAATGGACTGGTACCGGTTTATTTGTCTGACTTGTTGAAGCCCCATGTCCCCACTCGTTCCCTTCGGTCAGCTGAGCAGTTGCTGGTTTCGGTCTCAAAGTCACTTAGAGGAGACCTCTGTTGCAGCGCCGATGCTTTGGAATAACCTTTGGATAACCTTTGGAATAACCTTCCTCTCCATATTAGACGGGCTACATCAGTGCCAGCTTTTAAGTCTTTATTAAAAACCTATTTTTATTCCCTGGCTTTTAACTCTGTAGGTAACTGACATTTTTTTTTATTAATTTTATTGCTATGTCTGGTTTCTGCTATCTTATTACTATATGCATATTTGTATTGCACTTTGGTCTACCAGGTGTGTTTTTAAAGTGCTATATAAATAAATGATGATGATGATGATGATGATCTGTTGTACTTTAGTAAGGAATGAAAGATTTCTGAAACAGGATTTAACAGGATTTAAGAACAGTGTTTGTTTAATGTTTATCTTTCATTTTTTCCAGACTGAGTCACTGTAAGTTCTCAGAGAGAGGCTATGAAGCTCTGTTCTCAGCTCTCAGTTCCCAGTCCTTTAGTCTGAGAGAGCTGGACCTGAGTAACTCTGACCTGCAGGATTCAGGGGTGAAGCTTCTGTCTGCTGGATTGAAGAGACCACACTGTAAAATGGAAACTCTCAGGTCAGGCTTTAAAAATTTCCACTAAAAATCATTTAACATAAACAGTAACTTGATAAAGATATCTTAATGTAAGCAATCAGGGTCTAAGGTTATTAGTGGTACTTGTTCACTTTCTGTTTTCCATTTGCAATGAAATGTCCTCTGATCCTCTGAGTCAAAAATCTTTGTTTTAGCAGCGCTTCATCTACCAAACTTTTCAGTTTTATTTACTGTATTCTCAAGGTTTTTACACACTCTGTTTGTTTATAAATCAGAAACTGAACATTTTAGTAATAAAAATATGATCAAATTGATTATTTCTGACGGAAAAGATGAGATCAATTTTCTGTTTTGGGAAGTATATGTTTGCACATATTGCATTTCTCATGGTGATATGACTCATTTGCCTCACTTAAACATGAAAAGGTGTTATAGGAAGTGTCGGTGCAGTGATTGTTTAAATTATATTCACTGCGATATGCTGGGCATTCATTGATTAGATTAAACATATTGTGTTGAAGAGGCTAAGACTGGATGTATTCATATATATTCTAGCTGTAAGACAACCATCGTGTAAATGTGAACCTAAACAGATTGCTCCTGGATTGTTTTCTATTTCCAGGTCAGAATGACCGTGTGCACATTTGTAATTAAAACAAATGAATTTAGAATCAGAAGCACCATATTCACTCTTTATTAACTAGACAGTAATACAAGGACTGACTGGACTGACAGTGTTCATTTTAATCACTCCCTCTCAGTTCTGTTAAATCTGAGTATCATAATTCAGTTCAATTAAATTTTATTTATACAGTGCCAAATCACAACAACAGTCACCTCAAGGTGCTTATTATTGTAAAGTAGACCTTACAATAATACATACAGAGAAAAACCCAAGAATCGGATGACCCCCTATGAGCAAGCACTTTGGAGACAGTGGGAAAGAAAAACTCCCTTTTAACAGAAAGAAATCTCAGGCAGAACCAGGCTCAGGGAGGGGCGGCCATCTGCAGTGACCGGTTGGGGTGAGGGAAGGAAGACATGATAAAAGACATGCTGTGGAAGACAGCCAGAGATTAATAACAAGTATGATTCAGTGCAGAGAGGTCTAATAACACATAGTGAGTGAGAAAGGTGAATGAAGAAGAAATACTCAATGCATCATGGGAATCCCCATGCAGCCTACAACTAACACAATCAGAACAATCTCGCTCACGCAATAACTAACTACAACAACTGTGGAGGCAGCCAAGAAGCAAAAAGAGATAAATGCCAAGCATATGACTAGCAATGTCATAAATGCAAAAAATGGAATCACTTCCAGAAATACTGCAAGTCATCACAAACAAGGGGATTTAAAAAAAGATCTGTAAACCACATTGAGATGCAAGCGCCCAGCAGTGATGAGGAAATGTTCTTTGTGAATGGAATCAATATAGACACTGTGAATCCCTGTTTTCCGTACAAGAATTCACAACTGTGCATATCAATGGAAAACCAATAGAGCTCAAAGTGGATACCGGTGCCAAATGTAATGTCATGCCAGCCGACCTTATTGCACAACTGAAACTAGATGAAAAACTCCTGCCATCACCGAAAACCAAACTGGTGGCATATGGAGGTGAGGAGATTCAAACAGCTGGCACAGCAACACTCTCATGCAACTCTGCAGGCAAGGAATACCCTCTGCAGTTCTTTGTAGTGAAACGAGACATACAACCTCTATTTGGCCTACCAGACTCATGCCGCTTAGACTTAATCACATTAAACAAAGAAGTCTACCATGTAGCCATGGATGAGGAAAAGAACTTTTCAGAACAGATCTTCTCAGAGTATTCAGACATCTTTGAAGATAAACTTGGTAAGCTTCCGGTTACCTATTCCATGAAAATAGACCAAGAAGTCATGCCAATAGTAAAGCCTGCACACAAAATACCAGTACCAATGCAAGACAAGGTTAAAGCAGAATTAACCTGGATGGTCAATTTAGGTGTGATCACTCCTGTCACTGAGTCAAGAGAATGGGTGTCCTCCATGGTGGCGATCCACAAGAAAAATTCAGATGAAGTCAGACTCTACATTGATCCAAGAGACCTAAATAAAGCGCTGAAACGCCCGCATCACTATGCGTACTATAGAGGAGGTAGCCACACAAATGCGTAACTCCAAAGTCTTTTCTGTCCTGGATGCGAAATGCTCGTTTTGGAAGATAACGCTTGACCACAAGTCATCCATGCTCACAACTTTCAGCTGTCCATTTGGCAGATTCTGCTTTCTTAGAATGCCATATGGAATAAACTCAGCCAGCGAGGTGTTCCAGCATGCAATGGAGCAGATCTTTGCTGGATGTCATCGTCGACAACGTAATCATTAGCGGAAGAGATATGAAAGATTATGAACAGAATCTCAGAAAGGTACTCACCGTGCGAGGGAAGTCAAACTGAGACGTAACCCCTAAAGTGCAAATTTCGACTCAAAGAAGTCTGTTATGTTGGACATGTATTCACAAGCAAGGGCTTAAAGCCTGATCCAGCAAAGATCAAAGCAATTAAGGATATGCTCACACCAGAAAATGTCACAGCTCTCCAACGTTTCTTAAGGGGGATTAATTATCTAGGAAAGTTCATTGCTAATTTCAGCGAGCTCTCAGCCCCACTTTGCGAACTAACATTCAAAGACATTCAGTGGTGCTGGCTAAAGCAGCATCAAGAGTCAATTCAATTCAATTTTATTTATATAGCGCCAAATCACAACAACAGTCGCCTCAAGCTGCTTTATATTCTAAGGTAGACCCTACAATAATACATACAGAGAAAAACCCAACAGTCAGATGACCCCCTATGAGCAAACACTTTGGCGACAGTGGAAAGGAAAAACTCCCTTTTAACAGGAAGAAACCTCTGGCAGAACCAGGCTCAGGGAGGGGCGGCCATCTGCTATGAATGGTTGGGGTGAGAGAAGGAAAACAGGGTAAAGACATGCTGTGGAAGAGAGACAGAGATTAATAACAGATATGATTCAATGCAGAGAGGTCTATTAACACATAATGACTGAGAATGGTGACTGGAAAGGAAAAACTCAATGCATCATGGGAATCCCCCAGCAGCCTACGTCTATTGCAGCATAACTAAGGGAGGGTTCAGGGTCACCTGGTCCAGCCCTAACTATATGCTTTAGCAAAAAGGAAAGTTTTAAGCCTAAAAATAGAGATAGTGTCTGTCTCCCAAATCCAAACTGGAAGCTGGTTCCAGAGAAGAGGGGCCTGAAAACTGAAGGCTCGCCCTCCTATTCTACTTTTAAATACTCTAGGAACAACAAGTAAGCCTGCAGTGCGAGAGCGAAGTGCTCTAATGGGGTGATATGGTACTACAAGGTCATTAAGATAAGATGGGGCCTGATTATTTAAGACCTTGTATGTGAGGAGCAGGATTTTGAATTCAATTCTGGATTTAACAGCGAGCCAATAAAGGGAAGCCAATAAAGGAGAAATATGCTCTCGCTTTCTAGTCCCTGTCAGTACTCTTGCTGCAGCATTTTGGATTAACTGAAGGCTTTTCAGGGAGTTTTTAGGACTTCCTGATAATAATGAATTACAGTAGTCCAGTCTAGAAGTAATAAATGCATGAACTAGTTTTTCAGCGTCACTCTGAGACAGGATATTTCTAATTTTAGAGATGTTGTGCAAATGGAAGAAAGCAGTCTTACAAAATTGTTTAATATATGCATTGAAGGACATATCCTGGTCAGAAATGACTCCAAGGTTCCTCACAGTGTTACTGGAGACTGAGGTAATGCCATCCAGAGTAAGAATCTGGTTAGATACCATATTTCTAAGATTTTCAGGGTCGAGTACAATAACCTCAGTTTTATCTGAATTAAGAAGCAGTGCAGTACCTGTAATACCTACAGCATGCTCTAATCGCTCTAATAGAATATTATGGTCAACAGTATGGAACGCTGCACTGAGGTCTAGCAGGACAAGCACAGGCAGGAGTCCACTGTCAGATGCCATAAGAAGATCATTTGTAACCTTCACTAAAGCTGTTTCTGTGCTGTGATGGGCTCTGAAACCTGACTGAAACTCTTCAAATAAGCCATTCCTCTGCACATGATCAGTTAGCTGTTTGACCACTACTTTTTCACAGATTAGCATCTATTGGGATCAACGGTACAGTACTCGCCTGGTTTGCCTCTTATCTCTCTGGCTGCTCACAGTTTGTTCAGTTACTCCCTCACAGATCAGTATCTACTCCAGTTAATTCCGGTGTACCCCAAGGCTCTGTCCTGGGTCCTTTACTTTTTATCATCTATCTCCTACCCCTAGGTAATATTTTTAGGAAGCATAACATCCAATTTCACTGCTACGCAGATGACACCCAGCTCTACCTATCTTCCAATCCCACAGCTGCTCTCCCACCCACATCCATTTCTGACTGTTTAAGTGAAATCAAGGTCTGGTTTACTCACAACTTTCTTAAACTTAATGTCAATAAAACAGAATTCATTTTAATAGGCACCAGATCAAAACTGACTACAGTTCCAACCAGTCTGTCATTATCCATTGACAACTCTGATGTCACACCCTCCCCTCAGGTTAAGAGTCTTGGTGTCATCCTCGATAGCACTCTGTCCTTCACAGCACATATAAATAATATCACTCGGTCTTCCTACTTTCATCTCCGTAATATTAACCGCCTTCGTCTCTCACTCACTCCACACAGTACCACCATACTTGTCAATGCTCTTGTCACATCTCATTTAGATTACTGTAATTTTCTTCTCTATGGTCTACCTCATAAATCCCTCCATAAATTGCAGTTAGTTCAAAATACAGCTGCTCGCATTATTTCCAGAACTAGATCCACTGAACATATAACACCTGTTCTTAAACAGCTCCATTGGCTTCCAATTCACCTCCATGTCAAATTTAAGATCCTGCTTCTCACTTTCAAAGTGCTTCATAACCTTGCTCCTCCATATCTATCCGATCTTCTCCATACATACTCACCCCTTCGTACACTCCGCTCTTCTTCAGCTTCCCTTAAGTCTGTTCCACCTGCTCGCCTGACTACCATTGGACTCAGATCCTTTAGTTGTTCTGCCCCGAGACTTTGGAATGCACTTCCACTTGTTCTCCGGACAACACACTGTCTCACCACTTTTAAATCACGTCTCAAAGCTCATCTATTTAGAATTGCATACACCTGATCTGTCTTAGTCCATTTTTAACTTGCTCAGTTTTTATATTTGCTTTTATACTTTTATGATTGTCTAGGTCTAAATTTGATTTTACCATGTTTAATATATCCTGCTATTGCTCACGTGTTTTTGTAAGGTGACCTTGAGGGTCTGAAAGGCGCCTATAAAAAAAGTGTATCATTATTATTATTATTATTATTATTACTCTTTCAAGGATTTTTGAAATGAAAGGAAGTTTGGAGATAGGCCTACAATTAGCTAAGACAGCTGGGTCGAGAGATAGCTTTTTAAGTAACGGTTTAACTACTGCCAGCTTGATGGCCTGTGGTACATAGCCGATTATTAGAGATAGGTTGATCACATTTAAGATTGAAGCATTAATTAATGGCAGGACTTCTTTGAGCAGTTTTGTAGGAATGGGGTCTAAAAGACACACTGATGGTTTAGAGGAAGTAATTATTGAAGTTAACTCAGAAAGATCAATTGGAGAAAAACAGTCGAAATGAATATCAATGGAACTAAAAGTAGCTGTAGATAATGTTACATCTGTGAGATGATTATGGTTCATTTTTTCTCTAATGGTTAAAATTTTATTTGTGAAGAAGTTCATGAAGTCATTACTAGTTAACGTTAAAGGAATAGTTGGCTCAACAATGCTCTGACTTTATGTCAGCCTGGCTACAGTGCTAAAAAGAAAACTGGGGTTGTTCTTACTTTCTTCAATCAGTGATGAATAGTAAGATGTTCTGGCTTTGTGGAGGGCTTTCTTATAAAGCAACAAACTATTTCTCCAGGCTAAATGATGATCTTCTAAATTTGTGACACACCATTTCTTCTCCAGCTTACAAGTTATCTGCTTTAGGCTACGTGTTTGAGAATTATACCACGGAGTCAGGTACTTCTGATTTCAGGCCTTATTTTTCACAGGAGCTACAGTATCCAGAGTCGTACGTAGTGAGGAGGTAAAATTATTAACAAGATAATCGACCTCTGTTGGAGTACCGTTCAGGTAGCTGCTCTGCTCTGTGTTGATACAGGGCATTGACGATGATAACAGTTGGTGGATTAAATTCTTAAACTTAGTTACAGCACTTTCAGAAAGACAACTACTGTGTAAAAGTCTACTCTCCACTGCTGTGTAATCAATTAATGTAAATGTAAATGTTATCAGGAAATGATCAGACAGGAGAGGGTTTTCAGGAAACACTGTTAAATGTTCAGTTTCTATGCCATATGTTAAAACAAGATCTAGTGTGATTAAAGTGGTGGGTGGGTTCTTTTACATTTTGGGAGAAGCCAATTGAGTCTAATAACAGAAAAGATTGAGAAAACAGACAGAAACTCTGTGTAAGGCCCAGGTGGACGATAGATGATAACAAATAAGACTGGTTTTTGAGTTTTACAGCTGGGGTGGACAAGGCTAAGCATCTGGCTTTCAAATGAATTAAAAGTCTGTCTTGGTCTTTCACTGACTAATAGGCTGGTGTGAAAAAATGCTGCCACGCCGCCCCCTCGGCCTGTGCTTCGAGATTTCTGGTAGTTAGAATGACTCTGGGGTGTTGATTCACTTAAACTAACATAATCATCCTGCAGTAACCAGGTTTCTGTAAGGCAGAGTAAATCAATTTGAGGATCAGTTATTAAGTCATGTACTAACAGAGACTTGGAAGAGAGAGACCTAATGTTTATTAATCCACATTTCATTGTTTTACTCTTTGGTTCAGATGTGGATACTGTATTGTTCTTCCTTTGTGATTTTTTATGTTTAAGTTGTTTTTTGCTGGTTTTTAGTTTGTTTTTTGTCTGTTTGGGAGCTGACACAGTCTCTATGGAGATGGGGTTTTGGGAGGGTAATGGGAGGAGAGAGGCTCCAGAGAGGCATGTAAGACTGCAACTCTGCTTCCTGGTCCCAACTCTGGATAGTTATATTTTGGGGCGGTTAATAAATCGATCCATATTTCTAGAAATGAGAGCTGCTCCATCCAAAGTGGGATGGATGCCTTCTCTCCTAACAAGACCTGGTTTCCTCCAGAAAGTTTGCCAATTATCTATGAAGCCCACATAATTTTTTGGACACCACTAGACAGCCAGCAATTTAAGGAGAGCATGCAGCTAAACATGTCACTCCTGGGCTGATTGGGGAGGGGACCAGAGAAAAGTATATAGTCCGACATAGTTTTGGCAAAGTTACACACTGATTCAATATTGATTTTAGTGACCTCCGATTGACGTAACCGGGTGTCAATACTGCCAACGTGAATTATAATTTTACTGAATTTACGTTTACCCTTAGCCAGCAGTTTTAAATTTCCCTCAATGTCGCCTGCTCTGGCCCCTGGAAGACAATTGACTATGGTTGCTGGTGTCTCTAGCTTCACATGTCTGAGAACAGAATCACCAATTACCAGAGTTTGACCCCCGGCTGGGAGTGTCGCCGAGTGGGGAAAAACGGTTAGACACATGAACAGGTTGGTGGTGTACCCGGGGCTTCTGTTTAAGATTATGCTTTCTCCTCACCATCACCCAGCCGCCCTCTTTCCCCAGCTGCTTGGGGTCTGCCGGGGAACAGCTGGCGGGGCCTACGCTACCTTCGGCTGCACCAGCTACAGGGGCCTGGCAAGCTATGGGTGTATCAAGGGTGCGAAGCCAAGTCTCTAATTCAGTAATCCTGGCATCCAGAGCTGCAAATATGCTACATTTGTTACAAGTATCATTACTGCTAAAGGAGGCCGAGGAGTAACTAAACATCTGACACAATGAGCAGGAAAGTGCAGGAGGGACAGCTGAAGAGGCCATGCTGCTAGCAAGTTGGCTACGAGCTAAGCTAAGCTAGCGAAACAGTAAAGACAGAGTGAGTGAATACTTTGGCTATAAATTAGGTAGTGAGTACACAGAGTGTGCTTTGGATGAAGCATGTGAAAATTATACTTTGAAAAAAGAAGGTATCTAAAAGTTTTTAATTAAATTGCTATGCAGATAAGCTACTCAAAAACACCACTGTGTGTTGGAACAGGAACAGGAAGTGATACTCTACCGCAGAGAGAGCGAACACCAAGTGACTGTCGAATTTGATGCTTTAAAACAGAGTCTAACCAGTCCACCCACTCTCAGCTACTGTGACCTCCAGAAACCTGTCACGCTTATGTGTGATGCCTCGCAGTATGGACTCAGAGCTGCATGCCTTAAGGAAGGCGCCCCGATCACCTACTCCTCTCGTACTCTGACGCAGACTGAGATGCGCTATGCGCAGATCGAAAAGGAACTTCTTGCAGCTGTCTTCGCATGTTGCAAATTCAATGATTATATCTATGGAAAGCAGATCCAAATCAAAACTGATCATCAGCCATTGGTCAGAATCCTAAACAAGCCCATACACTCAGCTCCAGCAGAGCCTGGTGCTCAGACTGCAAAAGTACAACTTTCAGGTGGTATACAAAAAAGGCTTGCAGATGTACCTCGCCAACACTTTGTCCCGTGCTCCCACAACCTTGACAGATCAGCACAGTGATGAAACAGCAGACTACGAGATCATGTCGATCCAACAAACAATAACAAATTAGATCCCCTTTAAGTTTAATGCATATTGAGCAATCTATTATTTTCCACAACAGTAACACAGAGTAGCCATGAAAGCTGTTCACACAGTTTACAGAGTTTAGCATCACATGTACTAGCAATCTTCCCTTTAAGCTGCACGCGTGCACAATCGCGCACTGCTGGCATGGTCTCCGTGCACAGAAAATCTGCGTTGCACACAAAAAAAAAAATCTAACCTGAATTGAAATGAAAATAAATACATTAACAATTCATTCTGTTTTGCAGTGTGAGTCAGTAAGTGACTGGTGACTGGCTGCTCCAGCCAATGATGCAATTGACATTCGTACATATGCAGCTAATCAACATTGTTGACAGGCTATGACAGCGTCCTTATGTGCCGACACCGGTGTGTTAGCTAGCAAAGCGGCATGGCTGATGAGGAGTGAAGCCACGTTAATGACGTGTACAACCACTGGAGATGTGAGAAGCACAGACAGAACAATTGACGGAAAACGTGTGGACTTTATACCAGTTTTTAAATTGTGTTGATAGGCCACGTAAAACCAGAGTTATGATAAAAAAAAATGTGCAATGTTTGTTTTTTTCCTGAATACTATTGTTGTTTATATTTACTGCGGGAAGAAATGGTAAATACGGTGTTTTATGATGAAAGCGCTCGAAAGCACTCTCCACCTGTGAACAAAAACAAAACCAAAAAAACCCCACACTTTCCTATTGGTGGAAAAATGTACCATGTCGACCAATCAAAAAATGATATGGCAGCATGGCATTTAATTCAATTTCAATTAAATTTTCAATTCAATTTTATTTATATAGCGCCAAATCACAACAGCAGTTGCCTCAAGGCGCTTTATATTGTACAGTAGATACAGAGAAAAACCCAGCAATCATATGGCCCCCTATGAGCAAACACTTTGGCGACAGTGGGAAGGAAAAACTCCCTTTTAACAGGAAGAAACCTCCGGCAGAACCAGGCTCAGGGAGGGGTGGCCATCTGCTGCGACTGGTTGGGGTGAGAGAAGAGTTTACTTGTTTAGGAAGGGGGGAAGTTTTAGGAGTGATGGGGGTGTTTTGAGATGTGAGAGATTTGCGACGTTTAGCGTGTTTGGAGTCTAAAGTTAGTGTGTTGTCTTGTGTAGTTAGTGTGTAGTGTAGTCAGTAGTTTTCTTGTGTGTGTCGGAACAATGAGGCAACTGCTGAATGTTACAGGTGTTATAGAAGTGATACATCTCCTGTTGTCAGGCCTGCAGGTATCAGGCTGTTGTTCTCCTTTATCTCATCGTGGACAGAAATTATTTTTTGGAGTGGCGCAAATAATTTGTGTGGCATCAAATTTGATGCAGAACACCTGATTGTTCTGTAAAAAGTTTGAAATGTTTATTTAAAAAACTGCCTTGGCAGCATTTTTAGGTAAATAGCTGCAAAAAACTTTGTTGTTTGCAAAACTCAGTTACTTTTTTGAAGAAGAACTATATAATTAATTGCCCATCATTGGTCATTATATACTGTATTTTGCAGACAGAGAGTTACAGGACCCTCTCCCAGACCACAGACTCATACTCATAATACAAGTCAGAGCTTTATTTAAAAAAAGAAAAAAAGAAAGTTGTGTTTTCAAAATTGGAGTTCAAGTTATTTTTACTTCCAATAGTGTTAACATACTACACAGATCATGAACAAGATTTTTTTAAATATTCATTGTAAGTGGGCTAAAGCACTTCATTAAAAATAGTCTACCATAAATGTAAATGCTGTAATTTGATTATTTTAATAAACCATGTAACTTGGATGGATTCCATGCTGGCGTGACCACAGTGCACACGTCTGCTGTTGCTCACAGTGGTCCAAGGACCACTCAGGGAGTTTGTGTGTTCGCTCAGACACATGAAAAATTAGAGGGAACATTGTGTACTAGTGACTTAGCTCCCAGCAAACTAGCAAACCAGCAAACTGCAGCCACAAGCTGCGACTGTGTCTTTATAACAACAGGTTTTCTTTGTGGATGATGATGTATTCTCACACTGATCCTTCATGGTGATGCTGCCATCCACCCACTGCTGGATTCACATCTTCATCATCATCTCCATCAGCCCTCACAATACTCCACCTTCATCAGCTCCATGTCCAGGAGCCTGGATGGACAGTAATTCTTTCCATGGGTTATGGTGGGACCTTGAGAGCTGAAGTCAAACAGAAGTGAGAAATGAAAGACTGATTCATTTCTATTTAGTCTTGTGATCTGCAGCTTTGTTCAGAGCATTAAGGCCCAGCAAAGATTACTGGGGTCATAGAGTCACTGATGAAACCTGTGTGCTTATAGAAACTGAAACAAGTTGAACCAGAATAGAAGGACATTAAAATGAAGTGTCAGCTACACAAAGGCAAAGGTATTCAGTTGTTGGTGTGAGTTATTTAAATGGAGGATGGAGTCAGACTTTAAGCTGCTGGACTAATTCACTATATCCTGTTCTCCTCATAGAACCTGGATACACAGACTCACCTGTGACACAGTGACACAGTGTGGGCTACACACACATTAGAAAGTGGATCAGTCACACTTGTACAATCATTTGTAGTGCTGGGCAACCATGAACACTTTGAATCACCTTTAATGGCATTGTTACAGCAACATTCAATCATGAATTCAAAAGTAGTGTATTGTGTACTTATTTGAATAGATGTCAAACAAATCAGGTGCTTTTTAACAGCAGTATTCCCTTTAACACAGTAGCAGTTCAGGTATTTCTGTCAATCTGAGCTGAAACATGAATCTAATCAAATCAAATATCAAATCAAAGTTCTTTGCCTCTGCCAGGACGTGAACATTTGATCTAGTTTGTTCCAAACAAAGTTCCCCTCAGAGTCCAGAGCCGCCATCATAATATTGTAACAGGCACCTTTGATCAACAGCAAGTGAACATTTATAAATGTGTGTTTTCAGAACAGGAACCAGCAGAACTATTTTTCTGTTATCAGGTAGCAGCACAAACGCTTATCGGCTCATTTACTGTGCAGTGACTTTGAGTGTGTGAAGTGTGTGTTTGTACTGGATTTCCTTTAGAGAATCTCAGTCAGAAACAAGACAAAGAAAAATACTTTCAGTAGTCCAGGTTGAGTTGACAACATGAACTGCATTTATCTTCCTCTGACTTGACATTTTCTTCCTCCTCTGCACTGAGGCAGCTGCTAAGACACACAAGCTCATTGACATTTTCTGATGATAAAGAAACTATTTTCTTCTGTACAATATGAGCAGCAGCAAAGAACAACCTTTCACAGGCACAGATGTTGCAGCTGTGACCAAGTACTTGTGTGCAGTTGAGGCCGTGCTGTATGTTTGGAGCAACACTCTAATGGACAGGCCTCTGGTGGTGGGCTCTGTATCCACCACACTGTTCTCAGCTGAGTCTTCCTCCTGTTCACAATCACACTCTGATGAAGCAGCCAAGAATGCCAACTTTTTCTTTGGTGGCTCGGATGTTGTTGCTTCCACAGGTTTCCCTCCAACAACCCTCTGTTCCTTCAGTAAGTTGGTGACTGAGGCCCAAACTTCAGCCCTCTCAGATCTGGGTAAGCACTTGAGCTCCTTGAATCTGGCTCCAGTGCAGTAGCAGTTTTCACATATACAATGTTGGCATTTTGTTTGCATGTCTCCAGGTTTGTTCTGAATGTAGACTTGAATTTGACCACGTAAGCAGTCATCATCTGAGCTCTCCATCACGCGAGAGAGATGACAAAACACGGGCAGAATCACAGACCATGAAACCAACTTTTCTCCTCCCAGAAGTTCAGTAACAGAAACAATAATCAAAGATTCAAATGAGAATGTAGAGCATTCATTTACTTATATACACAAGCATGTCCTCTACATATTCATGCTACATTTACACACACGTACAGAGGCTGTTTCTCTCTCACACAGAGACAGGACAGTGAGAAAGAAATCATGTTAAATATACCTGCAGGGTTCCAGCTGTGTTTCCAACCTCTGCACATTGTCCATGTCACCTGTAGTTTCTATGGCAAACTTGGTGTTGTGTGTGGTGAGGGCGTCCCTGAGCGGCTGCTCGTTTCTGCAGATCCTTTGTAATCATGTCCAGAGTGGAAGTCCATCTGGTTAGACTGTCTTGTATCAGTGACTTTTTCTTTTGTCCATGTTCAGTTTGTTGCTGTTCTAATTCTGCAGCGTTTGCTGGACTGTGTTTAAAGTGGCCCACAACCTTTCTGCATTTGGCCAGGACATTGTCAAACTCACTGTTGTGCAGAGATACTGTGACAGAACACTCGAGAACGTGCGCGATGCAGGGGATGTGTTCAAAGGCAGACATCTGACAGCAGCCACCATATTTCTTGCACTGTCTGTACTGAGTGTGCTGACTTTATTTCAAATGTCCCACTGCTGTGCAACACGAATCAAATGTTCTGCACGTTTCAGTCAAATGTCTCTTTTTTCATTACAGACAGAGCATTTGAGCGCAGCTCCCACTCTTTATTAATATCATGTACTGGAACTCCCAGGTAACCACGGTTACTGAGCCACGTCCAGTGGTCTCCAGAGAGACCAACAGCTGGTGCACGTTGTAACGCCATGGCTTTCATAGTCTCTCCTTTTTCTACAGCTCATGTATTCTTCTTGTGATGGTGCGTCTTGAGGGAGGCTCATACATGCAGTCATTTGTTGATCCTAAGAACTTTCCTCAGACTGACTTCTTCAACAACACTAATTGGCCTGCAGTTTGTAGCTAACCACTTCACTATTGCATTTGTTCGCTTGTCTTTCTTTGATTTATCTAGACTCCTCCCACAAGCTGATCCAACATAGTCTGCCCAAGCCTCCCGCCACTGTTTGTTTGGGTGGTTTGTTTGCCGCCATCAACAGCGTGCAATGCATTTAAGTGATACTTCAGACTTGAAGTACATCGATGATAAGAAAACTAAACTTGGCAGTGCTTCCAAATAACTTTAGTTGTATCAACACTGCCCTCTGGAACAGTTTAAAATGAACATGTCCATGCCAAAGATCTGTACCTGTCTCCATTTTTCTGTCCCTGCCCATTTCTTTCTGTCCCGGTTCATGTGAGCGCTGGAGTAGTATTAGGCCCACCATCAATGCTCTCATTGGTTGAGACGAATAATGATGCCCATTTCAAGCCAGCACTGATCAACATCCCATCCCTCCTGTAACCTATGGCTTTTTTTATTCAAAGTCAGTGAGCACGCACTTTCACAATAATGATGATTTTAAAAACTGTTTTAATGTGCAATAAAATAATTGTTGGCATTAATCAATTAATGAGCTAACGTGATAATAACAGGTTAACTTGCCCAACCCTAATAATTAGATTTTGATCTGGTGACAAACTGATGTGATCTCCATGTTTCCTTTGTTGGACTGTAAGCGAGTGTCAGGACTGAATGTACTGAGTAACATGTAGTGTTTAAATATGTGTCAGTTCCAGTTTTAGAGCTCTAAAGTGCAGCTATCATGTTAGGAATATGTTAGGAATAGACAGTAACACTGAGCTCAAATCTTTATTTTACCACTCACTGCATTCCTGATGTTCATGAATTCAGCAGGTTAATGATTGTCTGCAGCATTAATCTCATATTTCCATATAAAGCGTTGAATTTGACTGTTTTATTTGATGTTCTTTATGATCTCTAGCACCAATTCATCTGTAGGCAATGCTCAGTCAATCCATTTAGTGAAATGAGTGAAATGATGTTTAAAGTGCTGCTTGTTATGTGAGCGTGCACAGATCCTGAAGCAGAAAGCCTGGGCTAACAGAGAAATGATCATCACTGTGATGATACTCATCATCTCTGACTGGGATTTGAGGTTTTGTCAAAGCAGCTAATACAAAGAAAGCCTTGCTATGTTGAACTTGCTGTGGAAGCAGCTCCCAGTTTGAGTTCAGGAGACAGACACCCTCTCTACTTTCAAGATCAGCTTCAAACTTTCCTTTTTGATAAAGCTTATAGTTAGAGCTGGATCAGGTGACCCTGAACCATCCCTTAGTTATGCTGCTATAGGCTCAGGCTATTGGTGGACTTCTCATGATGCTCTGCTTTTTTCTCCACCCCTCTCTATTCACTCATGATGCTTTTATATGTCACTACTGCATGTCCTTAATTTTGTCTTCTCTCTCCTTAGTTTGTGTTTTGCTCTTGTCTCTCTGAGCTCATCTCTTCTCTTTCCCCTCACCCTGCAACCAGTCAGTGGTAGATGGTCCTCCTGGAGCCTGTTTTCACTGGGAGGATCTTTGTGTCAAAGGGAGTTCTTCCTTCCCACCATCACCAAGTGCTGCTCACAGTGGATTGTCTGATGGTTGGGGCTTTCTCTCTAATATTGTAGGCTGTTACCTTACACTGTTAAACAGCTTGAGATGGCTGTTGTTGTCTGTTGGGAATTGTCACTTATAAATAAAGTTAAATTAAATTGAATGGATGTAAATGGATAGATGTAATTGTATGTGACAAACAGAAAATTCTTGTTGACTGATGGATTGTTGTTTTGTGTGTCTGCAGTTTGTCAGGCTGTCTGATCACAGAGGAAGGCTGTACTTCTCTGGCCTCAGCTCTGAGCTCCAACCCCTCCCATCTGGGAGAGCTGGACCTGAGCTACAATCATCCAGGAGACTCAGGAATGAAGCTGCTGTCGGCTGGACTGAAGGATCCAGGCTGGAGACTGGACACTCTCAGGTATGGAGAGAATGGCCGTTTATCAATGCCCAAGTACGCGAGTACGTACTCGTGTTCTCGGTGAGTACGTACTCGTCGAGAACGCACGGGAGTACGTACCCGCCGAGAACGCGAGCACGGACTCGCGATATGTACATTTGGAACACCTGCGTACGTGATGATGTCACAGGTCCGGAGTTTTTACTGCCGTCCCCTCTTAATTTAACTGTGAGTAACATGTTATGAAGCTTAACTGTAATCACAGCCAAACCGGTTTACTCAGGAACAAATAAAACACTGAAATAAACCAAACATTAACATTTGGAAGTGATCTAAGTGACTTATATATCATTTTTAACCTCAGTAGTGAAACCTCTATTAATAAAAATAGTGTACATGTACATACCTTAATAAAAACAAGCAGGTGAGATGTTAGAACGCTTTTATTTCTATTCTAGTGGACACTCAATATTATAGACAGCTGGTGGGGTTTCTTTAACCTGAGTAGTGAGAAGACCGCGAGGGGGGGGGGGGTTGAAAACGATGTGCCGGGAGTCCGCTGTTGAGTTTTGGACGAAATGCATTCTGGGATATATAGCTGTCCCAAGTCCACACCGATGCATGCTCGATAAAACGGGCGGATCGAGAACACATCTGGGACTTTTTCGCGTTCTCGGCTTGATGCGTGCCAATTGGAACAGTACTTGGTCTCCGACTGATGACGTATCACGAGTACACGAGAACGCAAGTACGCACAAGTACGCATATTGATAAACGCCCATTGTCTGATAGAGGAGGAAGAGCTGGAAACATTTCCTGTGTCCTTCACTCACTTCCTGTTTGTTTCCTGCAGATGAGACATGAACAATCACACATGCAGGAATATTTTCAGGGACAGACACACTAGTCTAGCTGGATAGTACATAGATATTTATGTAGGAGGTCTCCAAGGAGTCTGTTTGCAGGAACATTAATGATAACTGATAAGTCCTGTTGAAAGTTTCATTAAAAGTAGACCTACAGTTAGGTCCATAAATATTTGGACAGAGACAACATTTTGTAATTTTGGTTACCACATTGAATTTTAAATGAAAAAACTCAGATGCAGTTGGAGTTCAGACTTTCAGCTTTAATTCAGTGGGTTGAACAACAAGATTGCATAAAAATGTGAGGAACTAAAGCATTTTCTTAACACAATCACATCATTTTAGGGGCTCTAAAGCAATTGGACGAGTTAAATAAGTGAAAATAAAATGTTCATTTCTAATACTTGGTTGAAAACCCTTTGCTGGCCAATGACAGCCTGAAGTCTTGAACTCATGGACATCACCAGATGCTGGTTTCTTCTTTTTTAATGCTCTGCCAGGCCTTTACTGCAGCAGCTTTAAGTTGTTGTTTGTTTGTGGGCCTTTCTGTCCAAAGATTAGTCTTCAACAAGTGAAATGGTCAGTTGAGTTAAGATCACATAGATTTTGTCACTCCTAATATTGCAGCAATTTCTTGGATGGTTTTTTTTTTCTTGTCGCAGCTTAAGGATGGCTTGTTTCACATGCATGGAGAGCTACTTGTTATCTGTTTACAGCAAAATGTTCCAAATGCAAGCACCACACCTCCAAATCCACCCCCTGCCTTTTGTCTGCTTAAGAGATAATGACATAATGAAGGAATTGTCCTCTCCTGCCCATTAAATGGATGATGACTCAGGTGTACAAGTACTTACGGTCTCTTTAAAAAGAGGGTGGCACATGTTAAAGAGCTGAAACTCCTAAACCCTTCATCCAGTTTGAATGTGGATACCCTCATATGAAAGCTGAAAACGCTGCTTCCAGATGAACAGAATCAACTTTTTGGGTTTCAGTAAACAAGTAAAAAAACAAAACTTGTGTCAGTGTCCAATACATATGGACCTGAGTGTAAATTAAAAAACTCTTTTCAAGATTCAAGATTCAAGATCCAACATTCTTTATTTGTCACGTGCGTAGTTATACAACACACAGTGAAATGTGACCTGATATGCTCCTCGACTGTGCAAAAAAGAGAGAGATAGCTTTATATACAGTGAATGAGAATATACAAAGAGGACATTATGTGCAAGTGGGTGAGTTGTATACATTATATAAATAAGATAAAATAGAACAATCTGGAAATTTGCAGCTAGTGTACATTGTGTGGGTTATGGTAGGATGTTGAAGTGTCTTGCGCTGTAGTGATTGATTTGATTTGATTTGATTTGATTTGATTTGATTGATTAGCATTCAAATATCTCAGTGAATACAGAATAAAGATTACAACAAAGCAAGAAAGCACGAGACAAGGCTAATCAGGTATTGGCTGAAGCATATGCTTATTACGCCAACCCTTTTAACAAAAGATCTTTTAGCACGCAACTCCTGTACACAGGGCTCGAAGCAAAGAATAAAACAAAGCAAAGCAAAAACAAACAAACAAACAAAAACCAAAAAAAAAACCACCTTTCCACCTTAGATAAGTAACTACATCAAAGCAAAACAACCAAGAGTTTCAGTATTATTAATATTACTCTTTTCATTCTTGATTTATATTTTTCTAATACTCTATTTTTAAACATGTTTTTAAACAAGGAAAATGAACAACACCTTTTTAAATCACTTTCATAACTATTCCACAAGTTAAGTCCTCTAACAGAAACACATCTCTGCTTTATGTTTGACCTTATCTTGTTTTTTTTAAAGAAATCTGTTCCCCTTAAGTCATATTGACTCTCTCTGACTTTAAACAGCTTCTGAGTACTGCGGCAAAGCAAGTTATTTTGTGCTTTATACATTATCTGTGCCATTTTATATTCAACTAAATCATAAAATTTCAGGGTATTTAGATTAATAAACAAAATGTTAGTTGGTTCTATATAGTTTGATTGATTTATAATTCTTATAGCTCTTTTTTGTAACTTGAAAATAGGAAGAGAATTTGTTTTATATGCATTACCCCATATCTCCAGACAATAAGTCATATATGGAAGCAACAGAGTACAATAAAGTGTGGATAATGATTTCTTGTTCAGGACATGCTTTGTTTTGTAGAGAATAGCAATGGTTTTTGACATTTTTGTTTTCACATGGTTTATATGAGACTTCCAGCTCAGCTTATCATCAATTATCACTCCAAGAAATTTATTTTCGTACACTCTTTCAATTTCAATTCCATTAACCTTGATTTTAGATACATTCTTCATTTGTCTAGTCCCAAAAATAATCAATTTTGTTTTGTTTATGTTTAACGATAACTTATTTATATCAAACCAGTTTTTTAATACATTTAACTCCTTTTCCACTGTAGTCAGAAGCTGTTCTAGATTTTTACCTGAGCAATACAGAGTGGTATCATCAGCGAACAATACACATTTTAACAGTTTGGAAACACTACATATGTCATTTATATATAATATGAATAATTTAGGGCCCAGCACAGAGCCCTGAGGAACACCACAAGTTACCTTCAACTGATTAGATTTTAAATTATTGATTTCGACATATTGATATCTGTCATCCAGGTAACTTTTCATCCACTTGTATGCTATCCCTCTTACACCATATCTCTCTATTTTATTCATTAATATAGAATGATCAATTGTATCAAACGCCTTTTTTAAGTCTATAAAAACACCAACAGTATATTCCTTATTATCTATTGCATTAGATATCCCTTCTACAAGTTCCATCACTGCCATCGAAGTGGACCTTTTCGCTCTAAAGCCATATTGGTTATCACTTAGGAGATTATGCTTCTCAATATATTTATCAAGTCTATTAACAAATAACTTTTCTAAAATTTTTGAGAACTGCGGGAGTAGTGATATTGGCCTGTAATTGGTAAATTGACATTTTATGGATTGTTACCATTTTATGGATTTTTATGGATTGGATTAACTTTTGCTACTTTCATTTTTGAGGGAAACATATGAGTTCGAAAGGACAGATTACAAATGTATGCAAAAGGTTTCACTATATATTCTATAATACTTTTAACTAACATCATGTCAATACCCAAACAGTCAGTGGACTTTTTATTTTTAAATGTTTTCTCAATGTTAATTATTTCTCTATGAGTTACAGCACCAATAAACATGGAGGACACATTCTGAGTAATACATTTATTTACGTCGTTGTTATTTCTTTACTCTGGAATTTCCTTTGCTAAATTAAAGCCAACATTTACAAAGAAATCATTAAATTCATTTACGTCTTCAGTTTTATCAAGCACAATATCTGTATCTTTTTTTTTAAAATACTCTGGATAATTCTTATTTTTTGAGCCCTTTTTGATTATACTATTTAATAACCTCCATGTTTCTTGTGTGTTACTTCTTTGCTCCAATAATGTGGTAGTATTCTTTCTTACTTGTTCTTATAATATTTACTAATCTATTTTTATATAACTTGTACTTTATTTCAGCATCTTTTGTCCTCTGTTTTATGAATCTCTTATATAGATTATTTTTCTTTTTACATGCATTTCTATCCCTTTTGTGATCCATGGCTTATTTGATATGTGATGCTTTCTAGGGATTTTCATTAAAGGACAATGTTTTTCATATAGTGAAATTACAGTTGATAGGAATGCATCATATGTACTATTTGAATCTTCATTTGCAAAAACCTCATTCCAATTTTGTTCCTTTAAGTCCACCTGGAGGGGAGCGGTGGATCTTATTGTTCTATGTCGTATCATGTCAAATATTTGATTCTTTTGTTTAGTTTTGATCCCAAAATAATTTTGAAAAATTGCAAAAACAGGAAGATGATCGCTTATATCAGTTATAAGAAGTCCACCTACTATTTCATGGTCAATTTTATTTGTGAATATATTATCTATCAATGTAGCTGTATCAATTGTTATTCTACTTGGTTTTATAATTACAGCGAAAAGGGAGTTACTATACATTGTATTGATGAAATCTGTTGTTTTCTGATGTCCATTTGGGTTTAGCAAATCTATATTAAAATCCCCACAAATTATTTGCACTTTTTTATCATTTAGGTTGCTAAACATAGTAGCAAGTTTTTCATTGAATGTGTCAAGGCATGATCCTGGTGTCCTATAGATGCAACTTATAATTATATTGCTAGCTTTTTCAACATGGATTTCAATAGTAACACATTCCAATACGTCATCTATGGTGCTTGACATACATTCAATCAGACTACATTTCAAAACTTTATCTACATATAAACCAACACCGCCTCCTTTTTTATTCACCCTGTTCATTGTAAATACTTTGTATCCTTCCACTTCCATTTCACTAGCTTTTTCATTATCGAGCCATGTTTCTGATATTGCAATTATATTAAACTTTTTTAACTTCCTTAAACATTCTGTAATTTTTGAAAAATTTTTTATACAGGCTTCTACTATTGAAATGTATGACCGACAATGCATTTGCCATTTTAATATTCATATTGAATTGGTCATCTGTATAGTACTCACAAGTATTATTGTTGTTATTGTAGAAGTGGTTATCTGGGTCAATGTTACTTTCAGGGTCATGTATGTTATGCTCTGCATAGTTAAACATTTTGAAGTTCATTTTCTCAGCGTGTGTGGCAAAATAACCACCTTGACAGTCCTTTTCATAATCAAAGTCTTCCTCTTCAATATCTTTGAATGGAAACCTATAATCTGTGTTCAAACTTGTCATGTATGTGTTTTTTGTTGTTGTTGTTTTTGTTGTTGTTTTTTCCATTGTTTTTTTTAGCCATAAGGCCAGAAACACTTTCCATACCAATTGTTCATTATCCAATCATCACTTTTCCAATAGATTCCATAGCAGATTCCTGATTATTTATATTGCTCTAAGTCTTTGAGTTCTCTTATCATCACAACTTTCGCTTCTTTGGGAGTGCCATTTAGTCTTATCACTACTTTGCAGTTCCTCGTCCATGTCGCTTGTATCTTATTTTGTTTTCTCAGGCTGCGTGCCTGTCTTGCAATTTCAGCAGTCTTTTTCGTTAAATGTTCATTTAAATACACACCGGTCCCTTTTAGCTTCTTTCCCTGTTTCAGTAACTCAATCTTTGTTTTGCGACTCACAAACCGAAGAATAATTGCTGGCTTTGTTTTACTGTCTTTTCTGGGGAGCGTGTGGCATGCGGCGATATGATGGCTCTGAATACTTACATTCTTCGTTTGAAGCAATTTTATCACTTGCTGTTCAAGCGTTTGCAGCTCCTCTACCGGGGTATCTTCACCGTCTTTACCTCCGCCAGCTGTTACTCTGGCATAGGTTCGGTGTTGCGTCTCCAGTTCACTTATCACTAAGTCATCCATTCTTGTGTATTGTTCAAGGTCCTCGATTCGCCGTTCCAAGTTGTCTATTTTCTTGTCCTTCTCCTTTATCAAGTTTTGTTGTTGTTTTATCTCATCCATTAGGTCATGTAGCATACCTTGTTGTTTAGCCACTTTGCTCAGTTCATCAGACATGAAATTAAGGGATTTCCTAATCTCCTCCAACTCCTCTTCAACTCCTGTGTTTGCCTTTTTAGGCAGCATTTTGAAAATGTTGAGATTGGTGTTACCTTGTGATGGCCCGTTGAAATCAGTGTCGGTTTACTTGTTGGTGCCTTGCTGGAGGAGCCTGGGCCTAGAGGCTGTTGGAGGATCCTGGGCCTAGTGGCTGCTGCAGGATCCTGGGGCCTGGTGGCTGCTGGAGGATCCTGGGCCTGGTGGCTGCTGGAGGGTCCTGGGCCTAGTGGCTGCTGGAGGATCCTGGGCCTGGTGGCTGCTGGAGGATCCTGGGCCTGGTGGCTGCTGGAGGATCCTGGGCCTGTAGTGAAGCCAGAAGGATCAAGATAATATGAGAATGTGGTAATGAGTCCTGTCTCAGTCACTCATGGATGATTTTGGGTTTTTTTGGGGGGGGGGGGGGCATGTCCTGATTTAACACAATTGTACTCAGCTTGAACCCGAAGAAAAATAAGGAAAATAAAAATATCTCTCTTTCCTGTTGCCTCCATTGTAGAGGGTGACTTTGCCTCTAAACAGGAAAAGTCAGTCAGAGGTTAAAGTGGATTCAGCAGGTGAGGGAACCCTAAAATCAGCTGTAATGTCTCATTGTGGGGAAAAGAATCATAACTCACAATAATTTCTATTGAGAGCTAGAGTAGATGTTCTTAGTGTACAGGCTGTGATAAGCTGACCTGCTGCTCTCTGTGGATGTACACAGCTGAATTCAACCAGATGTGAGCAGATGTTTCATGAGTTGTCCTGGCTGATTTCCATCCTCTACACTGACAGTACACTGTTTATACTGTCTGTTTTCTAAATGGTATAAAGTTGGTATGAAGGTGGAATTCAGTCAATGAATCTCAGCATCAACAGCTAAAATTCATATGAATCTCTGCTACACTTGACGTAAGCTAACTGTGACCATGAAACCACAGCCACTGTGCACCAGTCACACACTGTTCTTTACTTTAAATCCATCACAGTGCAGCAAACTAACCTGTTTATCCTGCACTAACCTGCAGAGGGTTTTCATGCAGCCTGTCTTTCATAAGACAGGCTGCATGAAATTGAGGGGTTAAGTTCATGTGTTCACGTGCTGTGGGCAAGATGGCTCCTGTGTTTGGCTTTGCTGCTGCTACAGCTCGCTGGAGGCCACAGTGTGTTGTCATTTGCAATATAATTTTTGCTCTTTTGTATTCTGATTTTGCTTCTGCTGCTTTAATTTATGATCGGGATACACTGTTAAACATCAAACACTCAATGGAGAGCTACTGTGACAGCTGGGACAGCTACAGAAAAACTTTTCCTCCTCCTCTGGTGTGTTCCTCACCTGAGTGCATGCTACCAGTTCCTCTCCTGTCGTTTGCTGGGGATGTTACGCCACCGCCTGGGACCCGAGCCCCATGGCTCGAAAGCACTTTGCTCACTCTGTGTCCGTCATCCATTCTCCATTTTGCTGATGACAGCTATGTCTGCTCATCGATCAAGGTTTTTCCCAGCTCTGGAGTCGCCACCTTGCCCGGCAGGTCCACAGGTGTGCACAGGTGTTTAATTCAAGTGGTGCTGCAGTCAGCTGTAGATAAACCGTCATCAATTCGGTTCGCCCTGCTTAACGTTCGCTCTATAACGAACAAATCATTTATTCTAAATGATCTTTTTATTAAAGAGTCTCTAGATTTTATGTGTCTGACTGAGATGTGGCAGCAAAATAAGGATTATGTCCACTTGAATGAAATCTGCGCGGCTGGCTACTCTGTCATTGGAATGCCGCGTCTTTTGGGACGCAGTGGAGGCCTTGCTGCTGTTTACCAGGACAGACTCCCATGCAGACTGATGACCTCGGACACCTCCCTGGGTTTAAATATACATGATGTATGTGTGGAGAATGTCCATGTGAGTGACCATAGTTGCATATTCTTTAATTTGTCATTTTACTTGGATCCTTCACCTTCTAAACTGATGATCCAAAGGCGGATTATAAACCAGGATGCTGCTAGAAGGTTCTCTGCCATGTTTGGCCCTTGCATGGCTCAAAATGACATGGATTCACTTATTTTGTCTTTTAACAATCAATATAAATCTATTTTACATATGGTGGCACCTCTGAAACAAAATATTCTCCATTCTTCAAATTTCTGTCCCTGGATAAATGAAAATATTAGACATTTTAGGAGGTATTGTTGCAAATTAGAACGTTTATGGAAGGCTTCCAAGCTCGAGGTTCATAGGGTACATCTCAAGGAATCAATTTTCTCACTTAACAACATGATAAAAAATGCCAGAATTGAATATTTTGCTAATCTAATAGCTTCAAAAAAGAACGATCCCAGAGTATTGTTTGATACAATTAAGAACATTGTCTCTCCTGATATTCCTCATGTACCAGTCTATACTAAATCTGATAGTAATGACTTTATAAATTATTTTGTTAATAAGGTCGCTGCCGTCAGGTCAAATATTTCTCTATCATCCTCTCAGTATCACACTGACACTTTGCTTACCTCTTATTCCTGGTCCTCTTTTACTCCTGTTACCTTACAGGACATCAGTGCTCTGCTTGGTCATATGAAACTGACTTCAAGCCACCTTGATGTACTTCCTCCATCATTTTTCATTAGTGTGTTTGACTCTATTGGCCCCTGTATTCTGGAAATAATTAATACTTCTCTATATACTGGCTCAGTTCCCAGCTATTTTAAACAAGCTATTGTTGAACCAATATTAAAGAAACTAAATTTGGACCCATCTCTTCCAAGCAGTTACAGGCCAATATCAAAACCATTGGTGTCAAAGATCTTGGAAAAACAGTTGCAGAACAACTTAACAACTTTTTGGAGAAGAACAATGTTCTGGACATTTTCCAGTCTGGTTTCAGCAAATTGCACTCCACTGAAACCGCTTTACTTAAAGTGTCTAGTGACATTCTGATGGCAACAGAGTCAGGAGAGTACACCATTCTTGTTATGTTGGATCTCACCTCTACTTTTGATACTGTTGATCACAGCATTATGATAAATAGGCCGAAGGACTTGTTCAGGATTACTGGTGTTGTTTTAAAATGGTTTATGTCGTATCTATCTGTATGAATCAAGTGTTGTCTGAAACATCAGTTCTGCCTTCTGGGGTACCTCAAGGATCTGTTTTAGGTCTGATTCTCTTTCTGCTGTATATACTCCCTCTACGCCAAATTATCAGACGTTACACTAATATTTCTTATCATCTCTATGCTGATGACATTCAGTTATACTGTTCTTTCAAAACTTCTGAGTTTTATAAATTGTCATGTTTAAATAATTGTCTGTCAGAAATCAAACAATGGTTAAATGACAATTTCCTCCAGTTAAATGCAGATAAAACAGAAACCTTGATTATTGCACCTGATCACATGCTCTCAGAAATTAAGCAGCATATCAGTTTTTTAGACCCTTCATTTCAATCGAGTCTCAGAAACCTAGGTGTTATATTTGACAGTTCAATGTCTCTTGAGAAACACTCTGAACAACTTGTCCGGAACTGTTTTTATCATTTAAGAAACATTTCTAAACTCAGACTACTGGTGTCACAGGCAGAACTTGAGATGATTATTCATGCTTTTATCTCTTCTCTTTTGGATTATTGTAATGGTCTTTTTAGTCTTCTCAACAAATCAGCTGTGGATCGCCTTCAGACTGTACAAAAAGCAGCGGCAAGACTTTTAACTGGCACATACAAGAGGTCACACATTACTCCAGTTTTGGATTCTCTTCATTGGTTGCCAGCAAATTTTACGGTTCACTTTAAAATTTTAGTTGTAACTTTTAAAGCTCTGCACGATGAAGCTCCCCAGTATATGTCTGACCTGTTTAAACCTCATGCTTCATCCCGAGCACTTAGGTCGTCAGTTCAGAGGTTACTGGTGGTCCCACATACTAGGTTTAAAACACGTGGGGATCGGGCTTTTCAAGTACTGGCACCAAGGCTGTGGAACTCCCTGCCATTGTCTTTACGCTGTCTAGACTCCATTGATTCCTTTAAAAAGCAGCCGAAGACGTTTTTATACAAACGAGCTTTTAATTAATTTTTCTCACTGTTTTATATAATTTTATTTGTATTTCTGATTTTATTGTGAAGCACTTTGTGATTTTTATCTGTGAAATGTGCTATATAAATAAATTTTACTTACTTACTTACTTACTTACTTTATTTCGTGTTTGAAGTTTAACTGTTATTAACAACTTTGGTAGTCATGACAGCAAGCACTTCAGCAGCGTCTAGCTTCCTGTGAGACATATCCCATAATGCACTGGGATGATGTCACCAACTGAAGGGACCAATCCTACTCCAACACTGACTTATAGCAATGAGCTGCATTCAGGATCAACATGTTAAACATGTTGCAGAATATTACACAACCTTTAAATAATGCAGTTAGTCTAGTTTAGTTTGTTTTCAGCATGTTTCACAATATGTCTCGCCTCAAATCGGTTTGATGTGTGAAGGCTTGAAATAACTCCCCACAAATGTGTTAAACCAAAAGTAACAAGCCTGTTCTGAACATGTGAGGAGTAGAAAGTACAGATATTTGTTTAAATATGTAGCGAGTAAAAGTACACATACCTGAAAATTCTACTCAAGCATAGTAACAATGTATTTGTACTTTGTACAGTAACCACACTGACACCAAGAGGAGAAAAACAGCTGGCAGCAAAGGCAGGGAGGTGTCCTTTCCAGCTAAACAGAAGAGGACTATAAAGATAATTAAGGCGACAGTTTGAATCAGTCATATTTCATTCAATACAGTGGTGTACTGACAGATCCAGGATCAGTCCAAATCATCAGCAGTTTGATCCACGTGTTGATTGAGGTGTATTTGTGAAATTGTTGGATTGTTCTTTTATCAGTGTCTAACAGTATGTGTATGAGAGCCTGTCCATGTGGACACACATGTCCATGTGTGCATGCTGAAAGAGACTGTGCTGGTCTGACCCCCCTCCTCCTTTCAGGGTGGAGCCTGCTGGAGTTCGATGGTTGAGACCAGGTCTGAGGAAGTGTAAGTGTGTTTTTAATGTGATTCATGAAAACAAAGCAGCACACATTCAACCATCTTCAAACTGCTACATCACTCATTCACATCTCTGATGTCAGGGGTCATCATCAAAGTGTCAATCAATGAACAGATGATGGATCAATAACTGCAGCTGGATTGTGTTTGTTCTCTCCACCAGATTCCTGTCAACTCACAATCGACACAAACACAGTACACACAAACCTCAAACTGTCTGACAACAACAGGAAGGTGACACATGTGGAGGAGGTTCAGTCATATCCTGATCATCCAGACAGATTTGATTACTGGGAACAACTGTTATGTAGAAATGGTCTGACTGGTCGCTGTTACTGGGAGATCGAGTGGAGAGGAGACATTTATATATCAGTGAGTTACAGAAGAATCAGAAAGAAAGGAGACAGTTATGACTGTTTGTTTGCATGGAATGATCAGTCCTGGAGTCTATACTGCTCTGATGTTGGTCGTCGTTGTGTCTGGCACAATAAGACACAAACATCCATCTCCTCCTCCTCCTCTGTCTCTAATAGAGTAGCAGTGTATGTGGACTGTCCTGCTGGCACTCTGTCCTTCTACAGAGTCTCCTCTGACACTCTGATCCACCTCCACACCTTCAACACCACATTCACTGAAACTCTTTATCCTGGGTTTGGATTCAGTCCAGGTTCCTCAGTCTCCCTGTGCTGAGTTGAGTGTAAAGAGTGTCCTCCTGTTAGAGAAACACTCTGACTGTTGAACAGATAGTTCAATCTGTACATGTCTGTCTCTTTCACTCAGAAACACGTTTTCAGATTCATGGATTCAATCAGTTGATGTTTTAAACTGTTCTAAATGATTCCTTGTAAACTTCTTCCTCTTCAGACTGAAGAAGTCACTTGGATGAGTGACGAAACGTTTCTCCCACAAAACGCTATGCCCAGATGAACAGCATAAACTTTTGGAGATTTACTTACCTGGATGATTGAGCATGCATCAAGACTTTTCTTCCTCTTCAGTCCTTTAAATATGGAAGCTCCCATTATTCCAGGATCCACATGTTGTTTTTCTGTCTTTTTCTACTCAAAGCTTCACAGTAAAAATCAGTATGTTGTGTTTCTCTGAAGCTCAGTTCACAACCAGCTCCTCTGCATTTTCAACAAGTCTGAGCTCATTAAAATTAATCCAAATGTTTGATTTCTCTTTCTTAATGTGATTTTTCGAAACTCTCCACATGCTCTTACTGTTTCACTCATTTTTGAAAATGTTTCAGCCATATAAGCTGAAGTATTGGGTCAATATTGCTAATGCCTTTATAACCATAAAATGATTGTATTGAGTTACCATAATGGGTGTTGATATACAATAAATAACAACTGCTGCATTAACCATTTGAAACTCTTCTTGGTTTTTTTCAGGCACATTGTGAACAAGAATTTGGTTTAGTATGTTGGTAACAGTCAGAAAACTGTCAACTATTTCAGCTGCTCAATAATGATTGGTCTTCACAGTCCATAGATACAATAATAATGAAGTGGTATTGTTTTCTTTTAAACATGTTTGTGCTTGGAATAAATAGAAGTCCTTTCATTTAGTGATTCCAAGGCCCAGTCCAGATGACTCTAGTTGATAAATAATGAAAAAATAATAATAATAATAATCATAATAATAATAATAATACACTTGATTTAAAAAGCGCCTTTCAGAACACTCAAGGACAGTGTACACAGCAGAATAATAAAAAAAAAAACAATCATAGCAGCAGGCATTTACAAAATCATAAAACATAGAGCAGATTAAAAATAGCAGACTGGAAAATGTTATGTGGAATAAGCTATTTTGAACAGGTGAGTTTTGAGTCTAGACTTAAAAAGAGAGAAGGAAGTGATATGTGTTATATTAGGAGGTAGGGAATTCCAAAGTCAAGGAACAGAGCAGCAGAAAGCCCTGTTCCCCATGATGGCTAGACGGGGCGAAGGGACGGAAAGAGAAAGAGAGGAAGAGGATCTGATATACCTATCTGAACCAAATCAGAGAGGTATGGAGGGGAGAGAAGATGAATAGCCTTGAATGTATACAAAAGTATTTTGAAATTGGTGCGATATTTGACCGGAAGCCAATGAAGCTTCTGCAGGACAGGGGTGATGTGATATATAGAGGGGGTCCTGGTAATAATATGGGCAGCAGAGTTCTGGACACGTTGGAGCTTGTGGATGTATTTTTGAGTAAGACCAAAAAGAAGTGAATTGCAATAATCAATCCAGGAAGTAGCAAGGCTGTGAACAAGAATGGCAGTGGCATGTGGAGTGAGAAAAGGATGGAGGCGATTAAAGTGGCGCAATTGGAAATATGCAGACCAAGTGACATTATTGATGTGTGAATTAAAATATAGAGTACTGTCAAGGATGACACCCAACCTTTTCACACATGGGGAAACGGAGACTGGTGAGTTATTGATAGTAATAGAAAAGCTATTAGTTCTGGATAGTGTTGGTTTAGTGGCTACCAGGAGAAGCTCTGATTTGTTACTATTGAGTTTGAGAAAATTGGAAGAGAACCATAAAATCAGTTTGGCTAAGCAGAGGGTAAGGAAGGATGGGGGAGAGCAGAATCAGGTTTAGTGGACAGATAAAGCTGGGTGTCATCAGCATAACAGTGAAACGGAATATTGTATTTACAAAAAATGTGTCCAAGCGGAAGAAGGTAGATAATGAAAAGAAGGGGCCCCAGGACAGATCCCCGGGGCACGCCAGTGGCCAGAGGAAAAGGCTAAAAAGAAAAGGATTTAAGTAGAAATAAACTGAGTGCGATCAGATAAGTATGATTTAAACCAGGTTAGTGGAGTATGGGAGAGACAGATGGAGACTAACCTACTAAGGAGAATGGAGTGAGAAATAGTATCAAAAGCAACGCTCAGATCGAGGAGAATAAGAATGGAAAGTAAACTGGAGTCGGCTGCCATGAGAAGATCATTGGTTATTTTTATAAGTGTGGTTTCAGTGCTATGGAAGAGGCGAAAACCTACTGGAACTGGAACTAGTTAAGTATGAGTGGATTTGTGTAGCAACTATCCTTTCAAGAATTTTTGAGAGGAATGGCACATTGGAAATAGGACGAAATTATCAAAATTACTGGGATCTAGACCAGTTTTTTTCAATATTGGGGTGATGGCAGCAACTTTGAAAGAAGCAGGGACAGTTACAGTGGTAAGTGAAGAGTAGATGATAGCTGATATGAGAGGAAGCAAAAAGTGTAGACATGCCTTGACCAAAACTGTAGGAATGGGGTCTCGCTGACAAGTAGAAGGTTTTGACTTACAAATGAGATCTGAAATATCAGTGACAGAGGGAAGATGGAAAGCAGAAAAACAGTGTGATGGGAGTGGTATTACAAAGGAAGAGCTACATGGAACATCTGGAGCCCGGTCTTGGTGTATTTTGTGAATTTTCTCAGTGAAAAATAACATTAGAGAATCGCAGAAGGAAGATGAGTAAAGGTGGACAGGTAGGGAATCTGGTTACCTGAAAGAAGAGTTCATTTGAACAAATAATGTTGAAGTAATAAGCAGATTTTGTTTGATTAATACACTCCTTATAATGCAAAACATGATTATTAAACATTTCCTTGTGGATAGTAAGACCAGTTTTCTTATAAAGACGTTCAAGCTGTTGACCTTTTGCTGTCAGACGCCTGAGTTCAGATGTAAACCAGGGTGCTGACTGAGAGAATGATACAGATTTGTTTTTTAATGGAGCAACAGAGTTTAAAATACTTTTCAGACTATAGTTATAATAGGAAACCAAGTCCTCTTGGGTGAACAGGTTATTAAAATGCAAACAACTGGAGGAAGCAAAAGAAAGGGTATCAAAATTAATTTTCTTTATATTCCAAAAAGAAAAGTATGAGGATTTATGCTTATAGAAAAGGTCATTTTGACGTTGAAAGAGAGAAGCAAATGATCAGAAATTAGCAATTCAGTAGCTTTGCAGCTGAAAGGAGTAAGTCCAGATTATGGCCCTTAGTGTGAGTAGAAAAGTTTATATGTTGTTTAAAACCAAAGCTTTCAAGGCAAGATGGACAACAGGTAAGAGGATAATCACTGTTAACCATATGAATGTTAAAGTCTCTATATATGGGAATCCTGGTGCCTCCCCTGCCTAGAAGCAGAAAGTAACCACACTGAGCTCCAAGTCCTGCTTCACGGACAGGCTTCTGTCAGTACACAACTTTCCACATAAAATAATACTAACATTAGGACACATTCACTGCAGCGTTTCAGCACTAATGTTCATCAGTGTGATAATGACACTCTATATCTGACCACAGATATTATTAAACTGATAGAAACACTGACGCTGTCAGCAGAGAGATACTGACAGATGACAGCTTACTGCCCTCAGGTGGTCACAGCGAGGAATTACATGCTATTAAACCAGTGACAGGTGCAGTCTTTAACCCTGATGCTCCCGCCAGGGGGAGCGGCAGGGTCGGGGGACGCGGGGCCCCCGCGGAGGGAGGAAGGCGGCTGGGGTCGCGAGGGGCCCCCGAGGGGAGGGAGCGGGGAGAGATTGCAGGGAAGAGGGGGGGTTAGGAGGGGGGGTCGCGAAATCCCCGAGGGACAGGAGGGGGGGGTCGAGAAACACCCCGGCGAAAGCACAGTATGTCGTGCGACGAGATGATAAGAGCGCGGTTGGCGGGTACTAACCCCGCGCAGTATGTCGGGGTTTGACTACAGAGGCGGTGTCCGGGCGCGCGCCGTACTACGACGACAAGGTGCCAACGAGACAGAAGAAGACAAAGACAATGTCACGCACTAGACCGTGGGAGCCAAAGAGCACTAAGGTCGGTGCAGGTGGACCGCTTTCGCCGGCGGTGTCATCGTCATCGTCCTTCTCCTGCTCATCGCCATCGCCAGCGCGTTTGGCGTACGCGGGGTCGGCTCCGGTCGCTCCATTCTTGCGACCGGCCACGTTTCACTACGGAGGGCTAGGGGTGGAGGAAGTCCAAGACCAAGACCAAGAGCAGCAGCAGCAGCAACAACAACAACAGGAGAACTCGGAGGAGGAGGAGGAGACCCCGGAAGAGCAGCAAGAGGCCAAGGGGGATAACGACGCGACAGCCCGAACGCTCGCAGACGAGGAGCGCTACTCGGAGGATCAGGAGGACGAAAACGACGAGGTGGCGGACCATGGGTATGTGGCCGCAGAGGATCAAGGCTACAAAATGCCGTTGCAACTTTGCCAGGATGGCGGCTCACAAGGCGAGTCGAACGAGCGAGAGGAAGAGGAAGAAGCAGGCGCTGAACCGGGGCGGGGGACTTAGAAGCTTTGGCGAGAGGACGCCGGCCGTGCTGCAGGTGGCATTCATGATCTTGGGCGCGATGAAGATGAAGACAAAGACTACGAAGACAAAGACTACGAAGAAGAAGAAGAAGACGACGACGACAACGACGACCTCGAACTGCAAGGACAAGGCCCCACCGAAGAAGCCGTGGCGGCGGCGCGAGACAAGGCCTCCTCGTTCATGGCGTACTTCCCGCCAGAGACAGAGGACTCGGTGATCGCCATGACCAACCTGGAAGCGGACAGGCGCAGGCCCACCATCGACGGATGGAAGCCCATGGGCTGCGTCGAGTTCCGGGCCTACGTGGGGCTGCTGGTGCTCGCCGGCGTGTACAGGTTCCGGGGAGAGGCCTGCGAGAGCCTGTGGGACGCTGAGAGCGGCAGGTCCGTGTTCAGAGCCGTGATGCCGCTCAAGACTTTTCGAGCCTACTCGAGCGCGCTGCGGTTCGACGACAGAGAGACCAGACGAGCCAGGCGAGGCGAGGGCGGCCACGGCGGAGGCTACGACAAACTTGCCCCCATCAGAGCCGTGTGGGACGAGTGGTGCGCAAGGTTGCCCACCATGTACCGACCGGGACTGGAGGTCACCGTCGACGAGAGACTGGTGCCGTTCAGTGGTACGTAGTGTGTGTTGTGTGCGTGCGTGACTGGGGGATGAGAGGAGGAAGAGAAGCGGGAACCGTGACAACACTAGCGACCCCCACCCTATCATCATAACACATATGCCCCTCGGGGGGGTCACTACGACCCCCACCCTATCATCGGCATAACACATATGCCTCCGGGGGGTCACTACGACCCCCTGCGCTATCATCACCATCATCATCATCATCATAACACACACGCCCCTCGGGGGGTCACCACGGCCCATGCCCCGAGAACAGGTGGGGCATGGGCATTTCCAACCAATATATATATATTCCAACAAAGAGCAACAAGAATCATTAATAACACCGACTTCAATCAATCTGAGATAGCATCATGCCAGAAACAGGAGGGTTAGGAGAGGTGTGCTCGCGTGTGGCAGTCATACTCTACGCCCTTCTGACAGTGCTAAATAAATGCTGATTAGTGCATCCGATAGCAAAGCAACTATCTGGCATTTTGGTTCTGTTCAACTCAAAGACATTCAAAGGATGGCTGGAAGGCAAAGGACCACAGTTCTGTTTTCCCCTTCAGGTGTGCGTGTCCCACTAGCTCTTTGTTTTTGAGGCCACAACCCAAAGACCAGCGTCCCCACCAATGACTGTAGAAAACATGGACGATGCAACAGCACCTCTTCCCATTGTGCAAAAATGAAGCCAAAATATCCCGCTTGTGGAGGCTGCCATCTTGCATTTTTGGAGCCAGGGGCTGTATACCATTTCAGGGTCTGCAGCCTTAAAGGCCGCATTTTAAGGCCAATTACATCACATCGATGCGACGAAGGCTGTCCCAATTCAAAGGCTGCTCGAAATGCGGCCCTCAAATATGTCCTTCATTTCCCTGTATTTTAAGGATGTGGCGGCGTAGACTTCATGGCCCAACATATCCCAGAATGCATAGTGCGGCAGTGGGTGTGGATAATTTTGCCGAAAAAATTTTTATATACAGTGTCAAAGGAACCTGTCTTTGAGTGAAGATTTAAGGGGACAGGAAATATAAATAAATGCAGCTTGAATCTTTACTGAAGCTCAGTATTTGAAACAGAGTTCATTCACTGCTGTAATAACTAAAACTGATTGAAATAATAACTTTAATATTGGCCATATTATATTTACATTACCAAAGTGAGATGACTTTAGTCTCATGAACAACATTAGGTAATTGTTATTTACTAGCTAATCTTAAAATGACTGTTCAGTACAGAAATGAAGCCCAATAATCATGATTTCACAGTCCCGTGGTCTCAGCCTCAGATACTTATCAAATCAAAGCTCATGTAGAAACAAACTGTGGGAATTATATCATTTTTATATCATGTTTATTCTTCTATATCTTTTTTATTAAGCTTTGAGTAGTGGCATTTGATTAAAACATTTATTCAATTTATTAAACATACAGTTTTAATCAGGTTATTACACATATTGCAAAATGTGCTCATAAAAGAGTTGGCATTCTGTCTGCTAAGAGGTTACAAGCTTTATCTGGCGAGGTGAAAGGTGAGACAGAGTGCGGTGAGGCCAAGGCATGCTCGCTTGCACACACAGACATTATATAGACTCATTTCTAGGTTAAAGTTAAGACATATTTTGCTTGTAACTGCATTTTGTGCCTGCATAAGCAACAGTTTTTTCTGCAGAATGTGCTTCTGATGTTCCAGAGATAAGCGAGAAGAAGAAGATTAACAGGAAGCACCCGACGTGGAGGCGGTGAAAATGTGTGTTAAGGGTCGTCAACAAAAGAACTGTGGTTATTGTAACTTACAGGGAGTGCAGAATTATTAGGCAAGTTGTATTTTTGAGGATTAATTTTATTATTGAACAACAACCATCTTCTCAATGAACCCAAAAAACTCATTAATATCAAAGCTGAATGTTTTTGGAAGTAGTTTTAGTTTGTTCTTAGTTTTAGCTATTTTAGGGGGATATCTGTGTGTGCAGGTGACTATTACTGTGCATAATTATTAGGCAACTTAACAAAAACAAATATATACCCATTTCAATTATTTATTTTACCAGTGAAACCAATATAACATCTCCACATTCACAAATATACATTTCTGACATTCAAAACAAAACAAAAACAAATCAGCGACCAATATAGCCACCTTTCTTTGCAAGGACACTCAAAAGCCTGCCATCCATGGATTCTGTCAGTGTTTTGATCTGTTCACCATCAACATTGCGTGCAGCAGCAACCACAGCCTCCCAGACACTGTTCAGAGAGGTGTACTGTTTTCCTCCTTGTAAATCTCACATTTGATGATGGACCACAGGTTCTCAATGGGGTTCAGATCAGGTGAACAAGGAGGCCATGTCATTAGTTTTTCTTCTTTTATACCCTTTCTTGCCAGCCACGCTGTGGAGTACTTGGGCAGCGTGTGATGGAGCATTGTCCTGCATGAAAATCATGTTTTTCTTGAAGGATGCAGACTTCTTCCTGTACCACTGCTTGAAGAAGGTGTCTTCCAGAAACTGGCAGTAGGACTGGGAGTTGAGCTTGACTCCATCCTCAACCCGAAAAAGGCCCCACAAGCTCATCTTTGATGATACCAGCCCAAACCAGTACTCCACCTCCACCTTGCTGGCGTCTGAGTCGGACTGGAGCTCTCTGCCCTTACCAATCCAGCCACGGGCCCATCCATCTGGCCCATCAAGACTCACTCTCATTTCATCAGTCCATAAAACCTTAGAAAAATCAGTCTTGAGATATTTCTTGGCCCAGTCTTGACGTTTCAGCTTGTGCGTCTTGTTCAGTGGTGGTCGTCTTTCAGCCTTTCTTACCTTGGCCATGTCTCTGAGTATTGCACACCTTGTGCTTTTGGGCACTCCAGTGATGTTGCAGCTCTGAAATATGGCCAAACTGGTGGCAAGTGGCATCTTGGCAGCTGCACGCTTGACTTTTCTCAGTTCATGGGCAGTTATTTTGCTTTGTTTTTCCACACGCTTCTTGCGACCCTGTTGACTATTTTGAATGAAACGCTTGATTGTTCGATGATCACGCTTCAGAAGCTTTGCAATTTTAAGACTGCTGCATCCCTCTGCAAGATATCTCACTATTTTTGACTTTTCTGAGCCTGTCAAGTCCTTCTTTTGACCCATTTTGCCAAAGGAAAGGAAGTTGCCTAATAATTATGCACACCTGATATAGGGTGTTGATGTCATTAGACCACACCCCTTCTCATTACAGAGATGCACATCACCTAATATGCTTAATTGGTAGTAGGCTTTCAAGCCTATACAGCTTGGAGTAAGACAACATGCATGAAGAGGATGATGTGGACAAAATACTCATTTGCCTAATAATTCTGCACTCCCTGTATGCATGTTATGTATCTGCTTGACGCAAGAGGGGGCGTGATACCCTGACATATAAAAACATTTTAAGTATGCTTTCTAGTGGGGATTTATGCTGAGGATTGTGATGGTGTATTTCTTCCCACACGTGTGTTTAATAAAATCATTGTTTTGATGCACTTGGACCAGTGGTCGTTTGTCTCACACCTCAATCACGAATCGGAACAGTTTTGGTGCCGTGGACCCGGATTGAGGAGGGACGTTGTTTGGTGGTTCGGACGAAGGAGGCAGAGGTCCAGTGGTGATCAAACGGACGGACAGGAACCAGCAGGTCGACTGAGTGGTGGGCCCTTAATAGAAAGGTAAGGCACCGCCTATTGATTAAAGTAAATATCTAAAAGGTGATGAATTGGAAATCAAGCTAAATTAAATGTCCACTCAATAGATTTTCTGGTGAAATGTCCGTGGTGATTTTGAGTCATTGGTGATAAAAGTAAAAGTTTGGGGAATATTTGACTGACAAAATTTGTTGATGTTAACGCTGGGGTGAATTTTAAGTTGATGTCTTATGTATGTCAAGTGTGACGTCAGCCAAGAGAAGAGATTAGATTAGGACATTTGGATAATTTATTAGAGATAGCATCAGATAAATAAACTGGCAGTTAGAGTCCACAGTGATGCTTTTTAAAATTATTTAAATTAATTTAGGACAGGAGTTTGACTCCGAGGAGCGCTGTTGCTCAGCGTGTGACAGCGACTCCTGGTGGCGGACGCGTCACCAGGCCTGGCAGCGTCCAGTTAGTCCGGGTAGTTTCCGCGGGACTTCGGGAACCCATTAAAAACTAAGTGGTCAAGTACCACTTTTTTACCGCGCTGTTTGAGTGAAGAGCGGGGCTCAGGTGCGACCATTTAAACGTGGCTGACAGGTAAGGTTTAAGTAAAGCTTCAGGCGCCAGTAGGATACGGCGTTGATGAGGTGGACCTTACTGTCGAGCTGCGGGAAGCACTTATAAATTATTATAGGACTTAGAAATCGGGCCGCTGTCCCGGACAGATAACGGCTAAAATTGACCAGCAAGGTGGGCGAACCTGGGCTTAGAGGCTTTTAAATTTGTCGAAAAGTTAGGTGTACCGGTACTGAGGTTTTGAAGCTGTGATATGGAAATGTTGAATAATTTCTCTTGGCATCTGGTGTCTTTTGTTATGTCTATACATGTCTGACCATATAATTAAGTGTAAATCTGGTTGGTTTTTTTGGGTGCACGGTCATAGGTGGGTCTAATGTGTGAAAGTGATTTAATACAGAAGCTGAGTGAATGAGGATAAAACTTGGTAAAAAGTGGTGTGTGAAATTTGCTGGTGAAAAGCTGAAAGATTTGATGATGTATTGCTGAACTGTGCTAAATTGTGGTGAATTTTTTAAGTATTTTTAAGATTGAAGTTTGTGAAGTGGTGAAGTGAACTGGGTGGTTTTGATGAATTTTGTTATTGTTTATTGAAGAAAAGATCATGATAGAGTTTTTGTTGATTTTGCCGGAGATTGTGTGTAATATTTTGAGTATATTGAATAAACGCTGTAGTCTCGTGTTTGTGATTATTAGTTGTGAGTACGGGCGCCACAATATTTCATGAGAAGTTTTATTAAGAGAACTCCTGTAAAATAGAAAGTTGTTGATTTTGTGCTAAGTGTATAAGTGAAAAGGAATAACTGTGTGATTTGTGGTTGATATTTTCATTTGGCCTAAAGAAGGCAGAAGTGTGTGTGGGTTATTTTTGATATTTTATTCAGAGCGGAGAAAACGGGGGGGGTGTGGTTTGATTTATTCCTTCTCCATATTAAGAGTGGAGAAGTGCGTGTACAGGGGATTTGTTTCTATTTTTAAGCTTTGCAGTTGGCTGTTGGAGTGACTGTGAGAGTGAATTTTTGCTGGCTTGGTGTGGTTAAATTGCTGGAGTTTTGTTGTTTGATAAGTTTTGTTTTATTGGTGAGTTGTGAGTGTGTGAGTGTGTGTGAGAGAGAGAGACTGCAGGTGCAAAGCAGGCTGCGAGAGCTTAAAGGAAGTGAACCTTAAAGCAGTAAAGGCGCCTCTGACTGCAAAAAGGGAAGTACAGCGAGGGAACCCAGAGGGAGGAGTTCAAGAGCAGCCATTTTGTGAGGGTGAGGTTAAATTCAAAATGGCTGACGGCGCGACGGTGACCCCCAGTGGGGAAAAGAAGTACAAGCCACTTAAGGAGCAGGTGGAACAATTAAAGAAAGCTATCAAAATCACATCCCAGGGAACTCCTAGGGAGATTGCCCGGGAGTGCCAAGACATCGAAGATGAGGTAAAGAAATTATGTGAGCGCCAACAAAAAACTGTGAAAGACAAGGTACCTCTCCATCTGATCTTCAAGGATGAAGGTGGAAAATGTGAGAAAAGAATGAAAGAACTGGAAGAGGAGCCCATGGGCCGCTTTGTAAGCAGAAAAGTAAAAGCAGAAAAGAAGCTGATGAAGGAAAAACATGGTAAGTATTGTAAATTCATGATTATGTGCCAGGGGGTGTCTCAGTGGATGAAAGAGGAAGTGGATGAGACTGGACCAATGTCGGCAAAGGAGGGACAGAAGTGACCCATGGCTGAATTGACATCAATGTCTGGATATCCCAGCCTGACACAACTGCCTAGTGCCCCGCCTCCCCCGTACGCTTTTCCAATTTTGACTCTGGAGAGTGGCACTCTGTGGGGGCCGGGAGGAAGAACAGGAACAGTGAAGGGAGGAATTGTGGATTTTCAGGATAATAGCAGGCAACCGACTCCTACACGGCAACCAGAGGGAGGCACATCAGGGGTGACTCAGCCACAACCAGTGGCAGTTACACCTGGGATGACTCAGCCTCAATCAGTGGCAGCTACACCAGAGGTGACTCAGTCCCAACCAGTAGCAGGGACATCAGGGGTGACCCAGTCTCAACCAGTAGCTGGGACATCACAAGGCAGCATCACGACACAGAGTGTGACTTTGCTTCCTCCTTCAGACTTCAACCCAGAAGGAGCTCTGGAAGAAGCTCAACCTGAGGCTTCTAAGAGTGCAGACCAGGCGACAGCAGAATGTGTCAGCCAGGAAGTGTCAGCCCGGGATTCATGGACCTCAGGGAAGGATACGCCTGGACCGCAGTTTCAGAATTTGCCAGTTAGGGTGAAACAAAAGGCCTGTCAGAGGCCAAACGTAGTCAACTTTCAGGAAGACTGGTGGCAGGGGGAGGTTGTAGGAAAAATGTCCTCCAACCGGGAAGCCCTGACAAAGCTGGAAGAGAAGGTGAAGGAACTAGAGGAGAGGATAGTATAAGAAGGGATAGAGGCACTGGAGAACAACATTAAGATGTCGGTAGGGAAATCATGGAAACCACGAGTAGCGTCGACTTCGGGGATTGAAGGGTTCGCACCGAAGTTTCACTCTGACCTGGGCCTGAGGAAGCTTTGCTCTGGAAGGACTTTGGGGGGACAAAGAGAAAAGAGACAGTCGATCTCTGAAAAGAGCCGGAGGCAGAGCATTGCCAAGGGACAGACTGAGGAGGCGGATTCCGACACAGACGACGAGTTGCCGCTCTCTATGCCTTTGCTGATGGGACCAACGGGAGAACTAGTCTATCAGCCCTATAACATCAGACTTGTATGCGCTGGTGAAGCAACTACCCCCGATCACAGAGGGAGGAGCCGCGTGGCTGAGGAAGCTGCAGAGGCTAACAGAGAGAGAAGAGCTGGCTTTGGGAGATTTCAGAGGAGTAGGAGGGCGGTCCATGAGAGGAGGAGGCCTGGCTGATTTGGAACAAATAGCAGGAACCACGTGTGCAGCAAATGACGTCCCCTATGACAGGGTGCGGAATGCTCTCGCTGACGCGGTGCGCGACAAGTATGTGACTCCCAACACTGGCAACACACCTAAAATAGTGTGGAGCCCAGAACACACTCCTAGAGAATTTATAGAGCGTGCAAAAGAACAGTGGATTACGCAGACTGGAGAACATCCAGGACAGGAGGGAGAACATAGGGCGTGGTTTCGCTCAGCGGTGTTGGCAGGTCTACCAGAACGAGTGAGAGCTGACCTAGAAAAGAACCCAGACTTTGTGGTCGCAAATTCTACAAAATGGGAGAGACATGTGATACATAGACTTCAGCTGGAGCAGGATGAGGCGACCAATAAGAAGAAGGAGTTAGAGGAGGCGCAGGGGCAGCTGCTGAAAATGCAGCTGGCCGAGGCCAGAGACAAAGTAAATGAAAAGAAAAAAGAAAGTAAGGAGGGAGCTAAGAAAATACTGGTGGCAAAGCCTCAGGGCGACCCTGGGCCTGACTGGCCAGATCTGAAACCAAATCTGTATCCTGATGACCGATGGCCCACCAATGGACCAAGGCAAGAACGACCCGCGGGGAATTGGGGGGCCGGCATGTCGCAGAGAGGGCGTGGTGGATATGGAAGGGGAGGACCAAGGGGTCGTGGTCTGGGGGGACCTATGCTGGACCCCAATGTATGTTACATGTGTGGAGAACAAGGACATTGGGCTCGAGAGTGCCCTAGTAGGACGCAAAGAGGACAATATTATCCGACCCAGGCACGTGGAGCTCCCAGAGGCAGAGCGGTCCAAAGAGTGGGACATCAAGCTCCAAACCCAGGCATGGCGCCGGTGGCTCAGTACCCCGTGGCCGACTCGGGCTGGGAGGAGGAGCAGTACTGACGGGACCCACAGAGACCCGACAGCATGGGAATGGCAGATCCTATGTTGTCGATGACCGTGGAAGGCACAGAAATGACCTTCCTGGTGGACACTGGAGTGACTTACTCAACACTGAGACAAAGACCAAGCAGTGCAACACTTTTCAATCACACGGTGAGTGTGGTGGGTTTCTCTGGGGTTCCAATGACTCTGCCAGTAACCGATCCAGCCCTGACAGAGCTGGAAAAACAGACTTTGAAGCACAGATATGGGGTGTCTCCTCACGTGCCTGTGAATCTGATGGGCAGGGACCTATCATGTGTTCGCCTGATGGATTAACAGTTACACTTCCGGGAGGAAAACAGTTCCCGTGCCTGGGGACGCATTCAAAGAACCAGTATTTGCTACAAAACTGTGAACAATCTACAGCTGATATATACTGGGGCTGGCTTGTGGAAGAAGGCATACTAAGACAATATCAGCTGTGGAAACCTTGGCTCATGAGCCTGGCCGTCTTCTCCCCACCCCATGATCCATACCACGTCAATCTCTATTATGATAGGGACGATGATGAAATCTGCAGTGACCAATTCCAGTCTGAACTTGAAGGTCAGACTTGGAATGTGCGTTCTCATAACATGTATGTGGGCCCAAAAGGCGTTGCGACAGCAGTAAAATTCACCGAAGAACAACGGCATTGGTTCAATATGGGACCTAATTCAGCGCCCCATATTACATCGGCGGTCCATGAGGGTCATCAGGCGAAGGAGATGGGAACGATGGTCAGGAGCGCGCTGGACGAAGCCTGTTGGCAAGCCACACAGATCCCAGATGTTTGGTATTCACCAAAATGCAAAGTTTACCGTATCACTTGCCTGTCAAATGACGTGGTGATATTGGAGAATGAACAAATTTCCAGAACCCATGGAAGAGAAAGAACAGACCATGCTGATGCAGTGGTTGCACTGGCGACTCTTCCTGACACTTTGTGGTCAGCAGGACCCACAGATGTGGGCCTGGCAACTTGCTCGCTTGTTTTATTCCAGCTGAAGTCTGAAGCACCAATCCGGAAACTGCAGTACAGACTTAAACCAGAAGCAGAGGAGGGGATTGCAGAAACCATTGAAGGGCTACTGAAAGTAGGAGTGCTCAAGCCCTCACAATCCTACTGGAACACACCCATTTTGCCAGTAGAGAAGCACGGGACAGGAAAGTACATGGCACATGGCCTAAGGGCCATTAATACCGTTCTCATTACTGACACTGTGCCCGTTCCAAATCCTTACACAGCACTAGAGGATCATCATTTAGCCTGGAGAAATAGTTTACTGATTTATAAGAGAGCCCTCCACAAAGCCAGAACATCTTACTATTCGTCACTGATTGAAGAAAATAAGAACAACCCCAGGTTTCTCTTCAGCACTGTAGCCAGGGTTACAAAAAGTCAGAGCTCTTTAGAGCCAACAATCCCTTTAACGCTACTAAAAGACTTCATGAACTTCTTCACAAATAAAATTCTGATCATTAGAGAAAAAATTACCGATAATCATCCCACAGATGTAATCTACAGCTACAGCTACTCTTAGTACCATTGATGTTAAGTTAGACTCTTTTTCTCCAATTGATCTTTCTGAATTAACTTCAATAATTACTTCATCCAAATAATTGGCTATGTACCACAGGCCTTCAAGGTGGCTGTAGTTAAACCTTTACTCAAAAAGCCATCTCTCGACCCAGCAGTCTTAGCTAATTATAGGCCAATCTCCAACCTTCCTTTCATATCAAAAATCCTTGAAAGAGTAGTTGTCAAACAGCTAACAGATCATCTGCAGAGGAATGGCTTATTTGAAGAGTTTCAGTCAGGTTTCAAAGCTCATCACAGCACAGAAACAGCTTTAGTGAAGGTTACAAATGATCCTCTTATGGCCTCTGACAGTGGACTCATCTCTGTGCTTGTCCTGCTAGACCTTAGTGCAGCGTTCCATACTGTTGACCATAATATCCTATTAGAGCGATTAGAACATGCTGTAGGTATTACAGGTACTGTACTGCAGTGGTTTGTGTCATATCTATCTAATAGACTCCAATTTGTACATGTAAATGGAGAGTCCTCTTCACACACTAAGGTCAATCATGGTGTTCCACAGGGTTCGGTGCTAGGACCAATTCTGTTTACATTATACATGCTTCCCCTAGTCAGCATCGTTAGAAGACATAACATAAATTTCCACTGCTATGCAGATGACAGACAGCTCTATCTATCCATGAAGCCAGGTAACACACACCAATTAGTTAAACTGCAGGAATGTCTTAAAGACATAAAGACCTGGATGGCCGCTAACTTTCTGCTTCTTAATTCAGATAAAACTGAGGTTATTGTACTCGGCCCTGAAAATCTTAGAAATATGGTATCTAGCAAGATTCTTACTCTGGATGGCATTACCTTGGCCTCCAGTAATGCTGTGAGGAACCTTGGAGTCATTTTTGACCAGGACATGTCCTTCAACGCACATATTAAACAAATATGTAAGACTGCTTTCTTCCATTTGCGCAACATCTCTAAAGTTAGAAATATCCTGTCTCTTAGTGACGCTGAAAAACTAGTTCATGCATTTATTACTTCTAGACTGGACTACTGTAATTCATTATTATCGGGATGTCCTAAAAACTCGCTGAAAAGCCTTCAGCTAATCCAAAATGCTGCAGCAAGAGTACTGACAGGGACTAGAAAGCGAGAGCATATTTCTCCTTTATTGGCTTCCCTTTATTGGTTCGCTGTTAAATCCAGAATTGAATTCAAAATCCTGCTCCTCACATACAAGGTCTTAAATAATCAGGCCCCATCTTATCTTAATGACCTTGTAGTACCATATCACCCCATTAGAGCACTTCGCTCTCGCACTGCAGGCTTACTTGTTGTTCCTAGAGTATTTAAAAGTAGAATAGGAGGGCGAGCCTTCAGTTTTCAGGCCCCTCTTCTCTGGAACCAGCTTCCAGTTTGGATTTGGGAGACAGACACTATCTCTATTTTTAGGCTTAAAACATTACTTTTTGCTAAAGTATATAGTTAGGGCAGGACCAGGTGACCCTGAACCCTCCCTTAGTTATGCTGCAATAGACGTAGGCTGCTGGGGGATTCCCATGATGCATTGAGTTTTTCCTTTCCAGTCACCTTTCTCAGTCATTATGTGTTAATAGACCTCTCTGCATTGAATCATATCTGTTATTAATCTCTGTCTCTCTTCCACAGCATGTCCTTACCCTGTTTTCCTTCTCTCACCCCAACCATTCATAGCAGATGGCTGCCCCTCCCTGAGCCTGGTTCTGCCGGAGGTTTCTTCCTGTTAAAAGGGAGTTTTTCCTTCCCACTGTCGCCAAAGTGCTTGCTCATAGGGGGTCATATGATTGATGGGTTTTTCTCTGTACCAATGAAGCGCCTTGAGGTGCCTTTTGTTGTGATTTGGTGCTATATAAAAAAAATTGAATTGAATTGAATTGAATTGAATTGAATTGCACTAACAGCACTAACCCCAGATCAAAAGTGGTTCACGTGCATTGACCTGGCTAATGCGTTTTTCTGTCTCCCATTACACGAGTCTCTTAGGGACATCTTTTTTTTTTTTTTCCCTTTATACAAAACAGAAGAACAACAACAACAAAAAATAAAAAATAAAAGAAAGAAGAAAAAACAAAACAAACAAACAAACAAACAAACAAACAAAAAACCCCACAATAAGCAGTCTGAGACATGTAAACGGGAAACTGATACAGTATATATAATTCGGTCTATCAGTCATTTACACATATCTCCTGACAAACTCAACCCGCCAGTGAAGTGGGGCTGCCCCTCTCACTATGGTTTTCTTCAGATCATCAGGTAAGTAATCCAATAGCGGGCGCCATATATCCCAAAAAATATCATCATTGCCACTTAATTTTGCACTCAGTCTTTCCATTGGTAGTACTCTAAAAATTTCTTAATACCACTGAGTTATTGTTGGTGGTTTTTCATTAATCCAATTAAAAAGAATACATTTTCTTGCCAAAAACAGTAATTTACATAGAAGTATATGTTTGTTTTATCTGGAAATTTGTTCGAAATTGGCAGCCCCAATAGATACTGAGCTGGATCTTTTGTATTCTGCTTTTAAATATCCCTTTTAGTTCTTTTCGTTACACAGAGCCAGAATTTTGAGATTTTTGAGCAAGTCCAAAGACAGTGCACGTAGGACCCCGCCGCAGATTTACATTTAATACATTGTGCAGACCTGCTCGGATCAATTTTATTCAGAAAAATAGGTGTTCTATGCTGTCTATGTAAAATTTTATATTGTATTTCTTTAAATCTGTTACTAAGAAATAAAGAATGCACAGATTGTATGCACTCACTCCAGGCATGATCATCACACTGACACTGGAGGTCACCCTCCCAGCTCCTAATCAGTTTTCCAATATTGTGTTTATTATAACCTTGTAGTGCATTGTAAAACTGTCTTATAGTACTATTATCTGCACTTAAGTGTAAGAAGAAATTTTCCATGGGTCCTAGTTGCATTGTATTATGCAAAGTATCAAGACATGACGTAATTAGGTGACGAGTCTGTAAAAATGCAAAAAAATCCATTTGATGTATACCATATTTCTTTTGGACCTACTCAAAAGACATACAAACATTCCCATCAAACAGATCACCCACCACACGTATTCCTGCACCAAACCATCTCTGAAATACTGCACTTTTCATTCCCGGTGTAAAGTGCCGATTATTTATAAAAGGTGTTAGATAACTAAGTATAGGATTACTTTCAGTGTATTTAGTCATATCACGCCATGTTTTTAAATAAGTATCAATCATTACTTTGTTATGTTTTTTATTATATTTACTTACTAGTTCGCTTAGAAGATTAAATGGCCGACATGTCCAGGCTTCAAGGGGATTATCTGTGTCTTTTAGATATGCGTGGATCCATTCATGTATAACTCTACTATGATACTACTATAACTCTAAGGGACATCTTTTCATTCACATACAAGGGGCGACAATTCAGATATAGACAGTTACCACAAGGGTTTGTGTTGTCTCCTGGCATTTTCAACCAAGTGTTGAAAGAGGCTCTGTCACCATATCATCTACCAGAGCGGTGCACACTGGTGCAGTATGTTGATGACCTATTAATTGCGGCTCTGTCAGCTGCAGCATGTACGGCAGCCTCGCTCACCATACTGAACAGACTCGCCAAGTGCGGGTTCAAAGTAAGTAAAGAAAAGTTGCAGTTGGTCCGACCAGAGGTAACATTTCTGGGCCGTGTCATTGCTCACAAATCAGTGGGGTTGCTTACCACACACAGAGATCAGATTCTGACACATCCAAAACCGCGCACAGTTAAGGAGCTGCTTTCATTTTTAGGTCTGACAGGATACAGCCGGCAGTTCATACCAAATTATGCGGGCAAAACAGCTCCTTTGAGAGATCTAGTGAAAAAGGCGGGTGTCCGTAACCTTAAGGCTGAACTGCCATCGACATCGGCCACTGAGTCGGCGTTTATCTCACTGAAACAAGACCTGTCAACATCGACTGATCTTGCCATACCCAATTACTATGAACCATTCTATCTTGATGTTTCTGAAACACATAGGATAGTTAATGGGGTGTTGTTTCAGAAAAGAGGGGGAGGGAGAGATGAACTTATGTACATCAGCATCAGACTGAATCCATTAGAGACAAGACACCCTGTATGCACACAACATGCAGTTGGGGTGGCAAAAATCATACAGAAAACAGCACATATAGTGAGGGGAACATCCATTGAGAGTACTGACCACACACAGTGTAGTGGCATATGTTAACTCACAAGCATTCACTATGACACCACTGACACAGCAGAGATTGAGTAAAGTCTTAGACGCTCCAAATCTGACATTCACACATGAAGGAATCAATATGGCAGATTTAATGGTGTCAGGGGAACCGCACGACTGCGCAAAGAGAGCAGAAGTACAAGAAAAGATCAGAGAAGATCTGAAGGCGGAACCCATCCCGGGAGCTGACGACGGGTTTACAGATGGATGCTGTCACAGAGATGAGGAAGGACTGAAAGCAGGCTATGCTGTAGTCTGCAGAAATGGGACTGAATTTGAAGTAAAAGAGGCCAGGAGTAGGGATGGGTATCGTTTAGGTTTTATCCGATACCGGTGCCAAACCGGTACTTTTGAAACGGTGCCGGTGCTTAAACGGTGCTCAAACCGGTGCTTAAAGAATGGAGAACACAAAATTGGTCCAAAAACCTCTCATGTTCAGCTTTTTTTTTGTAAAAAGATAACAATGTTAGCCTTTTCTGCAGCTATAGGGCATATATGGTCTCACTCTTGGCTAGAAGCAGTGCTTAAACAATGGAAAAAACACAAACTTTGTCCAAAAACCTCTCATGTTTAACTGTTTTCCACTTTTTCTTTGGTCATTTTAGCCTTTTTGGCCAGGGTGAAGGGAATATCTGCCATCAAACAAGAAGACAGCCACATGTAACTACGACGGTGTTTGCTAGTTCACCTTACATGCATTAATGTAATAATGTGGTTAGCGTACTCAACGTTAATTACACACAAACAACATGAAGCTACTCACGCAGAGGAGAACGGCTGCTGCTGCCATCATCATCCGTCATCATTTCTGCTACGCTGACAGGGCTAGGGGCCAGGACTCTACTCTTCGGGTTTTTAGGGGATGTTGCTAACTCCGAGTCCGATAACAGGCACCACACCCGCAGTAGATGTGCACGGTGTGAGGTCTCGCAGCAAGGTATCAAACACGGCGCATTTCTCGGCTTTAAAAAAAAAACGCTATGCGTCGCCAGGTGTTTCATCAGATTTGAGGTGTTACCTCCTTTCACAGTATCACAGTATCAACTTAAAGCACTTGTTGCAGGCTGCTGAGTTTGCATCTTTTGCTGTGAAGTACAGCCAGACTTTGACCGCTTCACCTTGGGCATTTTTAATCTGTAGCTCTGCTCTAAAAGAACGTACGTACCTGGACCCGCCTACTATCCTCGGAAACGTAAAATGATTGGCTAGAATTGGCTCAGGAAAAAAAAAGCACAGAAATAAAGCACTGAAATGTGCGCTGCTTTTCGGTCTGGTTACTACCGTTTATGTCAGAACCGGTGCCATCATGGTACCGGACACCGGTACCCATCCCTAGCCAGGAGAATTGAAGGGCAGCAGTCGGCTCAGAGAGCAGAAGTAATTGCATTAAGCCGAGCCCTGAGACTCGCTAAATAAAAAAGAGTGAACATTTACACAGATTCAGCTTATGCCTTTGGAGCAGCTCATGTGGAGCTCGCCCAGTGGAGAAGAGCAGGATTCAGGACAGCAGGAAATGCACCAATCTGCCACAAGAAGGAAATGGAGGAACTTGAACAGGCCTTGGAAGACCCGGAAGAGGTGAGTATTATAAAATGTAAAGGTCACTCTTCAGGGACTGGCATGGTGGCCAAAGGAAATCAGAAAGCAGATGAAGCCGCAAAAGAGGCTGCAGATAATTGTTCACAAGGATGGTTCTGCCTCAGGTACCTTTTTACTCAGCTTTCCGGGGTTCTATGTCCTGTTTTGCCTTCATGGTGGTCTACTGAGAGGTTTTGCTATGCTTTTTCTTTAAGCTTACCAGTTTGGGGTCGCTAATTGACAGTCTTGTTGGTCCAGAAATGTTGTTCTTAATTTCTAATGTACACTTTAGTCAGCAAAATGTAACTACATCATCTTAATGATGATTAAATTTGTCTTAATCCTAATGATGATTAAATTTGTACTATTTACATGCAAATAGGGGCAGGGATAGCTCAGTAGTTATAGTGGTTGCCCCATGATCGAAGGTCGGGGGTTCAAATCCACTGAAGAGGTACCCCCTGAGCCAAGTACCGTCCCTACACACTGCTCCCCAGGCACTAGATTGGAGGCTCCCCACTGCTTCACTAAGTGAATGCAGAGAAGAATTGTTTTCTTGAAAACAATAATTTTCCACTTAAGTTGACATTTCAGTTCATTCAGTCAGGGGTTATTCCATCTGATCTTTTTTTTAATTTATTTTTTAAGAGCATTTCCTCCTCCACTATCTCCAATTGAATATTAAAAAAATATATTATGGTCCAAAGATGGGTTTAGTACAATGACTGAAAGGAAATTTATCTCAAATATTTTTCAATAAAGGCATGAAAGTTCACATTGCAAAAGACATCGTGCGACAATTTCTGAATTGTATTTAGTTGAATTTCACAACACCACCATTTAAAGCATGTAGAAAATGTTTTAACATGAAATTTGCAAGTTTAAAAAATTAAGTAGAAGACTATTACAGGCTACAAAAATGCTATTTCAAATAGCATTTGAAACATTCATCTCCAAAGGTTGATGAAACTGAGCAGCTGCCCCAAGGTACAGTGTGTAATAAATAAGGAATGCCTTGAACTACGTCTAGCAACAGTAATCACAGATATTAGAATCAGGAAAGTGACCAACTGCATTGAATGCCTGTATGAGCAGGTACTGAACTAAATTTACCAGCTCCTCACTGGTTTCCATTTAGCTTTACCTATATAATTATGTTTTTATTGAGCCAATTACAAGTGGGTTTTTTCCAGAGTTAAATCTTTTTTTTAAGTTAATCGTGAATTCTATTGCCCACTAACACTTTTTGTCATATTACTTTTCAGACTGAGTCTCTGTAACCTCTCAGAGGGAGGTTCTGTGAAGTTCTGTCTTCAGCTCTCAGCTCCCAGTCCTCTAGTCTGAAAGAGCTGGACCTGAGAAATTCTGACCTGCAGGATTCAGGAGCAAAGTTTCTTTCTGATGGACTAAAGAGTCCACACTGTAAACTGAATATTCTCAGGTCAGATCAGACTATATGTACATATGTATGCATGTATATCAACTGACAGAATGAACGCATTGAATATTTGTGTCATCCATTTATTGTATCTTAGTAATGAATCGTGAATTCCTGAAGTAGAAAAAAATCAGGTTTAAATGTTACTTGATGTAATAACACCTCATTAAACTTAAACAGAAGTGTTGGTTTTATTGTTTATCTGTTATTTTTCAGACTGAGTCACTGTAACCTCTCAGAGAGAGTCTGTGAAGCTCTGTCCTCAGTTCTCAGCTCCCAGTCCTCCAGTCTGAGAAAGCTGGACCTGAGTAACTGCAACCTGCAGGACTCAGGAGTCAAGCTTCTGTCTGTTGGAGTAAAGAGTCCGGACTGTACACTGGAAACTCTCGGGTCAGATTTCAAACCTTTCCGCTAGTGATCATTTAAAATCTTTATGTTGTTGAAATATGTCTGTGAAGGTTCTCAGTCATCCAGGTCATCATATTCTAAGGAGCTTGGAAAGAAAAGCGTCTGGACTTCTCTAATTTGCTTGAAGACGTTTTACCTCTCATCCAAGAAGCTTCTACAGTTCTAGGGTCAAATGGTGGAGATTTAAGCTCTGTGGGAGTGTCCCCCAGGGGGGAAATGGACCCCCTAATGATCCTCTACCCGATCACATAAGTCAAGGTGTGAAAAAAGGGTGTAGGTCACTGTTGGGTCTGCACTCGCACAGACGCTGGTTCAGAGACTTATCACCCATGAAGAAAGCAAGACACTCAGAGCTCAATCCATTTTTACCTGCAAGGGAAGTCGGTCTGGTCAGGAGCTAGAGCTGCAAGCTCTCCACCTGACCCAGCCAACTCCAAAGAATCAATCTTCCCTGCAGCCTTTATACTCAGTGAAAACAGTTACACACACCCCCAATGTAAAACCTATAAATGTTGTGTCATAAAAGTTAAAGCACTGTGTGTGTGTTTGTGTGCATGCATGTGTGAGCACGTGAGTGTGTGTGTGTGTGCGTGTTTATCTATGCAACAAAATATAACATCTTTTTATTGTTCTCATTTTTCAGAGGGAGACATGCAAGCGTGGGACCTCACAGACTCCCCACCGCCATCGTTGCTAATCCAGACCCCACCACCTTCACCCCCCTCTCCACAATTGCTGCAGGATCCTACAGGATCGGGTCTGTGTGAGGAAACCATTATCGACATCAAGCTTGCAACCCACCACCTGGTGATGTTGGCGCTAATTGACTTTCTACAGGATACATGCTACGGATGTCAAACAGCTCATCCCAGTCAGGTGCAACACAGCTGCTTGCACGAATTGTCCGAGTATTTCTTTGACACCTACTATGACGATGTGATGATAAGGCTCAAGACAGACCGATTCATCCCCGCCATTCGCCTGTTTGTACGCTCATACACAGTTGATGGGACTGGAACACAATTCAGCAGGATTGCAGAACACACCATGACTGAACTGAGATCATCACAACATATAGTATGTGCAATTAATGACAATATTGCACAGCTGCTAGAAGCAAGTCGTTATGACCGTCGTGTTAAACCAGCAATGCTTCGCATGACTGGTAACTACTGGGTTGGGAGACACCTGGTTTAATGTATACTGTTCAGTATTCATGATCCGGCCCATCCTGCTGGTTTGGCCAGTTTAAATAAGCTCTGTATAGCTACCGCTGAGGCAACAGGTGTAAAACCCTCGTTATCTCAGGTCAAACATTATTTAGAACGAGATGACACTTACACACTCCATAAACCAGTTAGGATCCACTTTCCCAGAAATAGAGTATTGGTTAATGGAATCAACAAACAGTTTCAAGCCGATCTGGTTGATATGTCTGAATACATGACAGATAATGATAATGTTAGATACCTCTTAACATGTATAGATGTATTCTCAAAATATGCATGGGTTAGATGTCTCACAACCAAGAAGGGCCCAGCCGTAGCAGCAGCATTTGAGGATATACTTACTGAGGGAAGGATCCCTATGAAACTACAAACAGACGAAGGCAAAGAGTTTTATAATACAACATTTAAACAGCTAATGAAGCGATATAACATCAAACATTTCTCAACAGCTAGTGAGGTTAAATCTAGTATTGTTGAAAGATTCAACCGCAGCTTCAAGGGTAGAATGTGCAAGTACTTAACATCCGTCAACTTAAGGAGATATGTGCATGTCATCCCCGAGCTCACACAGGCATATAACAATGCTTATCACAGGTCTATCCAAATGGCTCCGGCAGAGCTAAATAAGGATAATGAGAAGCTGGTCTTTAACACCCTGTACAAAACCAAGCCTCAGAGGAAACTGCATTTTAAATTTAATGTTGGCGACACCGTACGGATATCAAAACTGAAAGGAGTGTTTTGAAAAGGATACGAACAAACCTACACCGATGAGATTTTCACAATCAGTGAGTGTATAGGGAGACAACCCCCAGTGTACAGACTAGCCGATCTAGCAGGAGAGGTGTTGAAAGGCTCATTTTATGAGCCTGAAATACAACGTGTGATTGTTGATAAAAACAAAACATTTAAAATTGAAAGCATATTGGCTAGAAAAAAAGTGGGCTGGAAAAAGATGGCTCTAGTAAAATGGTTAGGATGGCCTGCAAGTTTTAATTCATGGATTCCAGAAAAAGACATCATCGAGGTGTGATTAACCCTGATGACACAGCTCTGCAGTCATTCATTCAGCACTGTGCAGAGACAGAGTAAAGAAGGATGGATAAAAAGAACAACAAGGCAGGCTTTTATGTGACCCTCTTCTCGAATGCGTCAGCACATGTTTACCCAGGCAATAAGATATGTAATTTTAGAACAAAGTTAGCAAAACCTATTGTTTTGAATCATCAGTATGAGGTAGCTGTTATAGAGATACAGTACCCATGCACTTGGCTGTCTTTTCCACAAGTAGATTCACGAGTAGAAATTTATAACCCTGTCAAAGATGACGCCCTATCCGTAACGACGATTGAGCTGTCTGTGGGTCATTATACCTCTGTGGAGCAGATAATAAAAGAATTTAATTTGAAATGCCAACAGCACCCAGGCACAACGGACATTAAAACACAATACAACACAGTTAGTAACTATGTCAGTGTTATGGGGCCTAGAGGCAGTGTTCTCACATTTAGAGGAAGACTGGCAGAAATCCTAGGATTCAAAACAGAAGAACCATTTGTACTTCATTATAAAAACACATACGCCCCGCATCCTGCTGACATATACGGGGGAAAATACAACATGTTTATTTATGCAGATATCGCCGATTATCAACTTGTGGGTGACGCCCACGCGCGGTTATTAAGGGCTATAAATATCACAGACGATGTCCGGCGCATAGCCATTTTGCAATTTGACAGCCCACACTACACACCTGTGTCAAAGACATTAATCCACGACATAGAAATTGATTTGATCAACACATACCCTTTTTATACAGTAAGGTGTTTGTCAAGCTACACTTCTGTCCGATAAGACAGCAATTTTAAAAAAGAAAGGATGGGTGTCTACAACACAGATGAAGCAAAATATCTAAAATACTAGCTCGCGCAAGCCGGGTGAGAGTTGGGAGGGTATATAGGGACCAGCACGCAATATGGCGCAGGTCTGGGTGGGTTGTTCCGCAGCTTATTTAGATTTGCAGTACCGTTGTTTAAAAAAGGAGTCAGTATAGTCAAACCCCACCTAAAAACCGCGGCATCAGGCATAGTGTCTGATGTCATATCCAACATAACCAAGCCCACAACCACTAAGCAGGACGGTAACGGAGTGTATGTGTATACACCCAATACTTCAAAAACGCCACCCACAGCACGCACACTGTCTAGAAAGCGTAAAACCACAAAATCAGCCAGAAGATCCAACAAACGGCCACCGTCACGCGGAGTGAAAAGACCCAGAACCACGCGTTCAAAAACTACAGCATTTGACATATTCTAAATGGCGCTGTTACACAGTCAATCTGGAGAATGTGTAAAAACGGAGCTGGACCTGTTTACTGTTCCCTACACACAGACTAGCATTGAGAAAAGTACGTTTATTGAAATACCTCCTGTTTCGGCAATCACTGACGGAGGCCCGATCGAGTTTTACATCTCATCGTCTGGCGAAGATTACCTGGATCTAAGTGACACATATATCTACACTCGTGTGAGAATCACAAACGCTGATGGCTCAAACCTGGCTAGAGATGCTAATGTAGGTTTTATTAATTATCCCGGATGCACCTTGTTCTCCCAAATCGATGTTAATTTGGGACACATGCTCATTAGTCAATCATCCAACACCTATCTGTCACGTCCGGTGTGGCAGACGTGTGGAGTTTGTAGAAAGGACCCAAAGGCGGCAGCTCTGGTGCAGGTGAGTATTTATTTACAGGAGTGGGTACAAACAGCAATGGTGGGTGAACCTGAAACGGGAAAACCTAAACTGGGCAGAGCTAAGAAAACAAACCTGACGCGGGCGATGGCAGCGTAGGAAGAGAGCTCTCGAGTGAAACTGATTAAAACTGCCCCATATAAATTAATAAACAATCTAAGTGCACCCAAAGAGGGAAAAGGGGCATAAATGACGTCCAGAAAGAACAAAAGACTTAAAAAGTTAATGCGCGAAGGCATTGAAGACAACAATGTGCAGCTAACAGAAGGGGCTAACATTAGCCCCCATGGGGCCAGCCGAGGAAACTCTCCCACCTCTAACCGCGATGGCTCTGGGACAGAAGATGAGGACGACTCAGTAAGTTTGACACTGATATTGAAGGAACTGAGAGGCGCTGGTAAAGATGTGAAAGAATTTCGAACAGATGCGAAAGCGCAACTGCTGGAAATAAAGGGCGAGCTGGACAAAGTCAACACCCGGCTCAACGAGGTGGAAACCAGGGTTGCTGAACACGAAGACAAGCTCCAGAACACAGATGAAATTTTGTTAGAGATATTAACAATACAAGAAAAGCTTCAAACAAAACTAACATCATTGGAAGCTTATTCGAGGAGGGAGTCGCTCAGAATATATGGGGTGCCGGAGGGAGTTGAATCGGGAGCACCATCTATGGCCCACTTCGTGGAGAAGCTACTCCGGGAGAATCTTGCCATCCCACCATCAACATCGTTACAAATTCAGAGAGCACACAGAGCGATATCATCACTCCCCCCGGACGGCTCCCAACCCAGATCGATCCTGGTAAAATTCTTAAGTTTTACCGTCAAAGAAGAAGTGCTGAGGCTCGCCTGGCAAAAGAGAGATTTTATGTTGAACTCCAGCAAGATTAACCTCGACAACGATTTCCCCTCTGAGATCATGGTTATGAGGAAGGAGTACGCAGAGGCACGAAAGGTTTTAAAAGAGAAGAACTTACGGTTTAGGACCCTCTACCCAACGCACCTCAAGGTTTTTTTCGAAGAAGGAGTGAAAACTTACAACACAGTGGAGGAGGCAACGGCAGACCTGGCGAGCCGGGGCCTGCCGGTAAAGGTGATTACACCACCGGCAACCCCTAGAGAAAGACTTCAAAGATGTCCGCTGTGGTGGGGAGTTGGTGGTCGGCGCCCGCGTCAGAACCGAGGAGTCGCAGGATACAAAGAGAAGCTGCAAGTATATAGACGTGAAGAGAACTAATTTAACTATATGTATTTGTTATGGACAATACAGTGAATTACAATTACTATCGAGCTACAATGTATGGGGCTCTTCGTTGTTGTGAGTGCCGTCGTAGTGGAAGGCCCCCTAACTCAGGGAGTAATAAGGGGTTTCCCTTCAAGATGTGAGGGTGTCAGTGGTAGTGTTCCACTGTCAGAAGCCAGCCTAGAAGCCTTTAAGCTTCAGTTATGTTCTAATGTTTTCTGTTTATTTTCAAATTTTTTCATTCGTTATTTTTTTAAGAGGGGGTTGCTTGCTGCTATTGAATTTATGTGCTGTGGAAATTTAATATATCTAAATGGGAAGTGAATCAGTGAAAATAATCTCTTTTAATGTTAATGGGGTTCTGAATGTGATTAAGATGAATAAAATATTGTCGAAATTAAGAAAGGAGAAGGCACAGATTGCACTACTTCAGGAGACACACATGAACCAAGTAGATCATTTGAGATTGAAAAGAAAGGGTTTTAAATATGTATTCTCTTCCTCCATGAAGTCTAAACACAAGAGGGGTGTGGCTATACTTATCTCTAGTGCCCTTAATTATGAACATATCTCGGAAGTATGTGACGAGGAAGGCAGATTTGTTAAAATAACAGGAAGGATAGAGGGATCTGAAATTACAATATTAAATGTTTACGCCCCCCCTAGGAGTGAGTGGTTATTTTATAGGAATATGTTTGACTTAATGGTGGACTCTCGGGGGATAGTTGTCTGTGGGGGAGATTTTAACTTTAGGCTCGATCCCAAACTTGATTCCTCCCCTCCGACCAGTCAGGTAACAGCACTTACCAGAAAGGTTCATTCTTATATGACAGAGATGGGGATAATAGATGTATGGAGGGATCGCTACTAGAGACTTCACTCATTACTCTGGTTCATTTAAAGTGTATGCAAGGCTGGATTACTTTTTCATGTTTAAAACTGATAGGTTTAGGGTCAGAGACTGTGACATATTAACAAGAGACCTATCCGACCATAGTCCTATTTCTCTATCTCTACAGGTGGCTAGGAAAAAACGTAAGACACTGTGGAAATTTAATTCACACTTGTTTAATGATCCTGCCATAGTTTCTAAAGTAAAGGAAGATATTAAAGAATTTTTAGAAGTTAATGATACAGGGGAGGTATCCCCAATTATTCTTTGGGACATGCTTAAAGCGGTAATGAGAGGTAAATTAATCTCTATTGCCTCCTACCTAAAGAGAATTAAAGGGCAAAAATTAGCAGACTTACAGGCAAATCTAAAGTTAAAAGAACAGGAGGACAGAAACACCGCAAATCTCACTGTAAAACAGGAAATCAGGAAAATACAGGGTGAAATTAATGATATTTACACCCAGGAGGCCCTAAATAATTTAACCCTTTTGAGGCAGAAATACTATGAGTTAGGAGGGAAATCTGCAAAATATTTGGCACATAAATTACGCAAACAACTAGAGGAAAGTACGATATATCAAATTAAGGATCCCAAAACTAACATTTTGGAAACTAAATTAGAAAATATTCAGGAATGTTTTGAGACCTTTTTTAGTGAACTGTATTCACAAACGAATGCTACTGAGGAGAACTGTATTGATGCTTTTTTAAGTCAATTAGAATTACCTTCACTCCTCGTTTCTCAAAATGAGTATTTAATACATCCCATTTCAGCGGAAGAAATTAATGTAGCTCTTTCCAGATCAAAACCAGGTAAGGCAGTTGGGCCGGACGGGTTCAGTTCCCAGTGGTACCACACCCTGAGGGCAGATCTACTCCCCATATTGCTGAAATCATTTAACTATACTCTACAGGAGGGAGAAATCCCACCCTCTTGGAGGGAGGCAATTATTTCAATCATCCCAAAAGAGGGGAAAGATAAACGAGAATGTGGAAATTATCGACCAATCAGTGTTCTTAACCTGGATTACAAGTTATTTACTTCTATTCTTGCTCAGAGACTGGAGAAGTTACTACCTGCCCTCATCAATTTAGATCAGACTGGTTTTATTCATTATAGACAAACAAGTGACAACATTAAGAGAATATTACACATTTCTACTCAAATAAAAAAAAAAAAATTCAATCAATAATAGGAAGTTTAGATGCCGAGAAAGCCTTCGACTCCATCAGATGGGTATTTCTATACAAGGTTCTGGGGAAGTTTGGCTTTCAAGATAAGTTTATCAGAATAATTCAAGGTCTTTATGCTCAACCCTCAGCCTGAATTAAGGTGAATGGCGATCTCTCTAAACCCTTTATCCTGAAACGTGGCTGTAGACAGGGTTGTGCAATCTCGCCACTCCTCTTTGATTTATTCATAGAAACATTAGGCCAATTGATTAGACAAAATGATAACATTAAAGGTGTTGCACTATCAGGAGTTGAACATAAAGTAGCGGGATAACCATTATTTGACAAAATACAATTTCCACAGGTATCTACAGCTGAGATCATATATTGATCATGAATGCAAATTGTCTGACTTTAGTGATGTTGAGTCGCATTTTTTCCTTATTCTGAAAAATGCCACAACCACGATTCCTACTAAATCCATCTCCAAATTATACAAAGCTCTCTCTAATGCCAGCGAGGATAATACTTTATACACCAAAGATAAATGGGTAAGGGAATCAGGGATTGTTATTTCTGGGGGTGAATGGGAAAATATTTGGCACTGTCAGTGGGCTACATCCAGTTCTATGAGCTGGAAGGAACATGGCTGGAAAAATATCATTAGGTATTTCAAGACACCATATCAGGAGAGATACAAAGGGGTCCATATGCAATGCTGGAGACAATGCGGCTCGACCGTGGCTAACCACTTTCATGTCTTTTGGGATTGTCCCAAGTTAAAAAATTTTTGGATAGGCGTCCAGACCTCTTTAAGTGCAGTTTTCAATGTCCAAATACCTTTAGATTTTAAGGTCTTATATATGGGTCTGATCCCCTTTCTGGAGCGTAAGAGTGAGATTAAGTTGGCACAATTACTTTTGGTGGCAAGTAAAAAAACAATTACTAGAAGATGGTTAAGCCCAGTCCAGCCTACATTAGAGGACTGGTTTGGGATCATTCTAGAGATATTTAGGATGGAAAAATTGACATATTTGCTAAGAAACCAAAAGGCCAAATTCTACGAAATTTGGAACAACTGGATACAATTTATTACTCCCACCAGAGCTGACTTCACTTGATTCTCACTGCTAAATGTTTTTTTTTCTTTTCTTTTTTTTTTCTTTTTTTTTTTTCTCTGTACTATTATTATTTATTTATTTACTTGTTTATCATGATAGCAGCACAGACCTCCCCCCAATTTGTGCTTATAGTTTTATGTAATGTGTTCTAAGTATCTCCCTTTGGAGAGCAGGTGAACAACTCTCACAGTAATGGCCAAAGGAGGGTAATATGCATTTCCTGATTATTGTTGTTCATCATTTGCTCTCCTAAACTAAATCTAAAAACTCGGAATGGACTCTGCTCATATGTTACTTGTACACTGCTATGCAGATGCTTTATGTTGTCCTATCTCTACTTGTCCAATCCAAATAAAGATATAATTTTTAAAAAAAAGAAAACAAACCTGAACGAAGATGCAGGGAGACCGAGGTAAACAACACAGACGAACCAGCAACGAGTATGAGGGGCCGTACAAGCCAAAATTCATTCTTTCACTCTCACACACATACATTCTTCTTTCACACACATATATTTTCACTCTCACACACATATATTTTCACTCTCACATACATATATTTTCACTTTCACACACATACATTCTTCTTTCACACACATATATTTTCACTCTCACACACATATATTTTCACTCTCACACACATATATTTTGTGTGAAAGTGACCCGCGCGTGCTTCTCAGCCAATCACAGCGGTACAGACACCCAGCCTTCCGTTTCCATTAAACTCCTTCCGTTTCCACTATACTCTTTCATTCACATACATTCTTCTCTTGCATACATATATTTTCTTCTGACATGTATGCATTCTCTCCTTACATACATATATTATTTGTGAGATTAAATGCATATTGAATGCATGTAAATGAGAGCAAAATGTAGGAATGCATAAATGAAAATGTATGTATGTGAGAGTGAAAATATATGTATGTGAGAGTGAAAATATATGTATGTGAGAGTGAAAATGTATGTGTGTGAAAGAAGAATGTATGTGTGTGAGAGTGAAAGAATGAATTTTGGCTTGTACGGCCCCTCATAAACGAGGATGAGGTAACACACACTATAAAATAAATTTCTGCGCTCTAAAGACGAATTTGCTCTCATGACAGCTGATGCCAATGCATATGTGGCACTATGTTAAAGACAGAGACATGAAAATAGTAGCCCCCCATTTTATTTTATGCTCAGAGACACTTTCTTTTAGTAAGGCCACTGCAATGTCAATTTTACTGTTATATAAGTTCCGCCAGCAGAGGGCGCTCGGTCCTGTACGCATCGGTAGCTGACGCTGCACTAGAAGAAGTAGTGTCAGTGGTGAAGAGGCAGCGTATGGCCTGCGCACCGGAGAGAACTTATTGTCTTATTTTTCTGTTTTAAAAGGTAAGCTGGGTGGTTGATAATATGAAACAGAGGTTATAAAAGTGACAGACAGCAGTGACGATTAATGATAAATGTCGTTTGTGCCGAATGTTAAGCTAAAGAGCTAATTTCCAAGTTGGTCCAGTTGTTGGCCTGTGCCGATCCAAGTGTTAGACCGTACCGAAAGTTTGTGAGTTCATTGCAGGTGTATTTTTGGGTTAAAGCCACAAGATATATATTTTGCACAATAAGAGAAAATGTGAATTGATGTATGTTTAGTTCATGGAAAGTGAATGCTGTAAAAATATGCTAAGGGAAAATGTTTATTTGAGAGAGATCTAGTTTAATAAATACAGTTAAGAAGACAGGGTCATAAATAGATTAAAACAGTAGTAAAAACAATATAAAAGTGTAATCAGAGTTCACTATGTTATTCATGTGTATAGTAAGATGTATTTTTGTGATTTAAGCAGTTTATAGATGTGGTGCATATGAATATAAACTGTATAAGTTACTTGTATAAAGTAATGTTGGCTGCACTAGAAGAAGTAGTGTCAGTGGTGAAGAGGCAGCGTATGGCCTGCGCACCGAAAGAACTGATTAATCAGACATTTTTCTGTTTTTACAGTGTTTCTGTAAAAATAAATATGTTGCACGGGAGATGAGTTGGCCCATCATTTCAGCAGTGTAACATATTTTGGCGAGCCAGCCAGGAGGTGGCGCTAGTGAGTCAACACCATCACCAACCACCTTCTTTCCCAAGAGACGAACCTTCAATCAAAAGAAATGGAATCTCTACAACCTCTGCGTGACGAAGTGAGTGCAGCCTTGTGGCAGTTGGAGAGAGAGCATCTTGTGGACGTCTGCAGGCGACTGAAATGTTCCGGCCTGGACAGTGCAGAGTCTCACAGCAAGACCAAGAGGACACTCATCAGGTTGGCAGAGGGCGTGTTTGATGATGTGGAGAAAAATGAGGAAGAGGATCAAGTGAAACAGTTTTATAAAGACATTGCTGCATACATCCAGAGACTAAGCAAAGGGGAGAGTCAGTCAGAAAGGGAACTCCGTGGCACAGAGTCTGGGCAAAAGGAAGATCTTGAGGACACCACATGTGCTACTCCAACACAGATTGCAGATTTCCCAACCAGAGCCCGACCAGAGGCGACGCGAACTCTTCAGGAGGTAACATTGAGGAGGGAGTTTAAAATCTGTGGGCAGATTGGAGAGCATGGGCAGAAGGAAAAGCTATCCTATCTCAGCCTGATTCGCCAGATTGAGAATGGGAGTGAAAAAGGGCACTCGGAGACTGAAATAGTGGAAGCAGTAATTAGGGCCATTAGTCCAGGAACGCCCCTAAGAGACATGTTGGAGATCAAACGTGGGTTAACACTCAGCAAACTGCTCCCCATATTAAAGGGACACTATAGGGTAGACAGCCCCACTGAGCTTTACCATCAGCTCCTCAATATCTCCCAAGAGCCCAAAGAAACTGCCTTAAACTTTGTATTTCGTGCCATTGAACTTAAAGAGAAGTTGTTATGGAAAGCGGCAAATGAGGAGACAGATGAACTGTATAGCAGAGCCACCATCCAGCGCAAATTCCTCCGCTCCATTGAGACTGGGCTGCTCAGTGACTCTATCAAGTATCAGCTACTGCCCCCCCTAAACGACATAACCATAACAGATGAAGAACTGATTGAGAAAGTCAATGAAGCTTCAAAGCTAAAAAATGAAAGATTTGAGAAACGGAAAAGGTCTGCTGCAGCCAAGATTCCCAGGGTCCAAGAGCTCCAGACAGAATGCCAAACAGCCCTGACATCTGCTCGGAGCCCCTCCAAACCCAGAGAATCCCCCGCTACAGTGGCCATGACAACAGTGAAAAATAAAGAGACTAAGTCAGACACACAACAGATTATAGAAGAACTACGTAAAGAGATGAAACAAATGTTTATGGCTGCTATGGAAACCAGTCAACGCACCATGGCACCAAAGCAACGAGAAAAAGGCTGTAAAGAGTGCAAAGAAGAGGGTAAAGGAGAGAACTGCCTGCACTGTTTCAAATGTGGGCGAGAGGGCCACTACTCCCGTGGATGCCGAGCACCAAGACTGTCGTCGGGAAACGGGGAGGGACTACTGAGATGGGACCAACAGTAGTCCAAAGCCCAAGGTCCCATAATGAACAGTCAAGCCCACCAACATCCTCCAAAGAAACTGCAGCTAGTGTCCCATCAGCGGTAACTGAGGTTCACTATCTACCCCCTCAACGAAAGTCACGGCTAGTAAGCTTAGTGGGAAACAGATGTACTGTGAACTGTTTTATGGACAATCACCCAGCTAAGGTGTTGTGGGATTCAGGGGCACAGTCCAGCATAGTAAATGAAAACTGGCGGCAAAACCACCTCCCCCACACGGTTGTCAGACCCGTTTCAGAGCTTTTAGACAATGAGACGCTCACAGTGTTTGCTGCAAATGACACACCCATTCCCTACATTGGCTGGATAGAAGTCAGCTTCAGACTAAGCAGTGATTTATCTCCAACCAGTGAGCTGCAAGTTCCAATATTGGTATCCAGTGACCCGGCTGTGGCCAGTGATCCCATCATTGGCTACAATGTCATTGAAGCTATCGTGAACCAGGAAGAAGTAAAAACCAAAGGAGGGAGAAAACAGCTAGCACACTATGTGAGTAAAGCATTTGAAATAACTGTACCCACTGCACATAATGTTGTCAAGCTTGTGCAGAACAGCAGTGAAGGCCCAGAGACAGGTGTGGTAAGGACTGGTGTAAGAAGAGTGCCTTTGTCAGCAAACCAAGTCACCACAGTTTATGTGCGGGCACACGTTAGTTCACATGCTCGGGGCCAAGACATGCTCTTTCTACCTGATGGGGCTGACCCACCACCAGAGGGCGTAATAGTCAGTGATGTACTGGTGAAAATCCCAGATAGAAGAGTATCATATGTGCCCATCCCTGTGACTAACACTACAGACCACACCATTTATCTGGAGAGCCGTAAAGTGGTTGGATACCTTGAACCAGTAAAGACTGTATACGCTGCTGGCATACAGACTAAAGTAAACGAGCTGGCACAAGAGAACAAAAGTGGTGCAGGGCTAAAGTCACACAACCCGAGTAACACACCGACACGAGAGAACCAACAGAGACCAAAGTCATGGGACCCACCAGTGGAGCTCCAACATCTGGATGAAAATCAGCGAGCGGCTGCGAGGAAGATGTTGCGAGAGGAATGTGAGGCATTTGCATATGACAGTGATGATGTTGGCTGCATACCATCCTTGAGGATGCATATAAGCCTCCATGACACAAATCCGGTGAAAAAGACGTACATGTCCATCCCAAAACCCCTTCACAACGAAGTGAAAGAGTATTTGCAAGACCTGCTTAACAAAGGCTGGATCACACCATCAAGGTCCCCCTACTCATCACCTGTGGTGTGTGTCCGCAAGAAAGACGGCACCCTCCGCCTTTGTTGTGACTTTAGGGAGCTCAACCGCAAGTCAGTCCCAGACCGCCATCCAATCCCAAGGATCCAAGACATGTTGGATGCTCTGGGCGGGAGCTCCTGGTTTTCTGTGTTAGACCAGGGTAAGGCGTACCACCAGGGTTTCTTGGATGAAGAAAGCCGTCCCTTAACCGCCTTCATCACACCCTGGGGGCTCTATCAGTGGGTACGCATTCCCTTTGGCCTGAGCTCCGCACCTGCTGAGTTCCAGAGGAGCATGGAGCACTGTATGGCAGGGCTCAGAGACACTATCTGTCTCCCATACCTGGACGACAACCTGGTGCACAGCAGCAGCTTTGATGAACACTTGGAACACATCCGCCTTGTCCTCCAGCGTTATAGGGAGCATGGTGTTAAGCTGACCCCAAAGAAATGTGAACTGTTCAGGCGGAGTGTCAAGTTTCTGGGCAAGCTGGTAACAGGTGAAGGCTACACAATGGACCCGGCAGAGTTGGCCCCGGTGATGGCGATGAAGGAAAATACACCTGCAACTGTCGGAGAGGTACGTCAAATGCTTGGTTTCCTCTCTTATTACAGGCCATTCATCCCCAACTTCTCCCGTGTAGCCCATCCACTCTACAACCTGCTCAGCCCTCCATCTTCTGAGAACTCCGCTCCAGTCTCAGCCGACAAGTCCAAAAAGGAGATGAAGAAAAGTAAAGGCCACTTACCATCACGGGCGCCCATTCAGTGGACGACCTCCCACCAAGAGACATTGAACCAGCTTGTAGATGCACTTACAAGACCCCCCATCCTCGGGTACCCCGACTTCACAGAGCCTTTTGTGTTACATTGTGATGCATCACAGGTTGGGCTAGGTGCTGTTTTGTACCAGCGGCAGCAAGGCAAGATGAGGGTCATAGCATATGGCTCCCGCACTCTGAGTCCAGCGGAGAAAAAGTACCACCTGCACTCTGGCAAATTAGAGTTTTTGGCTATGAAGTGGGCGATTTGTGAACGTTTCCGGGATTATCTGTACCATGCCCCATCGTTCGTGGTGTACACTGATAATAACCCACTAACATATGTGCTCACAACTGCAAAGCTTAATGCCACAGGTCACAGATGGGTCGCGGAGCTGGCCAGCTACAACTTCACCATCCGCTACCGTCCAGGCAAGACCAACGCAGATGCTGATGGGTTGTCGCGAATGCCGCTGGACATTGACAGCTACATGAAGAGCTGTACAGCTGAAGTTGGACAGGAAGCCATAAGCGCATCAATGGAGTCTGTAACGGTGGAGGAGAGAGACCCTTGCCAAGGTGTTGGAGTTATCCAGGTTAGTGCTCTGAAATTAATCAAAGATTCTGACACTACCCAGTCTTTTACACCAGACCAGATACGCAGAGCCCAGGAAGCAGATGAAGTTCTGGCAAGAGTGCTCTGGTATAAGTCGCTGGGTAGAAGACCTAGTAGAACTGAGGTGAAGTCAGAGCATCCTGCAGTAGCTGCACTACTCAAGCAGTGGTTGAAGCTTCACGTCGACCAGAATGGTGTCCTGCATCGCCAGACATCACACCGAGAGCAGCTACTGGCCCCCAAAGCCTATCGTCCCCTGGTTTTTAAAGAACTCCACCAAGACATGGGCCACTTAGGGGTGGAAAGGACGCTCGACCTGATTCGAGACAGGTTCTACTGGCCGCAGATGGCGAAAGAGGTTGAACACTTTGTTACAGAAGAATGTGAGTGTCTTAAGAAGAAGAAACCGAGTAAGCAGACCCGTGCACCTTTGTCCCCGATCCAGTCCACTTACCCATTCCAGCTGGTGTCCATAGACTTCCTTCACCTGGAAAAGTGTAAGCAGGGCTACGAGTATATACTTGTTGTCATGGATCACTTCACGAGGTTTGCCCAAGCCTATGCAACGAAGAACAAAGCAGCTAAAACAGTCGCTGACAAGCTCTTCAATGACTTTGCACTCAAGTTCGGCTTCCCGACCAGACTACACCACGACATGGGCAAGGAGTTTGAAAACAAACTCATGGCAAGATTGAAAGAACTCTCTGGTATCCAGGGCTCCCACACGACACCCTACCACCCACAGGGTAATGGACAGGTGGAGAGATTCAACCGCACCCTGCTGTCCATGTTGCGGACCCTGGAGGACAAGGAGAAGGATGATTGGAAAGAGTCGCTAGCTAAAGTCGTCCATCACAGCATTACAACTGTACGAAGAATGAGGCAACAGGCTACGCTCCATATTACCTCATCTTCGGACGTTCCCCACGCCTGCCCATCGACTTGCTCTTCGACCTGAAAAGGGATGAAGCTCATGTGGACTATGATGACTATGTTAGCTGCTGGAAAGAGAGAATGCAGGAGGCGTACACAGTGGCTTCTCAAACTGCTACCAAGGAAGCTGCTCGAGGCAAAGCATACTACGACAAGAAAGTTAAAGGGAGAGATCTTCAGCCTGGGGATAGAGTGCTCCTCCGAAATCTCACTCCTCGAGGTGGACCCGCAAAGATCCAGTCCTTCTGGGAGAACCAAGTCTACAAAGTGAAGGAGAGGAAAGCAGATGACAGTCCAGTGTATGTGATCAGCCCTGAAAATGGCCAAGGCAGAGATAAAGTGGTGCACAGAAATCTCCTACTGCCCTGTGACTTCCTGCCACTTGAGAAGCCATCAACACAGACTGTTCAGCCCCCAAAAGACTCTCCAACGGTGACAAGGAAGAAGTTCAGGCCTCCGCGTAGACAGCAGCAGCCAGGGAATGGCGACACATCGGATGATGACGACAGTGGCACCTTCCAGTGGTACCTCAGGCCGGTTCCAGGGAGACGACAGAGGCAGACTCCGCTTAACCCTTTGGCAGAGTCCTTCCAGCCTCATCTGAGTTTCCACTGTCAAGAAGAGGATTTGCCACTACAGAGCGAAGAGGATTTGCCACTACAAAGTGAAGAGACTGTGCCTGGACAGATCCAAGGCCCTGACCCTGACAATGACAGGCCACTGAGTGGTGATGCTATGACTGACATTCTAGCTGCAACTGGTGGTGAGACTGACTCTGTGAGGCAGCGACCTCAAAGACGACAGCAACCAACTGTACTGAGCTATGACACTTTAGGTCAGCCAACTTTGGTTCAGAGGAACTGTTCGGTGACTACGGCTCAGGTGATTGACTGTAATGGCTTCTGGAGACCATGGGCTGTGGGAGTGTGTTAAAGCTTTGGTTCAATAGATGAGGCACACAGAAATGTCGAAACATTACAGCTATGATAAGAAATAGTCTGAATTCAAAAATCCAACCACTCGACAGGACCACCCTTTAATTTATTTTTTTATTCTTAATTTTTTTCTTTACTGTACTATCACACAGTGAGACGCCCGGTGTGTTCTTTTTAGGCGTGTGTTTTAAAAAACCAGGGTCTTCAGGCAGTGTGTGATCTGTTTTATACAAGGCAAGGGTCTTACGTACGCCGGCATTGGATATGGCTGATAACGGTATGTTTAAATCTGAAACAGCCTTTAAAAACTCTGTCCAGCCTATAGGTCTGAAACCTTCAGAAGGTGTGTGTGTGGATGTGACGGCTTTAATCAGATCATAAATGTGTGAACCCGGTATAGTGTGTTTATCAACAACAATTCCGCCTTTGTCATTGTAAGAAATAGTGTTTGGCGAACGGTTCAGAGCTGATAGAATGAGTTCTGCATTCCTCCTACTCCTTTTAGATATGTGTGTCAAAACATTCTCTGCGATAAAATCCTTCACACCTGCAGTGCCATAAGCAAGAGGGGTGTCCGCAGGAGGGGTTTGCACCTCTGTGTTAAGCTGCTCCGGTAGGGATAAAGACAATACGCTCTTTTCACGGGCCCCTTGTCTCACAAGTGCTAGGTATCTTTGGAGAATATCGCTATATTTTTTAGCTTTCTCATACACATCTATGTCTGATTCTTGTAACACATGAAGCATCTCCTTGTCCAAGTCATTCTGAGCCTGCTGTCTGATGTTTGCGGTGTACTGTGGCGGTTGCTTCAATAAGTCCAACTGATGTTGGGGCACCAAAAACATCTTTTGCACATGTTCCATTTTCACCTGTTTGCTATCAGACTGGTTATGAAAGGGATTGCAGCCCCTAATAAGGGTAGTAAAAACCCTCCAGATTGGTTGATTGTCTTTCTCTTTTTCAAAGTTTTTATTTTTTTGTTGGCAATCAGTCTGATTAGAGATTTTTTCTTTTTTAGCTGTTTGTACTGCTGATTGGTCAGTGGAATGTTACCTTGCAATACGTTAAAGGCTATCTCACACAATGCATTGATGAAATCCAAGCTTGCATTGCTAATAATAACTCTGCGTAGAGCCGGTGGAGACTTGTATATCAACTCCAACAGAGACAGATTCCTCCGCATGCGTGATGACATCCTTTCACCTCTTCACAGTTTTTTGTTTTGGGATATAAACAACTGGACGGTCTGACAGTAAATTTGTTCTGAGTCTTAAATAGTCCGGGGTCTTGGCTTTATAGTCTATTAAAAGATACCCGTATGTTGCGGATGTAGCATCATTAAACGCTTCTAAAAAATATTTAGTATTACCAGGAAACATTTGTCTACCTAAAAGCATGATTTGATATTTATCTCTAGGATTTTTAAACAATATTAGGTAGTTAGTGTTCAAGGAAATAGTTCTACTGGATTTTCCTTGAATAAACAAAGTCTGAACAAGATATATACAACTCAAATTCCTATGATGCACATACTTTGTGAACCTTCTAAATTGTTAGGGGCATCGTTCATTACATCGTCTATAATTAACAAATTGTTCTTGTCTGTAGGCAGAAGGGTGTCATCAGCCAGAGATTCGGGTATACCGTTAACAAAGTTTATGTCTCTTATCTTAAGAAATCTTAAGAAGTTGGTCATATAAAGGCTGCCAGCATGAGTATACATACACAATGTTATCAATGTTGTGTGAAATAATCCTGGAAGCATTTTCAATGACATTTTTGACAAAAAAAGTCTTGCCGCAGTTACTGGGACCGCTGACCACCATGCTGAACGGGTGCTGCAACCTGGCGTCAAACCCATGATCTAATTTAAAATCCATAAGGCAGGGTTGTATAGTCTGTGAGCACACGGCGCTTGTTGTAGACAACTTTAAGCTTCTTCACAACGGTTTCATTCTTCAAATGAAGCTTCTTTTTATCGTGTTTGATGTTATCGGACACAGCCACTAGGTGTGTGTCTGATGTCTGATTGGTGTGAGATTATTCTGTTATCATATGTTACCTTATATATGTAATCAAAGTAGTTGAATTATGATACTGCTGTAGATCATATTATACCCCTTAATATAGAGTGTGTGATCAGTATGTACTTTTAGTTTGCATTATACTTCTGACTTAAAAGAGTGTGAAAATCATTAGATCTATTTGATTGACCTGTATTATTCGACACTGTTGAATGTGTTACACTGTTTCTTGACATTTCATACTGCTGAATCATGAAGAGAATGTTGTGTGCAGAAGACCTTGTGCCAATAATAGAAGAGACGACCACATTCCATACCCCCACCTTTACAGAGAGCAGAAAGACAGGGAGCCGAGGTCATAACTTAGGTGCCGTAAGAGAGAAAGAATGTGAATGTTTAGGCTTTTACGACTAGGTGGGGGCCACTAGGGGCTATAAAAGGCTGAGTAACCCGTCACCATTTTGAGACTTGCTGTGACCCTCTGCAGGCAGGTCTCCCCATCATGATGGTTCTTATGCTCTTAAGTGTTGAATTATATGGAAATAAATAATTGTTGATTGAGCATTTATACACCGAGTATTGTCCTTCCTTCAGCCCAAAGATTAAAAGAATTGGGAGATTTTAACAACTTGGTGCCTGGTGACCCGGATCTTTGGTGTGCTGAGGAGGGGCAGATTTGGCCTGTGGTGAGATCGTGGGGGCGAGGCGAACAGAGGCCGGCCTAAACAAAAAGGTAAGCACAGCCTGTTGTATTATAAATACCAAATGTGCATATTGGGCTTTCCAAATTAATCTGTTCGCTGAGTTACACGTATTTTCACATTAAATTTGTCGGTGTCTGGTTTTTGGCACGAAATACTAACAACATAAGTTGAGGCCGAATTCCAGTGTGTTAGATAAACTGCTTCTACCAAGAAACTAATAATACACTACGTTGAGCTAGTTGCAGTTTAATTGCTTCTACCAAGAAACTAATAATATACTACGTTGAGCTAGTTGCAGCCCACTTTACCTTCCACATTTAACTTTGTCTAAGACTGGCTTCTGTAGCAATAATACATTAGAATCTTTGGAGACGCGGCCATAAGTCCAGTACATTGAATAGAGGTTTTGAAGTGGGTTATGGTGTCGGTTGAGTCCTCGTTGATGCGGCCATGAAATTAGTATGAAATTAAGGTTAAGCAGATACTGGCTTACGGTGCGGTTGAGCGCCAGCAACGTGTAATGCGAAAACGCGTCCGTGAGGTTTTGGTTTATGATGCGGCCGTGTTCTGGTGATGCGGCCGTAAGTGCAGTAGTGAGGGGTTGCTGGTTTCAGCACATTGAAAAGAGGTTAGACGGTGGTTTATGGTGTCGGTTTTGAGCCTTGAGGGCTGCGGTCATAAAATTATAAGTAAAATATTTACTTCACCCCGATTAAAGGTAAAGTAGACGCTGGTTTATGGTGTCGGTTTTGAGCCTCGGGGACGTGCATCACTTCTGTTTTATGATGCGATTTTGCCCCGTGGTGGCGGCCATAAGCGCAGTGAAAGGGGTACCTGGTATATGGTGTGGTTGTGCTCCGGAAGAGTTCTAACAGTTGAGTTCAGAGGTTTCTGTGTAAATTTCCGCTGATGAAAAGCGCTCTCTCTGGGTCTCACTGCTGGTGAAACGCGCTGTGTGTGTGAGGCGCGCTTTGGGTGTGTTTTTGTGTGAAGCGTGAACACAGTGACAGTGACGGTTGATGTGTGAATAGGAGGACATTAGTGCGAAGAGAATGCTTTAAGATCAAAGGTTGACGCCTAGTGTACCTGTGGAAATTAATTTTGCCCTGGGGTTGGCTCCCCACCGCACGCTGGACGCCGGCGTCACGGACCAGCGGCGTCTGGAGGTCCAGGCTTATCACCTGAGAGCTGAGGGCCCTCAAGCGATAACAGAATAACACTGGTACGGCCGTGTAATCACGGGTTCACATTTATTCTGGAATAGAACAAGAGAATGCTTTGACATCTAAGGTTGAGTTCTATATTAGTCAAAAGATAAAAGTTTGAAAGTCCTCGATTCAGTGGTTGAAATTGTTGTGTGCCTGTCCCCTGACGAGTGTGAAATTAAATAAAGAGGGAATTTGGAGCCACATAGAGATAGACGGGCATAATTGGGTGTATTACTCTGTGGTGTAATAAAAAAAAAAAAAAAAAAAAAAGGGAGAGAGAGATAGTAAGAGGTGTGTAGTGGAGAATTATTGAGAAGCAGAGAGAGGAATGTGTTGGGAGACTGGCGTGCAGTTTGCGCTGTCAAGGTGGGCGTGTTGCCTGCTTATCTGTTTAACAGTGATGAAAATGAAATTAAATAAATCTCTTAGTGTGTTAATACAGGAAGCTACGGACCTGGACCAACTGCCCCCACAAGCACAGCGGCCGAAGCAAAATTATAGTAATGGGAACCACACCCAGCAAGAATCAGCAGCTGTGAAACAGACAGCAGCAAGGAGAGAATTAGAGGAGAAATTAAGAGAAGTTTTAACACAAAATTGGGGCCAACAGACTTGTGGAGGTTGGGAAGGCGTCCGGAGCATCACAACAAGAGGTGAAACAAAAACACACACGAGCAGAGAAATGTGAGAGAAAGGCTCCTTTTAAGGTAACGCCTAGTTTGAGAAAAAGTTAAAATTAACCTGCCTACAAATGCACACACATGCAATGAAAAAACAGCTTACACTCATGAACATGTGAAGATTTTCCAGCAAGGTTAAAGCAGCAAAAATTAACATACACCTGTTTTTTATTTTTTGTTAATGATGAAGTTTATCCATTACTAACAAATAAACCCTCTAGATTGCAGGACAACAATTTAGCTTCAAAGAAAAAGAAAATAAAGAGACTGGTATGACCAACTAGTGATGAAATAACAAATTTAGTGGTTAAGAGTCAAATTGTGAGATGTTTTCTGATGATTGAACAACACAAGTGATTACTGACGGAAAGAAAATTCTCTTTTGTGAGTTTAAACATGATCTTAAGAATTTGAACATGTGCAGGTTGTCCTGTCAACTTGGTGGGTTATGAGTTGATTATATCGTGAAAAAAAAAAAAAAAAAAAAAAGAAAGAAAGAAAAGGGGGAGAGAAGGCTGACACAGGGCCTGGCCCGGTGTTTCTCCCCTCGTTGTAACACAGCCAACACAACATCATTTTCCTGTTTGTACACTTTGGTTTGTTTTTGTTTTGTTTTGTTTTGTTTTTTGTTTTTTCTCTTTATGTTTAATTACAGGCTGCTTTGCTGGCCCTGAAAGCCGAGGCTGACCTGGACTCCTGCTCTCCCCTCTACGTGACCCTGACCAAATGCTGCAACAGCTGGACCCACAATAACAACCTGAAAATGTCAGTGCTGCAGGAATGCGATATCATGCAGCAGAGACGGAGAGCACTAAACCTAAGGCCCGTTTCACTACACGGGGGAAAATTCCCAGACTGCGTCAGCTGACAGAGCTGTGACGAGACGCCTGCCAAGCCCGAATGAAAAGTAAGGCCGAGCAAAAGAATGCTGACCTTGATAACTCTGCATTAACACTGTGCAGGACAGTGACGGACCAACACGGCAGTGAAATGAGCGTGACAGAGACAGGAGGAGCAACTGAGGTCAAAAGGCACCTCAGAATGGACAAAACACAGAAGAAGATGCAGGTTTCACCTGCGGTGAGCATGGACTGGAAAAAAGCCTGCCCCAATTGGGGTCAGAACCAGGATGGACAGAACTTTGAGCAGCAGCAGCAATGGTCGCAAACAGACTGAAAAGGAGGAGGGCAGGACCCCAGGGCACGCTTCAGGCCGTGGTTTACCCAAGACACCAGAACAGGAAAGTGATGAGCACAAACACACACAAACACACACATCTACATACACTGATGAAAAGAAACACACACATGAACATATGTGCACTCGTTGAATGAGTGAAAAATGACACACACACACACACACACATCAAAATGCTGATTCAATTCACTGAGAAGTGATCCACACACATACACATGCACACACATACACATGCACACGCTTGTGCAATAAAGAGTGATGCGCGCACACACACACACACGCTGATGCAATGAAGAATGCTTTGCTAACAAATGCTTATGCTGATATGCAAAATGCTGCACACAAATGTCCCAATACATAATTTTTATGAGGAGCCATTGATTATCGTTGATTATTTAGAATGTGTTTTATGTCACCCAAAGGGCATTTATGTAGATTTAAGGAATAAGGTCTAAAACAGTTTGGTTATGAAAACAATGTCTGTGCGTGATGTCTGTTTATGGCTCAAGGCCTTGACTGAATTCTTTGCTGTGCTTCACACAGCCTGATGAGGAACAGTGGCACAGAGTGAAAATGATGAATTAATAGTGTAAGTTTCAGGTCGGAGTACGGCATTTTCTGTGATTGAGATTTAATTCAAGGAGGAACAAAGGTGCTATGGTACCTGAGGTTCTCATTCCTACACAATATTGTCCCGGCAGGAAGCAAAACTTTCCTGTGAATTTCTGGTTGATTTTTGGGTTTTGCTTAGCGCTAGCTTGATTTTATCAGTGAGCTTTGGGTTGTTTTCTTTCTCTAACTGAGAGAGGGATAGTTTTATGCTTGGACATGTCTGCAACGGGCCCTAGTTTGTGTTATTTTTATTAGTATTTTGTTGGTTACGTCTGTTTTCGTTTTTGTTACAGTGCACTGAGATAAGAAAATCTGAGAGGTGTGATCCACCGATGGTGATATTTTGTGAGTTCATGATTTAACAATCAGCTCTTTAAACCAGGCCTGAAAGATTGAGATTTAAAGCGCTATAAAATATTATTACTGTAAACGGTTGCAAAGTGTGCTTCTCCATGATTGTAATTGGCTTGAGAGAAATTCACTTACAGGGGACACTGATCACGTGAGAAGTCCTGAGTCTAAAAGGATTGCAGCGAGTCAATCCAGTCCAAAAAACAAGGAATTGTTTTCCTTTAAAATGATGACGTCATCTTGCTGGTGATGGATGCTCGAATAGGTCGCGCGTGAGACTCCATTATCAGCAACATCTGGTATGAATGTGTGTGAATGAATGCATGTGACTGGACTGTGATGGACGGACTAAAAGTTTTGACTGACTTGATACTGAGACAATGACTGCACCAACTTTAGGATTAGTAAATGCTGACAAACAATTCACCTAGCCGGCAAGAGAAGGGTGGATGCTTCGCTTTGTTTTGTTTTGTTTTTGCAGGAGCAGGAGGATAAGAGAGACTGAAGAGGAGACGGTAGCTTCACATGAGAGTGTGGAACTGCAGATTTAACCCTTTGGTTGCTAATTTTGAGTTCTGAGATATGGTGTCACTAACCTTCTCTTTTAATTTTCTAGCTCCGATGGATTGACACATGGGAGTGTGTCAAAAAGGGGGAGAGTCTGAACATCAAACAATGGTTTTATGAACATTTTATGACCTTATTTATGTGTGTTTAATAATTTAGGTATGGTAAAACTTAAGCTTATAGTGTGTTAGACTTAGAAATGGTTCATTAATTTTTGATTTCTTTTACACACACATAAATTATGATTAGAATGAGATTCTAAACCAACTTTGAATCACTAGAGGAACAATGGATAACAACATTAGATTATCAAGGCTAGGGAGAGAGGTGTTTTGATTTTCTGCCTTACAGAGAGAGGAACAGACACCAGACGGGGACACGGAGATATGAGGACCCTTCACAGCAGAGACAGACGTAGGGACTCCCGAGACAGCAACTGGGGTCAAGTGTCATGGCGTTTGGGCTCCTTGAGAAGATGGATCCCATAAACACAGCAATAACCATGAAGGGGTTGGCCAAAATCTAGGAACACCAGACCAACGAGGTTCGAGAGGATCTTGGTAAAAAGGGGGACACAGCTGTGACCCCAAAATACACAGATCTTTGTTTGAAATCGGGGCAGAATAATCCCCTGATCTGTGCAACGACTAAAGGGTGGTGGTCTAACCCGGAGGTCGAAGAAAGAAGCTGAGAATCACCCAACTGGAAGATACTGGTAGCTGCAGCAATAAAATAAAGGTTAAAAGCTCCTGAGACAGAGGTTCTAGTCTGAGTACATTTGAAAGGTATAAGGTGGCACCAAAAATGGGAGTGGGAAACTGGAGCACCAAAATAAAGCTGTGGGAGAATTGGGGAGTGATGGGAGTGTCATCTGTAACTGCTGTTATGGTTGTAAATCTAATTTTTCTTGCATCTGAACTGCGTAAACACAGAGGTCATCCCACATATGGTCCACCCGTTAAAGGGGGACAGAGGGCCTCAGGACCAAGAAGAACTGAACCTTGTAACGCTGGAGTGTATGTTATAAGTGATCTCTTAAAAAAGAGATCAAAAGGGGGAATTGTGAGATTATTCTGTTATCATATGTTACCTTATATATGTAATCAAAGTAGTTGAATTATGATACTGCTGTAGATCATATTATACCCCTTAATATAGAGTGTGTGATCAGTATGTACTTTTAGTTTGCATTATACTTCTGACTTAAAAGAGTGTGAAAATCATTAGATCTATTTGATTGACCTGTATTATTCGACACTGTTGAATGTGTTACACTGTTTCTTGACATTTCATACTGCTGAATCATGAAGAGAATGTTGTGTGCAGAAGACCTTGTGCCAATAATAGAAGAGACGACCACATTCCATACCCCCACCTTTACAGAGAGCAGAAAGACAGGGAGCCGAGGTCATAACTTAGGTGCCGTAAGAGAGAAAGAATGTGAATGTTTAGGCTTTTACGACTAGGTGGGGGCCACTAGGGGCTATAAAAGGCTGAGTAACCTGTCACCATTTTGAGACTTGCTGTGACCCTCTGCAGGCAGGTCTCCCCATCATGATGGTTCTTATGCTCTTAAGTGTTGAATTATATGGAAATAAATAATTGTTGATTGAGCATTTATACACCGAGTATTGTCCTTCCTTCAGCCCAAAGATTAAAAGAATTGGGAGATTTTAACATTGGCTACAAACTTGTGGACTAAACCTTTCAAGGATTCGTGGGTGACAACTTTGGAGTTTTGTGCGTTCAGTGTTACACCTTTACATTTAACTTGTGTCTTGCCCAGTGAGGTGTGATACGCATATCATTTTGGCCCAGCGGACACAAATTCGACTATGTAATCCTTCACACCTCCCTCTCCAGAATCTAATTCACTGGTGATAAAGTGATCACCTCCTCTAGGGCCCCAAGGAAGGGCCCTAGAGGAGGCATCCAGTCGCCAGGACGTGCTGTGAAAATGACGCTGTCTGTATCACAATACAGCACGCGCTGTTGCAAGTTGTCTAACAAATCATACAACATGAGTCTGGCATGTGCAGTGGTCATGGCCCCCACAAAGACATTAACGTCCTTGACGCGGGATGCTCTACCATCGGCGTGGCGCCACTGCACCATGGCGACGTCGTCAGAGATGAAACAAAACTGCCGCATGTCGTACTGGTCACTGAACATTAGCTGGCTAAACCTGGAAGGGTCTGTGATGAGCTCAGATGACGCCATATTTGACCTCATACTGAAATGACCCCATAACGAGTTTAGCAACAGCTTGTTGCAGTTTCGAACAGCTTTATTTACACATATTTTGGACGGATCCAGCATTATTCCCTCCTTTTCATAATACTCGGCTATGTACTTTTGCTGCTCGTCAGGGGTTTTCACATGGTCTGGATACCCGGAGGCCTCCTGTTTAAGTTTTAGAAAGGCTTTCACATAGTCTTTAAACAATGTGTCGGTCTTGTTGGGGAAATGCCACACCTCATCAATAGAAACAAGCTTGTATCCTTGCTCAACAGCTTTTTCAAGCTCAAATAAGACCCATGTGCCTTTCAACACCCGTTCACTCTCACTGTGCCCGCATGCAGTGTGCTGGTTCTGGTCTTCAGCGCACATGCTACAGAGTGGAAACATCAGCTTGCCGTGGCACCTGTAGGGAAGGACGGGGTGAAAAAGCCCTCTTGGTGGCAGTACTGTGCATTTAACAAAACCGAAATAATTTTCTAGCTTGTCAAAGTTGCTGTAAATGATTTGAGGATATCCTACAGGATAATCTTTTTTAGATTGCACTGTGGGATAGAGACTGGTGAAGTCGTAGTAAAATATTTTTTCATCACATGCAACCTTCTGGTACAGTTTTATAGCATTTGTGCGACTGCCAAAAAGGGCGTCTCCGGGATTCAGGCATTCTGGCTTTCTGTATGTATGCATGAAAGCCACAACTGCAGGGTCTGTCTGATTCATGGCAGCCCATTCGCACTCCCACATCACAACAACGCTCAAACTGTATTGTGATTTCAGTGCATCCACTTTGTCACAAAACATACGATGCAGCAGTCCATAGGATGCTTTGCTGACAGGATTTACTTCACTCTCGGGGTAGCATTTAACACATCCGTGGTGAAAACATCCTGCAAATTCGTAAGCCGTGTTACTTGTGGGGTCAAAGCCGTCCACAAAATACGGCCCAACCCGCTGTTCACCTCCTCTGAGAGCGTGTTTTATCACTGTGTTGGTGGTGTGAGACACATATTGAAGCCATTCAATAGAGACGTTTGAAAACGTCTTATTCTGCTCAACGTATGCACCATCATACGTGAGAGCGAGCGTGTCTCTAGGCAGAAACAGTGTTTTATACACTCCCATACTGAATGCAGCCAGGGTGGTGTGCATGAATGGATCAACTTGTGTACAACCCAGTAGAGTGTCACGATATATGGTGCATGCTTTACGCAGGACATCAACATCGTTAACACATTAGCGCCTGAGTTCAGCCGGAAAATCAAATGTGTTCTGTGAGGCAGTCTGGTACCATTCCATGAAGCTCGCCTTACCACTTTCAGACATGCGCTCATAGCCATAGAAGGAGGGGTCTGGGTATGGACCAACATAATACTCATTATCCCTAGTGTTGAATCTGTGTGGGAAATGGCCCTTCTGCAGGTCTTGAAAACCTAAAGCAGAGGGAATTTTGGCAAGGCCCATGGGCAAAAAGCTGAACGAATCAATCCACCGCTGGTCATAGTCCCTGTCATGCATCAAAATCACACGGCTCCCTCTCATTGTGACGGTAGGTGTTATGCACTGCTTGACAAAGTACTCCAAAAGTATGTAGTTATCAAAACGAGATGCATTATGTGCTATGAATGTGTACCCACGAAACCTTGGGCGTCTGTAATGCTGAACAAACGCCTCCACACATTTTAACGTATTAAATGAGAACTTGTTACCCTTCAGATCAGATGCACACACAAAGTTGGCCTCATGTTTGCCGTTGTGATACCGTGTCTCAAAATCATATAAAATATATTTATCACAAGGGTTCTGTTGTTCAACAGGCTGTATGAAACACTGATGCTCAGAGTTCCCGGCTAATTTAGGCTCACGGCAGTGCTCGCATTTAGGCTGGACACATCTGTGTGGTGCTTTCTTTGATTCTCTATATGTGACACCACAACTCATGCAATGTTTCATATTGTCACACGGGACCATGTTGTGTTTTATTTCTGGTAATTTGTGTTGTAGGTAACAGCGTTGTGATTTGCAGATGCGGTTACAGTCGCTGCATTTCACGGTGGGACCGCTGTGGTGGTGACAGAGTGTGAAACATATGTTGCATCTATGTTTACAGCTGTGATAGAGCGGTACATCATATGTGTTGTAACAAAAATTACACACATAGGCTGCCCCTAGAAAAGCTGTTGGCTTTTCAATCAGGTGATAGTGTTCATTGTGTAGGTACAGCATTACAGTGTTTGGATTTGGCTCATCATGTGTGAAAAAAGTATGCAAACGTTTACGTCCTGCTGCGTGATAATAGATTACTATCTTAATGTTTAGGTGTTTCTCAAATTTGCAGACATCGGAGAATGATACTGTCTGTGTGTCGCATAGACCTACTTCAGCATGTAACTGTTTAGCAGTAGCATGTTTTTCATGCTCAGGGGATGTTGGGTTTAATGAATGTGTTATGCACAGGGAGAAGCACAAATTGTTGTGCGTATTGTTTGGTGTGTACAAATGTTTACCCTTCTTTGAGAGAATCTCATCATAAGGGATGTTTGCCAGTTTTAAGCGAGCACCTCCGCCACCGCTACTGTTTTGTGCAACCGTGACAATAAACTCTAATTCATCATCACCGATAGATTCATCGTTACTTTGCATAACTTGAGCTATTTGTTCGAGAAACAGGTCAGGGTCATACTGATCATCAGGATTTAAAACAGCTTGAACATCAGAAGCCAGCGAGGGCCCATGCAGAACCACATTTAGAACACAACCCTGCTGAGATCCAGCCACTGCTCTATCTATTACATTAGCTAAGCAGCTTCTAACTCTTTCTGGCACTTGTTCTGGATCATCAAGACTTATGTCCCTAAAATCAAGACACTCGCGCAATTCTCGGGCGTTGAAATTAGGTATCTCTCTGATGCTAAGATGACTGTGACTGCCAGACCCAGACTGAACAACGGGTCCGACTGCTGCAGCACCTGTTTGTGAATGGTTAACACTTAAGGAATTTCCATTGTTTGAGGGGCTGTGTGGTGATGTGTCAGCAACAGCAACAGCAGCAGCAGATACAGTAGCGTCAGCACACAGATAAGCATGGGCGCTGTGTGCACCCACCCGTTCAGGGGTGAAAGAAGGCTCGGTAATAAGACAATCATCGGTATCCTGAGTAACAACAGTCCCTGCAACAGTAACATCCGTGGCAACAGCCAAATCCGGATGTGTTTCGGATGCATGATCAGCAGCATCATCAGCAACAGGTTCAGAATGAGTTGGACAAGGACGCTCATTAGACACACCACTGCGTGCTGCAGCTAGACTACTAAGTGTTGCATGCAAAACTTGACAATTGCTTACTAATTGCGCAGCCGCCTGGTTAAAAGCCTCAAAGTCAAACCATTTAGCTCGAGTGGAGGTACCATCATTGTGTTTGAATAATTTACGGGGTGGGTCCATGATGTGGATTTTAAAAGTCACCTATTTAGAATGGTGGTATTAATGAGACGTAATAAACCTGAGGTATTGTTTATTGTCTGCTGGATACTAGTTAGAACCCGTGCTATTTCTTGCAAGTTGGCCTGTGCTGCTTCTTGATCTTGGTTGACTTTAGCTACTATTTCTTGCAAGTTCAGCTGTACTGTCTGTTGTTGCTGGTTAAGTTTAGCTGCTATTTCTCGTTGATGTTGACTAAGTTTAGCATCAATCAAAGACAATATATCATTTTTTGAAGCATAATGGCTCTGTTCAAAAGTAGAGGGGTTTGCTGCATTTAAGTATGCGCCATATGCCTGTGATATTTGTGAGTCTGTTATGCAACCTTCTTCAAAACCTATGTCTGAATCACTGTTGTTGTTTCTGAGACATTCTGGCGTGGCGGGTATGTCATTTATATTGAAATCTGATAGACTGTACTAAAAAACATCGCTGAAATCACTAGGCAGACACTCACTCGCTGGTATGTGTGTATGTCCGGTGATGAAGAATTCTTCCGAGTCTCCGATGTTGCCCAAAGGTTGTGGTTTTACTTGTTGTTGTTGTTGTTGTTGTTGTTCTGGGAGTTCAATATCACGTAAATATTCCAAAAACATCAAGGGGTCTTCATGGGACCCATAGCGGTAAGGTGTTGTGTGATCGCTGTGGAGATAGGCGGGTGTTAGAAACATCATATATATATCTATATATATATATATATATACACGGTGTATCATTTCAAAAACAGGATGTGTTTGGCTCTTTTGATTTATTTATGGCTATACTCACACTTTGTTCTGTGTTATTCCGGATGGCCCCGGTTCTTGACACGATGCGTACTCTGTCTCAGGCCTGTTGTATTAGAACATTTGTAAATATTTAAAACCTTTTTTTTTCCTTCAAATTGAGTGTCGTGTATAGAGACTTGTATACATACCTAACGTAAGGCTTGGTCTTATTGCTCCCGCTTCTGCAGGTTTTTCTGGACAACTTATTGAACCTGTGCCTGGGGGTTAAGCACAGTTAATACAAGGTTTAAACAAAACACACACATATATTTAAAACATGTGTAACACTGTATTTACCTTGTGTTTTTTAGAGGTGTTGTTTGCCCAATATGGCTTTGTGATCCTGTAGAAAGAAAGAGAAATATACATTTTAAATGTTACTATGTGAGAAACAGGTAAGATTGCTTCTAAAACATTGAGGCACAAACTGTTTTGTGTGAGCTGATGATTGTTTTTAAAAAAGAAGAAGAAACACAAACCTTGTGTAAGTGGAACGTATGGTGTCCCATTGTGCCGATCTCCTAAAAATCAGGCTTTTGTTTAGAAAAGAAAACAGTTTGAATATTTTATGATATACTGGTGTATAAATTTAAGAATCCATTAATAGTCTTGTTTTACTTACCATATATGTTGTCCATGTTAACAAGAACGCTGTTAGGTTTGCTGCCTGTGCTGATGAACGAAGTGTTATGCTCTCAAGGGTCGATGTAAAGGGTTAGGGTGTCTGATTAGGGTGTTTTTATATAGCAGGGGCTTGTTTCAGTTGACCTCTGACATGATAAGATAAGATAAAAAGGGTAGGATGTAAAGAAAAAAGGTGGAAAATATAGAGCTACAGGTAGGAGGTGTAATTGTCTGCCTGTAGAAATAAAGGTGTGGGGGTGTAAGCTAAAGGAAAAACCTTTGGAGGTTCAGTTGGACACGGTTTCAGTTGACCTCTGACATGATAAGATAAGATAAAAGAGCATTTTGTAATGGAAAACTATGGAACTACAGTTGGGATGTGTGAGTGCTGGGATGCTCTTGATAAGGATGGCTCTTTTTTATGACTTCTTCTGCTGACTGTAGGGGGTCTAACTGTAACCCCCTCTGTCTAACTGTTGCAGAGTTAAGAATATGTAGTTTTCGAAGTATCCCTGTTTATTTCTAAAGGAATACCTGGTGTTTGTGGTATTCTGTTTAAAAACTATTAGCCTCTGTGTCTTTCAGAGCGCTAAAGAAAAGTAAAATGCTCCTAAAACAGTTAAATCATCTATGTGTGTTTGTGACTAGTAGATAATTATAGAACTAGTTGCATTAAAGGAACATTGTGGGGTTGATACAGTGCTCGTGTGGCTATGTGTGAATATGTGTTTTTAGAAGTATCGCAGTTTATTTCTAAAAGAATACCTGTTATTTGTTGTGCTCTGTTTAAAACTATTTGCTCCTGTGACTGTTCGAAGCGCTAAAGAAAAAGCAAAATACCCCTAAACTAGTTAAATTAAATCATCTATGTCTAAATAACAGAGCTCTGAGACCTATACAATCCTGTAAAAACAGTTTAATTAAAACATATAATGGTTTCATTAAATAAAATGCTATTAAACACATGTAAACTCATATGACCCCTGAACTCACATGTACGTGCAAAGTCCGTTCACACGCACACGCACTCACATGGACGCGCAGGGGGAAAGGGGAGGGGTGAGGGGAAAAGGGGAAGTGGGGGGTGTGTGGGGGAAAGGGGAAGTGGGGTGGGGGGGCAAAAATGCTGCCTCTGTATTACTAAATATGTGATACATTAGTGACATTTAGTGTGTTTGGAGGTTAGTGTGTTGTGTAGTTATTGTTTTGTATTGTGTGTCAGTTATACTGCTGAATATCACATTTGCTCCAAAAAAGCCACCAAAGGCAGATTCCAGTGAAAACACATGTTCCCACATGGAAAACAGGACTGATACACCTCCTGCTGTCAGACCTGCAGGTTTTAGGCCTGTGGTATTCTCCTCTGTCTTATACTGAACACAAACTATTTTTTGGGCTGGCACAAATAATTTGTGTGCCTTCTTATTTGATGCAGAACACCTGATTGATCTGTAAATAGATTTAAATGATTATATAAAAAATGCCTGAGACCTTGGCTGCATTTTTAGGTGAATAGTACCATATAGCTTTGTTGTTTGCAAAATATGTGCAGAATTTTTAGAAATGTACAATTTCTATTTGCATTTCAAGTTATGAAAATGATTTGTTAAACATGTTTGTGGGTTTTACAGTAAAAAATATAACTTTTTTCTGCTCGGATTTTGAATTTTTTGTCTGAATTTAGATCAATTGTGCTAATATAGGTGCTAATATGTGCTAATATAGCTGAAAATAATGATACCAAACAAGGCAAGATAAACAGTTTTTAAAGGTGAAATATAGAGGTAAAATCAAAAGTAGTCAAAAATGGCCAATTATACCCTGAACCCCAGAGGGTTAATTCCTTGTATCAGTTTCCATTGGTTAGCAAAGTGACAATTTCATTTTAGGTTGGTCAGCTAGTTCTGTCTCTCAATAGATGCAACAAAAGTGGCTCAGATGTGGTTGTAAGTATTTATTTGAGGTATTAATAGAACATGTACTCCAGAGATGAACAAATCCATTCTCTTTTTAAAAAAAAATCAAAAAAAAAATCAGTTATTGCTGATGACTAACAAACTTCTTTCATTTTTTTCTAGGCTTTAAATGTGGAAGTGTAAACAGTGCTGAAATACTGAAAGTGTTTTGACAAGGTACCAATAAGCATTACAGATTAAAGCATGGCCATTATGGTCAAAGACACTCATATCCATGCACACTCATATCCATGCCCTTGTTCATTTAAAACATGGAATGCTCTCAAAACACATTTGAGTTAATGTCATGTCATATTGATTCTTCGAGTAGATGGGGACAGCCAGTTATCTTTACATGCTCTTTGTGTCCTGGAAGTGAACTGATATCAGTTAAAGAGTACTTCTCCCATATTGTTGCATCTTCAAAAACAAAAATAAAATAATTGAGTCTTACGGAGTATCGTTGCAACTTGTTTACTGAGCCTTCTTGTCAGTACATGTTCAGAACATCAGTGCCCATTTTTCTGCCTCCTACAGGACACTCTCTTCTTCCACTTTCTTACAACATAAATGTAACACAGAACCAATACCGCCTCTCCTGGCATTACCATTGTAACGACACACTCATTCTGTTTCTTTCAGATGAATAACAGGAACTTAGTATGTAGGTATCTATGAATAATAACTATTATGCATACTCATATATTTATATAACCAACTAATTTCTTGCGATACCACATCTCCTCCCCCCTTAAGTCAACAACTCCCTTGACTTACAAAATAACTGCTTATGTAAACAATGCTTAACAAGCAATCAACACGTAATTAAGGTAACCATACAACCATACAACTGTACATATGTTTCAATGTTTCTTTTCTTTTTTTTTCTTTACAATCTTTTTTTTTTTTTTTTTACTAACTAGGAAGGTACATCCTTCCTGTGAGATCAGAGCGCATTGTTGCTCTCGAACTCCTAGCTATTTTGGAGTGCCCCAAAGTTCCAAGTTCCACAGTAGCCAACTGACTATCCCTCGTAGAGGACGAGGCCTGAGCGTCCTCGGCCTCAGCAAGCGTTACCTCTGAGCAATGCGCTTCTTAGCAGTGTCCAACTGCCGTTCTACAAAAATTTATAATACTTTGAAACAACAATCAACACCCAAAACAAGTGTATGACTGAGGCAGATCTACCCTGATGGACAATGGGGACTTTCACCCACAAAATGACCAACAAAGGTCTGACCTGATGACCAACGGGACTTTAACCCACAAAATGACCAAATTCCCTAATTCCTACGTGAGCCTCGAACTCACTTTCACTGTTTTCCTTTTCCTTGGGACTCCAACCCAGTACTGTTACTTATAAACTTCATTATCATTACTTCAACCACAATTCTCATGAGACCTTCACCAAAATGAAAACAGACATTTACCGGTAATTTCAGTGAATAGACCTTAATTTTCCATGTCCAATTTGGCACACTTTGGAAATAATTCAACAGGTAGTGCCTTACCTTTTTAATGCGCCGGCGTATGCCCACTCACTTTCGACCACTGACCAATGCCTGCCCGTCTGACCACCTCAGACCAAACTCACTCTCCCTCCTTAACCACCGGACGAAGCCCCCAAATGTTAAGGGTTCAATATTGAGGGCAAGAGTAAAAACAACCATGGTCTAGAAAAGCTTGGTCAAACAATTGATTTTAATGACCACACGGGGGAGATGATGATCACTGTATGCAAACAGCATCAGATCTCGCCCCAACAACGACCCAACAATAGTTTTATAGCATCAAGGTATGTTTACGGACGCCCTCTCTACGTCATTACATGCATCAGTTTCAAAACCACAAATGTTCTGTTGACAACTTGGGACACAATTAAAAGAACACTCGCTTCCATCTTCTCCGCAGGTGGTGTCCCGCAACCCGCCTTAGCTCTCGCATCCTGCACCTGCTTCTTCATCAAACAGTCACGTATACACAGAAATACAGTCATAGCAAAACATGCTTAAACTTTCACCTACAAATGATTCTCTCTAACTGTATGTGTGTGTGTGCTAACCAAATAGGGTGCTAACCACAATTGCACCCTATTTCACCTCTTCGCTTATGCAACCAGACCGAGGCATCCTCATGTAATAATCTTAACTTATGTATATGATGTATTAAACAAATGTTTCAATCAAATGCCACTACTTAAAACCTAACAAAAGATATAAATGAATAAAAGATAATAATGAATAACCTGGTTATTAATATAGCATCATCCAAACAGCTCCTCAAAGTAACTTACACTTAGATTCTGCTTTAGTTTCACTTTCACAAGCACGCTCAAAACCCGGCACTTCCTGTCTACTTTAGCACAGAGTGTACTCAGAGTTAGGCCTTTCTTTTATAATACAATGCAATCTGCCTATAAACATTCAAGATTATACAAAGCATTTAAGATTATAAATTCAACTCAATAGTTTAAAGTGGTTCTCACTGGACCTGTAATAAAGGCTAATATGATACCAGTATGTTTAAACATCTGAATGCAATATCAATATTAATAATTAATGGAATGGTAATGATGATTATAAACAATAGCAGCAAACTATAGCAGCAAAATATCTTTCTAATCTCTACACTCTATTTCTAGAAGATCTCACTCTATCTAACAAAGTCCTTTAAAGTCTCTGGTGGACGTCTCTCTCTCTGGGAACGTCGCAACACTGGTGTCATTGAGGAGTGTCCGGGAGGCCGAGTCTCCGGAGCATAAGGCAGCTCCGTTGCCGGAGGTTGTGGCGATGTGTCCAACTCTGATGGTAAGCAGCACTCAGGCACTGCTTCTTTGTCAAGCAATGGCTCCGCCTCCCTGTCTGATTTTCTTTCTGTTTCAATTGTTTGTGCTGCACTTTTGTTTTCACATCAGGCATGAGCAAGTCCAAAACTGATCTGAGTCTCCGTGACATCATCAACTCTGCAGGTGATAAACCAGTAGTGGCATGCGGTGTGATGCGATAACTGAACAGAAATCGGGACAGTCTGGTTTGCAAGGTATCACCTTTGACTTTCTTCATCCCCTCCTTAAAGGTCTGGACCGCCCTCTCAGCCAGCCCATTTGAAGAAGGGTGGAAAGGTGCTGATCTCACATGGTCAATTCCATTCTGCTTCATGAATGACTCAAATTCAGCACTTGTGAAACATGTTCCGTTGTCTGAAACTAACATTTTAGGTAGTCCAAACACACTGAAACTCTGGTGCAGTTTCTCTATAGTTACCTGTGATGTAGAGGATTTCACAGGGTAAATGTCCATCCACTTGGAATGAGTATCCACAATGATTAGAAACATCTCCCTGAGGAAAGGCCCTGTGTAGTCCACATGGATTTTGGACCATGGTGACTCCGGCCACTCCCACGGGTGTAATGGTGCAGTAGGTGGTGACTTATGGTGTTTCTGACACTCCTCACATGCCTGCACTTCTCTTTCAATGTTCACATCCATCCCTGACCACCATACATAAGACCTTGCCAAGCCTTTCATCTTCGACATGCCTGTATGAGTCTGGTACAGGAGTTTCAATATTTTGTCTCGGCCTTTGGTGGGAATAATTACTCGGGCTCCCCAGAGCACACAACCATCCGTCACACACATTTCCAGCTTCCTCTGTCGATACGGCTTTAAACAGGCATCGGTCTGAGCTGGCCAGCCTTTTAAGGTGTACTCGTGGACTTGCGACAACAAGATATCCTTAGCTGTCCAACGTTTGATCTGTGCAGTGTCAACTAATGTGTCATCCAGTACATCCATCATTAAAACCTGCTCAGCCATCTCTTGCTCAGGTGCTGAGTCTGCTACCGGCAACCGATTGAGCGCATCGGCGTTTTCATGGTGTTTTCCTGGCTTGTACCTGATGTTGTACTCGTAAGCACTCAATGTCACGGCCCATCTTTGTACTCTTGGTGAGCCCATCTAAGGTATAGGCTTCTTTTCATTGAACAGTGAGATCAGGGGTTTATGATCTGTGTAAATCGTGTGTCAAGAGAATATTGTATAATATGATCAGCTATATGAAATGTATCTTTTTATCTTATTATTAAGCACATGTTTATGTGACTTTTCACCTAGTAACTTGTGTGATGAACCGATGCAGCTACTAACCGCTTCCTGTCTTCAGAGAACATTTAGATATAAAGACAAGAACATGCAAATGTAAAAAAGGGGAAAAACCCGCTGCTCTGAATGACGACCGTTGTACACACACACACACACACACACACACACACACACACACACAATCACACAGAAAAGTATAAATAAAAGCGGAGACAGTCAATAGACGCAGTTCGTGCGTTCTATGACTGCCCCTCGCGAGTGAAAAACTTCTGCAGTGTTTGTGTGTTTTCTGAACTCAGACGTCTCAACTGAAGAACGGCAGGGGGATTTAAAGAAATCCCCTGTCATTTAAATTGGTCCTTCAAGCCTAGAGATGGAAACACCAGACACGTTTCTGTGACTCCAATAAGGTCTGATTGCTGCATCCTGACGTCGTGGGAAAGCCAGAACCGAAGTCTGTCGACAGCCCTCTCCAGGTAGAGGTGAAAGCCCTGGGCGTAAATTCGTATCCAGGCCGGGCCTGGTCCACGACGTCGGGGTCCACCCAGATGACCGGAACAACCAGCAAAAGACGACTGAGGGTGAGAAAACACTTTTTAGGTCTAACCCCCCGCAAGGGTTTGAAAAGAGAAGCGCATAGGTCTTATCCGCCGCAAGGATTAATAGCGCATTAGGCTGACCCACTGCACGGGTGCACAAAAGAGAAGCGCATAGGTCTTATCCGCCGCAAGGATTAATAGCGCATTAGGCTGACCCACTGCACGGGTGCACAAAAGAGAAGCGCATAGGTCTTATCCGCCGCAAGGATTAATAGCGCATTAGGCTGACCCACTGTACGGGTGCATAAAAGTTAAAACTGGCCTGGTCCGCCGCAAGGACCCGCGCGCGTAAAGAAAAAAGAGTGAATATATGTGTTTTGTGTATGTCATTTTTCTGTCTGTTGGAGGTAAACTAATTTTACAGCACAATACGCTGCTGAGTTGCCTCCAGTTGTTATTGTTATTTTATTTGCTGTAAGACGCTGAAGTACTGGTGACGAAGAAGTAGGTTGGGTTCTGTCCCGTAAAACTGACACCGCTCCGCGGAAGTAGTCCCGGAGTAGAAGGGCGTGTCAGCAACCACTCCTGAGTCTCATACCAGAGAGTTCTGCAGTTGTGTTGTAACAATGGGGAATCAGCCCACAAAACTCACTGCTGACGAGCAGTGGTTAGAGAGAAAATGTCCAGGCGCCGGACAAATTAGTGCATATAGATGGAGAAATCCAAAGAACACCTAAATGTCCCACGTGGGAGGGAAAATGTATAACTGTATGTATAATGTATAACTAAATTATAAGAAACCCTCCAAGCAGAAATAAATACTGAAAAGGAAGCTAAAAAGAAATCAAAGCATACACAAGAGTTGTATTTTAAAGCATGGAAAGAGGAATGCAGTGGAATAAACAAAAGGTTAAATTAAGGTTAACTTAAATTAAAGTAGAGTTTATCGCTACTATATTCAAACTAATAATAGGAAGCATAGCAACCTGTAAATTGGTATTACCAAATGATACAAAATTGGGAAGACAACCATGCATGAAACCAGATAATTCACACGAAAACATATCAAATAAAAAAGAGAGATGCATAAGGTATATTAAGGCTGTGTCATTGGTCAGCCAAGGAAAAGCAAATGTCTCCAGCTTGGGAAGGTATGAAGCTGCAGATTCACACAGACCCGTGATGGATACATAATAAAATATAAAATAATAAACTATTGTATACTAGTAGTATAGTAGTGTATTGTAATATACTATAGCTGTTATAAAAAAAGGAAGAACAAAACAATAATATTAATTATGACATAATATTAATAATAAGAGGCACCTCAGTCAGTTATGATGTGACGTGGATAATTGTTAAAAGTAGTCTGATTCAAGCTTAAGGTTTGCTCAAACTCAGTACAATGATATCTGAGATGAAGAAAATAAGGAAAATACCTAATCTAATCAAGTGCATAGAGACACTTGACCTGTTTGTAAACCTGTTATCCTAGATGAGACTTTCTTGAGATGAAGAGCAAACCTATACTAACAAATAATAAGTCAAGCCCTGAATACAACAGCTAAAGCTACAGGTTTGAGACAACACAACAGTGCACTGGCTGCTGATTCTATTTTTAGACGGTGTGTGTGTGAGGATGCAAATGAGGAGCGGTGACGCGCATGCAGAGTGTTGCTTTCGGCGTAGAGTCTTATTGAGCTTTATAACTATTGTTTGCAAATATTGCTAAATGCCTGTGACTGAGATGCTGGTTTTGCTCACTACAATAGTATAAATAGAGTGTGAATTCATTACTGTGGATGTATAGTAATTGACTGAATTTTGATAGATGTATATATCTTGAGCCATAAAGGCTGGTGTGTTTTATTTTTAGTTATGTGTGTGTGGTGAGAAGCGTGAGGATGACGAGAGGTTTCAGTTTTTTTCTTTTCTTTTTGACTTGCTCTTTCTGATTGTGGAAGCCATGTCCAAAATACGCATAGGAAAGTGTATTTTGAGTGATTTTAACCGTGTGAATGCTGTCAGTATTTGATTTGAGTGACTCTGTTTGAGAGAAAAGGCAGTGTGTGTGAGACAATTCATGGCGTCTGAAAGAGGTTAGAACGTTTAAAAAGTGTGTATGAAATAAAGGAGTGTGAAATATATTTCTTTTGTGATGTAAAATAGGATGTTTAAAGTTTGCAAGTGCTTTTAATTCAAGAAACGCATGAGTGATGTTATGAGAGGTTGAGTTTATTTTTCTGATTGAAAACACTTAAGTATATACACTTGGTACACCCACTTAAGAGATTATTGGGTGACTGATGCTATAAAACTGACCTAAAGAATGGTGTGTGTGTGGAGAAGTGTTAATTGTCCTGATGTGTGAAAGAGCTCTATTCAAAAGTGTGTGAGTGAAATGAAGGTGTATTGTTTTTAGATCAAGATTTAGTAGAATTAAAGAGGGTTTTTAGACTATAAATACAAAGGGAGACAGAGTCTGCAGAAAACAGGAAATATGGCTCTGTGTGCCTGCTGTGTGAGAGGAAATGTGGGTGTCTGGGACAGGAAATGCATGCCCATAAAAGGGAAAGTCACTGTGACAAGTGTGCATCCAGAGAAGAGAGAGAGAGTTAACTCTGGGCAGATGAAGCAAATGCAGGTTTTAAGATAAAAAATGAATATGATATTAATTCTATGCTTTAGTGTGCCAATACAGGTGGACTTCTCTCAACATTGGAACCTTGAGTACAGCGGCAGAACAATAGATTAACAGAATTGGGAGAAGATAAGCCAGTCTTTGGCTCGAAATTGTGCAGCTTGATCTCTCACTTTGTCCCTGAAACTGAGAAGAAACTCAAAGGACAGTCAAGGACAGTCAATTTCCTGATGAAGACCGACAGAACATCGTGGACTTGAAGAATTAACTGAAGCTAAAAGCAGTGCAAGCGAAAGCAGTAACACTGACGACGACTGATGAGTCCAGCAGTATGAAAGATGCAACATGCATGCTGGTGAAGAACAGTGTGATGTGTCTGCTTGAAGGCACTGACTCTCATGTTTGCTATGCTTGGAGCAATCTTGGAAGAGAAGACTGAAAAGATGAATGGAGAAGAAAACAGAGCAAATGAAAATAAGACTGAAGGAAGAAGAATACTGAAAGATCAAAACAGAGAAGAAACAGACTGTGTTTGCTGGAGCTTTGAAGCCCGAATAGGACACTGTGAATGAAAAAGGACCAGTGAGAGATGAAGCTGGACGAGTTTGACTGCGAGAATATAGGATATAATTGGATTGGAAAAATTGAAGCCACAACTCATGATTGTTTAGGGATGTCCACCATATCACGTTTAAAAGAGGTAAACACAAAATGAAAACACACATACACAAATTGTTACATGTGAGATTATTATTGAAATGAATTAGAAGTGAGATAGTTTGAATTTAGAACTCAGTGATAAGATGCATGAATTAAACCTTATTGAAACAAACACTTGCAATGAAGAAAGCAGCTTACACTCAATTAATATGAACGCAAAGCCTTGGTGCCATAGGCAATTTGTTTTTGTTTTGTTTGTTTGTTTTGTAAGTTTGGAAAACAAATTTGTGATCATACTTGTGGATCACAGTGACATATAATGATTAGGCACATGATTTAACAATGTCGAGTTTTAGAGCTGTGAGTTATGTGCTGTAAGCAATGCAAAGTTTTTCCTTAACTTAAAAGTTTGAAATATGTAAGATGTATGAATTCTTTGAGAAATAGGAATTGCCTAAAATGCCCTAAGTCAAAATGTAGTGTTGCATCTACAAAGAAGAAAGCAGAAGAAGCATTCAGTAACTTGAAACTGGCATTACAGACAAATACAGTTTTGGCTTTGCCTGATTATGATAAGCCTTTCTACTTACACATAGATGGACGTGCAGGCCTGTGCAGCCGCAGCAGAAGCAGTAAGAAAGTCAGCTGACATTGCTTTAGGGCACAATTTAATCATCAGAATACCCAAAATAATATGATTTGATGACTTGTGAAGGTAAACCGATACTCCCCAAGTCCCTGTGCAGAACAGCAGCATTAGTGACACATGGGGTGACCCATGTGTCCTCAGGGGGGGGGATAGTCCAGGTCCTTAATACACACTTTTATACTCTAGTGATTATAGACGTATTCTCAAAATGGCTAGAGATTTATCCAGTGGAAAAAGCAGATGCAATCTCAGTTGCAAAATGTTTATGCAATCATTCTGGCCTGAATGGCCTGAGTGCATAGGCCTAGTAAAAATGTGGATGAAATTAACACAAGGCTCTCAAAACTGACATTATTTGAGGTTGTTCATGGGAGACCTTTTCCACTCCCAGTGACAAGTGAACCTTTAGAAAAATCCGTCAGAGAAACAACTCTGGCAGAATGGATGGCAAAACTACTAGAAAATAAGGATATTGTTTTGAACAATAAACTGCCGTAAGACTCTCCAGTCTCTTGCAGGTTGAAACCAAGTGTTATTGACAACACCCACAGCCTTTAAAATTGCAGAGAGACCATCTTGGATACATCAGAGCCACTGCAAAGGTTGAGGTCCCGGAAGCCCCGACACCGAGGAGGAAGCGCCTACGCTTGGTTGTTTCGGGGGTGAGGGTGGTAAGTGCGTTCTTGGGGCCCCCGTAGGGTAAGCCCGCACTCCAATCTCTATCCGATCAACTTTAGGCAGCCAGGTGTAGGTGTGAAGGGGAACCCTGATGGTTACCTTGACTACAAAGCTCACCCTTACAGGACCCCAGCCGATGCCAACAGCAGCTGAGCCACGAGGCAGACAGAGAAGATGGACGTACGACAACTTACACCTAATGGACATGACACAAGATCACATCCACCCTTGGATGAAAAATGCCTGATACAGATATGTGTTTAACAAGACCACAGAGAAAGACTGTTATGTCTGCTCGCACATGCCGAGCATATTAACACAACCATATATGGGAAACACCCTGGGACAGGTGCACTAATTCTGATTTCCGACCACCTTCAGAGTGACTTTTGTAAAGTGCACAACAACAACAACAACATCGTCATCCTGATCCAGCAAGAAGCCCTCAACTTTAACAAGTTTAAAGAGACTGTTGATCGTCATTGAATTTTTCTTGATTTTATTTTGCTTTTCTTTACTTATGTTATTCTTTGTTTAAAGCTGTAATTTCACAGATGATTAGTTTGTCATTCACAGCATACGCAGATGTACCAAAACCGATGAAGACTTCTTTTCCTATTTGTCAGATGAAGATGAAGTGCTAATGATGTAGTAACTAAGAATGTGAAAGACAAGTAGTTACTCACTGATGAATTGTACATTTCATTTCATGCTCAACAGGAGGGAATGTCAAGAGAATATTGTATAATATGATTGTATAATATGATTCTGAACTCAGACGTCTCAACTGAAGAACGGCAGGGTGATTTAAAGAAATCCCCTGTCATTGTGAAAACTCGGCCATACAAGTATTTGTGAAATTTCTTGATGCCAAACATCACAGCTAAACCTTCTTTGTCAAGCTGAGAATACTTTTTCTCAGCAGGAGAGAGTGTGCGTGACATGAACCCCAAAGGTCTCTCGCCACCGTCCTCCATCTTATGTGATAATACGGCGCCTACGCCGTATGGGGATGCATCACATGAGAGAACCAACTCTTGGTCAGCAGAATAATGAACTAACACCTCTGCTGAGTTCAACAGGTTCTTGGATTTCTGGAATATTGCTGGAGCAGAGGCCACTCCAAAAGGCAATCTGTTATACGTGAACAGCCCCCTGGATGTGTTTACTGTTACATACTTTTTCGATTGGTCATCCAAGAGGATTTGCTGGTAAGCGTGGTTCATGTCTAATTTTGAGAACCGCTTACCCCCGGATAGTGTGGCAAACAGGTCCTCCATTCTGGGTATTGGATACTGCTCCAGTGAAGCTTGTAATCCCCACACAGTCTTATTGTCCCTGTGGGCTTCAGAAGTGGCACTACTGGCGCCGCCCATTCAGCATATTTCACTGGCGAGATGATGCCTTCTTTCAACAGTCGGTCTATTTCCTCGTCGACTTTTGCTCGCATAGCAAAGGGGACAGAACGTGGACGGAAGAAGCGTGGGGTGGCATAACTTTTCACATTAATAGCAGCTTTCATACCTTTCAGGGTGCCCAACTCCTCTTTCAATACATTCTCATGTTTACTTAACACTTGCTGAAGTGTTTTTTCTGTTGTTTTGACTTGGTGCAGCTTTCTGTTGTTACGACTGTTTTTCACTTCACTCCAGTCCAATTTAATTTCCTCGAGCCAAGCTCGACCTAGCAAGCTGGGGCTGTCGCCTTCGACCACCACCAGGGGCAGATGTTTTTTCTGCTGCTTGTATTTGACGCTGACTCGTGTTGCACCAATCACCTTAACAGGATCCCCTGTATAAGTTTCCAGCTTAATTTTGATGGGCTGCAGGCTGGGGGGCTTGGTGTCTTTCCCTGTTTCTCTGAATGTTGCTTCGTTCGTGACTGTTAGGCAACATCCAGTGTCTATTTCAAAGTTCACCATTTTCCCATCAATTTGCATATCCACAGTGTAGGGGTCCACTTTTCTCAAGTGCACCACACTGCCACGCCCTAACTTGAACAGTTTTCTTTTGTGCCCTGGACTGCACTTGACACAGTCCAAAGTGCAAGAGTCATCTTCAGAGCTATCAGTTTTGCTGTTATCTGCTTTCTCGCCCACATTGTGAGTTCTGTAGTGTGAACTCTGCTTTTTGTCTTTATTTACATATGTCGAGCCATACTTTTTGTGGTTCAGTTCAGTCTTGCTTCTACAAGCTCTGGCTATGTGTCCCACTTTACCACAAGCATGACATTTTTCTTGTTTGTACTTACAGTCTGCTGCTGTGTGCTTGGTTCCTTTGCAACGATAACACTCTTTGCTTTCTCCTTTAAAGGTACGACTCTCCTTTTGTCCTCTGGTGAGACTGAAACATTTTGTTGACGTCCCTGAGGTCTGCAGATCCTGTGCATTTTTATTTGCAGTCTCCATGGCTACTGCAACTGACAGGGCCTTGTCAAAAGTGAGATCTATTTCTGACAAGAGACGTCTCTGAATTCGGTCATCCTTAATTCTGCAGACGATGCTATCTCTCAACATCTGTTGTAACGTGTTGCCATAGTTACAATCCTGTGCCAGGCGATGCAGCTCCGCTACATATTCCATGACGGTTTCATTCGGCTTGCGGGAGCAAGAGACGAATTTATACCTTTGCACAATTTCACTGGACTTCGGATCGAAGTGATTTTACATCAGAAGCACCAGCTCTTGGAAGGTTTTGTCTTTGGGCTTGGCCGGGCTGAGAAGGTTTCGCATCAAGCTGTACGTCGCTGCTCCGACGACACTTATTAATATCGCTCTTTGTTTGTCTGCATCGTCAACAGTGTTGGGGAGTAACGGAATACATGTACCGCCGTTACATATTTAGAATACAAAATATGAGTAACTGTATTCCGTTACAGTTACCGTTTAAAAAGGTGGTATTCAGAATACAGTTACTTTGGTGAAATAAATGGATTACACGGCGGTGTTTCATATTCTCGCGAGTCAGGACTGTTTGGGTTTGTTTGACAGCTATGTTCTGTTGTTCCAGGCGGCAGCCTTACGGTTGCCATGGTTACAGGGTGACGCTCTCTCTCTGCGTGTTTCCTGGGTGAGAGAGTGCTTTTGTTGTTGTTGTTGTTGTGCTAAGCTAAAAGGCAGAATGCTACAGGCATGGCCCTAAAGAATGTAGCATCATGGGCAGTGTAGTCCGTGCTGCAGCGAGAATGGACTACCATACACGTTATGTGTCTGTGAGCGAGGGAGGGAGAGAAAGGAAAAGTCCGAGCTGTCACGGAGCAAAAACGGGACCTGGAAGCATGTAAATATAATAATAACCACTGCAGCCAAGAAGAGTGCCTGATGAGCCCAGCTGTAAGTAAGCTATTAAGACTCAACTGTACACTGTGTTTGTTTTCCTCCGGAAAAAATAAGTTCCGTTGGAGCAGCCTTTCAACGCTCTCTCTGTCTCCGCAAGCAAAGTTGACCCAGACAACAAAGTAAAGCTAGTTTTCGCTACCAGCCCGACACGGAACCCGCCAGATTAGCCAGAGGTCCCTTTACTACGGTTCGAGTCGCGGACCTTCAGTAACAGTAATAAATCACAGCAATAGTACATTCACGTAGTTGTAAACAGCATGATAATATATTAAGTAATCCAAAGTATTCAGAATACGTTACTCTCATTGAGTAACGTAACGGAATACGTTACAGAATACATTTTGGGGCATGTATTCAGTATTCTGTAATGGAATACATTTTAAAAGTAACCTTCCCAACACTGATCGTCAATCCTGTTAGCTGCGAAAAACTGCTCGAGTATTTCCGTATACTCATCCCAAGTCTGATTCTTTGGATCGAACGCTACTAGCGTGCCAATTGTAGCCATTTCCGCTTCGAGGTTACTGGCTTCTATTTCCAGCCGAAAACTTTTGCATTTTTTGAAAAGCTAGCCAAACCTGTAGCCGACTCCATCACTTTTTTTTCTTCTCTTTTCTTTCAGTGCGGTCGCCCCAAACTCCTTCCCCCTAAACGTCCTCGTCGCCAAAAAGATGTTGCATCTTCAAAAACAAAAATAAAATAATTGAGTCTTACACCGGAGTATCGTTGCAACTTGTTTACTGAGCCTTCTTGTCAGTACATGTTCAGAACATCAGTGCCCATTTTTCTGCCTCCTACAGGACACTCTCTTCTTCCACTTTCTTACAACATAAATGTAATACAGAACCAATACCGCCTCTCCTGGCATTACCATTGTAACGACACACTCATTCTGTTTCTTTCAGATGAATAACAGGAACTTAGTACGTAGGTATCTATGAATAATAACTATTATGCATACTCATATATTTATATAACCAACTAATTTCTTGCGATACCACACATATAAACAACCATCTTAAGTGTTTTGAGACAGTCACTTGTATCTTTTGAAACTGTTCATTTCAAACTAATATATATGGTACTTTAAAATCGCATAAGAATAGAAAACATGGAATTTGCACAGAAAAGACTTTAAACCTGAAGTTTTGAAAGGGTTTGTAAATGAAGATCAGCTATCTGAGAAACACTAACAGATGATAGAGAAAATCACTCTGACTCCACTGGTCCTACTCTCAGAAAAATTAAATGGTTCTTCAGATGTCTTCATGGTTCTTTAAAGAATCATCATAAGTCAAAGAACCATTTTATTTTGTAGGTGGTTCTTTAGGTATTACAACTGGTTCTTTAAAGAACAAAAGGTTCTTCATCCTTAGCTATCTAAGTTTGATGGTGTAAAATGGCATAAATATTTATTCACTATAATGAGGGTGTGAATTATACTGTGTTTTGTTTGTGTGCGAAGGGGGAGGGTGGGTTACCTGGCAATTACCCTTTAACCCTCGTGCTCCCCTTCGGGGCAGCCCCAGACCCTGGGGGTCTCAGAGTACCCCAGTAGAGACAGATGAACGAAAAATGAAAAAAAAAAGGCACAGAACGATCATTCGGGGTCGTCGAGTGCCCCAGAGCGATTCTAATAGGTTCGTCAGGGGATCGGGAAAGAAAACGTAGCACTTGGGGGCCACGCACAGAAGCTGCTGCGGCAGCGTGGGGGTCATTGATACCCCAGTACATGAAAATGAAGCATAATCCCAATAATAAATAAACACAACACATATACAAATATCAACTCACGCCAGTCTGAACGCTATCGAAAAAAGGTGTGTTTTCAAAAGCGTTTTAAAAACAGGAAACGAAGATGCCCGTCTAATATTTGTATTCCAAAGTTTTGGGGCCATAATTGAAAAGGCTCGCTCTCCTCTGCATTTGAGCCTTGATTATGGGACAACCAACAACAGCTGGTCAGTTGATCTGAGGGTCCGTGAAGGAATATAAGGGTGAAGTAACTCGGAAAGGTATGGGGGAGCGAAACCATTAAGGCATTTATAAACCAGTGTTAGGACTTTGAAATTAATTCTGTGATGAACAGGAAGCCAGTGAAGAGAAGACAGGATAGGTGTTACATGTTCATTCCTGTGGGTACCAGTTAAGAGGCGGGCAGCAGCATTTTGAACAAGCTGAAGACGAGCAAGAGACCCTTGGCTGACTCCAACATAAAGTGCATTGCAATAGTCAAGCCGTGTTGAAATAAAGGCATGTATTACCTTCTCCATGTCACGTCTTGACAAAATTGGCTTCAGCTTTGCTATTTGCCTCAGCTGGAAAAAGCTTTTTGCAACACCGAATTAATATGTTTGTTCAATTTAAAATCTGATTCCATAATGACTCCCAAGTTTGTCACATGCTGCTTGATATAAGACCCTAGCCAACCAAAATTTACGAGCGGGTTGCATGAAATATTATTAGGTCTAAATACAGTCACCTCCGTTTTACTCTCATTGAAACTCAAAGAGTTCAGAGCCATCCAAGCTTTGACATCTTCGAGGCAGTTTAAAAGGATTTGGATGGAGCCTGGGCCATTTGGTGCTAAAGGCACAAAATGTTGATGTTGCGGGCGATGTTGCGGGCGATCAGGAGACGTTGAATGGAAGGAATGAAACGAGGCGTGAGGAGTCTTTTCCTGATGCTGTAATAATGTTCAGTGTAAAAGTCATCCTCCAAGACTCGCAGACACTCGTGTTGTCTCTGGCTGGGGTGATTGGTCTTGCACCCGTTGCATGCGTCGGTGCGGTACTCGTTGATCACTAGGTCGAGTAGGTGATACACCACAGTTTTCATGGTATCGACGAATAAAGAAGACGCCCAACCATCAAACTCGGCTCTTACCGCTCGCCCGCCGCCGCCGCCGCCGCATCACACTCCGCCGCATCACACTCCGCCGCATCACACTCCGCGTCGGACAGTATCTCCCCCTCTTCCGAGGAACTGTCAGTTGAGCTGTCCGAGGAACGGTCCTCCTCGTCGCGACGCAGGGGTGCAGAGTCCATCTTTTTCTTTTTATCTCCCTCGGTATTGAGCGAGGGATTTGGTTTTGACAACAAAAAAAAGTTTCCGAACGAACGAGACAATCACCTTCTTTTGAAAATACTAGAAAGGGGTTTTTTTTTGTTGTTGTTGTTGTTGTTTCATAGCGACTTCATAGAACAGTTACAGCATAGGCAAACATTCAGTGAGTAAGTAAGTAAGTAAGTACATAGATTGCATTAGAACTAGAAATCCTAGAAAACAAGTGAAATGAAACTCAGCCTTCATAGTCTAACAAGGAGAAACGGGGTAGGTTTAGCTAAGCGAACATTGCCAGTGTACAATTTAACTGAGAATATCCAAGGGCTCCACCGAGCCCCATGAGAACATAAGGTGTAAAGTACGCTCCTGCGCCAAATAATCCCAGGGAAGCGAGGCCGAAGAATTTACACCGCTCCTTCAATTCGATCTTCTCCTCTTCTTCCCTTTTTCTTTGTTCTTCCTCCTTTCTCCTCTTCAGCCTTTCTCCTTCGAGTTTCTTCTGGGCCGCCTTATACATCTCGTTGGTGTAGTGGTTTCCTCCATTGAAATCCACCATTTCATCTATTTCATCCAGAAGACTTTCGACTTGGTTTCTGCTCTGCTTCCGATCATTGATGAGCGAACGGTACCTTCCTCCGCACTGGTTTATCAGTCGTTGTAGACTGCGGGGTTGGGGAAATGATGGTAACATTTGAATCATTCTAGAAAAAAAATAAAATAAAATATAACACTACGTTACACTAGGCTATTCTTTTGTTATCTTTGTATCGATGTTGACAGCAAGCAGTTTGTCCACATAAAGCGAGTACCACAAGCAGCACACAACCCTGGAATTGCACTTTACTTTCTATCGATGTTGACAGCAAGCAGTTTGCCCACAAAACGCGAGAAGCACAAGCAGCACACATCCCTGGATCCGGCCTTTGGTCGCCAACAATTTCAGTAAGCTAAGAAAAGGAGAAAGAAAAAAGAGGTGAAATTAAGGCACATTCAGGGAAAGTCTTTCAGATCAGATTAGCAAGTTAAACCACACTGAAAATATGTGATGAATAAACCATGGCCCCAAACTGGTCGGTTGTCCCATGTGTTTTCCCCCGTAGCTGCTCCGGGCGCACACACAATGAGCCCTGGTTTCGCGACGCAGGTGTAGCAACAACCTCGTTCTCCTCCTCACTGCCTCCTGTGTGTGTGTGTGTGCGTGCGTGCGTGCGTGTGTGTGTGTAGGAGGTACTGGGTTCCTCACAGACGGTGGTGTTCACGAAATACACCTTCCCCAAAGCTAAGGGCTCACCAGCGAGGCGCGTGAGAGCGAGGAAAATGTTTTAAAAAAGGGAAAGGAGGATGAGGAGGCACGGAGGGTCCGAGGTCCAAACGGAGGGCTGTGTTCACGTAACCCGCCCTCCGCAGAGCTAAGCGTACGCTAGTGAGCTGCTTGAGAACGATGTAGAGGGAGCAAGGATGAGGAGGAGGCAAGGAGTGTCTGAAGTCCAAACAGAGGGCGGTGTTTGCGTAATAGGCAAACCAAACAGCTGCTCTTTCACTAGCGAGGCGCATGACAACAGTAGAGAAGGAGCAAGGAGGACAAGGAGCAAGGGAGAGCCCGAGGTCCTCACCTAAGGGGGGGTCCTCACCTAACACTGCCCTGTGTAAAGCTGAGCATTCAGAAGCGTGGGGTAGAAGGACCGAGGAGAAGGAGACGACAATGATGATGATGATGATGATGATGATGATGATGATGGTGATGTGGATGTGAAGTTGAGAGTTGTTTCCTCCGGCGGCTCGGAGTCCCTCCAGACCCCAGTGTTTCCCATTGTAACTTACGAATGTGCATTGGGGTTGCAAAATACCCCATCGTGGGTACACTTTGACCCCTTAGTAATCGCGGAGCAGAGAGCACCCCCGGTCCTCGCGAAGGCCGGTTTACGCGTAACCCGGGGACCACCCGGCTAAGCGCTCGCCTGCGAGGAGCAGGAGAACGGATCAGAAGGAGGTAGGAGGACTAGAAGACAGGGGGAGTCCAAGGTCCTCACGGAGGCCTGTTTACACGTAACCTGGGGCCCATCTGCGTAAGCGCTCACCTGCGAGGAGCAGGAGAATGGAGAAGAAGGAGGAAGGAGGACTAGGAGGCAGGGAGAGTCCGAGGTCCTCACTTGGGCCGGTTTACGCAAACACTGCCGAGAAGGAGACGATGACGATGATGATGATGATGATAATGTGAAGTTGAGAGTTGTTTCCTCTGGCGGTTTGGGGTCCCTCCAGACCCCAGTGTTTGCCATCGTAACTTACGAATGTGCATTGGGGTTGCGAAATACCCCATCGCGATTACTAAGGGGCCACAGTATACCCACGGAGTAGAGAGCACCCCCAGTCCTCGCGAAGGCCGGTTTACGCGTAACCCGGGACCCACCCGGCTAAGCGCTCGCCTTCGAGGAGCAGGAGAACAGAGCAGAAGGAGGTAGGAGGACTAGGATGCAGGGGGAGTCCGAGGTCCTCATGGAGGCCGGTTTACGCAAACACTGCCCTCTGCAAAGCTAAGCGTCCGACAGCGAGGACAAGGAGGACGCTGAGGCAGGGAGAGTCCGAGGTCCTCACATGAGCCGGTTTATGCGTAACCTGGGGCCCATCCGGCTAAGCGCTCACCTGCGAGGAGCAGGAGAATGGAGCAGAAGGAGGAAGGAGGACTAGGAGGCAGGGAGAGTCCGAGGTCCTCACTTAGGCCTGTGTACATGAACACTGCCGAGAAGGAGACGATGACGATGATGATGATGATGATAATGTGAAGTTGAGAGTTGTTTCCTCTGGCGGTTTGGGGTCCCTCCAGACCCCAGTGTTTGCCATCGTAACTTATGAATGTGCATTGGGGTTGCGAAATACCCCATCGCAATTACTAAGGGGTCACAGTGTACCCACGGAGCAGAGAGCACCCCCGGTACTCTCGAAAGCCGGTTTACGCGTAACCCAGGGCCCATCCGGCTAAGCGCTCGCCTGCGAGGAGCAGGAGAACGGAGCAGAAGGAGGAAGGAGGACTAGGAGGCAGAGATAGTCCGAGGTCCTCACTTAGGCCGGTTTACGCATAACCTGGGGCCCGTCCGGCTAAGCCCTCCCCTGCGAGGAGCAGGAGAACCGAGGAGAAGGAGGAAGGAGGACGGGGAGGCAGGGAGAGTCCGAGGTCCTCACTTAGGCTGGTTTACGCGAACACTCTTGAGAAGGAGACAATGATGATGATGATGTGAAGTTGAGAGTTGTTGCCGTGGTGCTTGGGGGTCTCTCCAGACCCCAAGGTTTGCCATTGAAACTTACAAATGTGCATTGGGGTTGTGAAATACCCCATCGTGGGTACACTGTGCCCCCTTAGTAATCGTGGAGTAGAGAGCACCCCCGGTCCTCGCGAAGGCCGGTTTACGCGTAACCCGGGGCCCATCCAGCTAAGCGTCTGACAGCGAGGCGCAGGAGAACAGAGGAGAAGGAGGAAAGAGGACAGGGCAGCAGAGAGAGTCCGAGGTCCTCACTTAGGCCGGTTTATGCGTAACCCGGGGCCCATCCGGCAAGGTGCTCACATTCAAGGAGCAGGAGAACGGAGCAGAAGGGGGTAGGAGGACTAGGAGGCAGGGAGAGTCCAAGGTCCCCCCTTAGGCCTGTTTACGCGAATACTGCCCTCTGTAAAGTTGAGCGTTCGCAAGCGGGGGGCAGAAGGACCAAGGAGAAGGACGACGAGAAGGAGACGATGATGATGATGATGATGATGACGATGATGTGAAGTTGAGAGTTGTTTGTCCCGGCAGTTCGGGGTCCCTCCAGACCCCAGTGTTTACCATCGTAACTTACGAATGTGGGTTGCTGTGGCGAAATACCCCCCCCCCCCCCATTGTGGCTACTAAGGGGTCGGCAAATACCCCCGAGGTGATGAGACAGGGCTAACGAAATACCCCAATGCGAATAACGCGGGGTAGCGAAATACCCCACCGCAACATCGGTAAAGGTAGCGATATACGAGTTACTAAGCGTGTCGGGGTTGCGGACAAATTGCCAGCCAGAAAGAGAGACAGAGCGCACACCACCGACAAGGACATGTCCCGCACCAGGCCATGGGTGGCAAGGAGGGATCGAGGTGTAGCAGCATCAACGGCATCAACATCTGTGTCAGCGTCGCAAACCTCTTGGGGAAACCGCGGCTCCTTCAGGGGAAGAAACTTAGGCGCATCGTGCACTGCTGCTGCTGCTGCTCCTGCTACTCTATTACGACCCGCTACATTTCATTATCAAGGCCTAGCCAGCAAAGACGCAGAAGACAACACGGTCGCCGGTGGTCACGTAATAGACAGGTCCGAACATGAAACCTTCTCCAGAAAGACAGAAGAAGAAGAAGAAGTCAGTGCCCATCTAACTGATGAGGTTGAACATGACGAGGAAATTGCCTTTGTTTGGTCCGAGGCGCAAGCATCCGGCTTTGAAATCTCATCGCAACATTACCAGGGTGACGACTCGGAAGATGACTCGGAAAAAGAGTCGCAAGATGACAACGAGCACGCTGAGGCCGAGCTTCGTGACGAGGATGCTGTGGGGGGCGCTGAGGATGGCGGTGATGATGGTCGCGATGATAATTACAGTGAAGACGACGACGTAGATTATGACGAAGCTGTAGGTGATTGCCACGAAGGTGACAGCGGTGATGGCAATGACGATTACCACGAAGATGGTAGCGATGAAGACAACACCGACGACTACGATGGAGAAGAAGAAGAAGAAGAAGAAGAAGAAGAAGAAGAAGACGAGCAATCGTCGCAGTCGATTTATCCCAAACCCCACGACCTCGAGCAGCGAGGAGGCCCCACCAAAGAGGCTCTAGCCGCGGTCCGAGACGAGGCGTCCTCGTTCATGGTGTACTTTCCGCCCGAGATAGAGGACGCTGTGGTCGCAATGACCAACCTGGAAGCGTCCAGGCGCCGCACCGCCGTAGACGGTTGGAAGCCCATGGTCCGCACCGAGTTCCGAGCCTATGTGGGGCTGCTGATACTCTCCGGTGTGTACAGGTCGCGAGGCGAGGCCTGCGAGAGCCTGTGGGACGCCGAGAGCGGCAGGTCTGTGTTCAGAGCCACTCAAGACCTTCCGGGCTTACTCGAGCGCCCTGCGGTTCGACGACCGAGAGACCAGAGAGGCCAGGTGTCGCAACGACCGCGGTCAATACGACAAGCTGGCCCCGGTCAGAGCGGTGTGGGACGAGTGGTGCGGGCGCTTTCCTCTCATGTACTGACCGGGACCTGAGGTCACCGTGGACGAGAGACTGGTGCCGTTTAGAGGTTTGTGTGATGATGATGATGATGATGATGATGATGGGACGTATGGGATGGATACTCGGTTTTCCTCAATGTATTTTTTTGTACTTTTTGTATTTTTGGGGGGGCTTTTATTTGGTTTTTCTCCCTGCGTGCTTGTGAAACTGAGATACGTTCTGAACTCTTTCGCTCTCTTGGTGCATGTGTGTCGGACTGTCTCTCTGTGATGATTGTGATGATGATGATGATGATGATGACGATATTGGCATGTATGGGACGGATAGTAGGTCTCAATGTATTTTTTTGGGGTACTTTTATTTGGTTTTCTGCCCGCGTGTTTGTGAAACTCAGATACCTTCTGAACTCTCTTGGTTTCTTGTCGTATCACCCACAGGAAGGTGTCCGTTCAGGCAGTACATCCCAAGCAAACCGGCCAGGTACGGGATCAAGATATGGGTCGCGTGCGACGCCCGGTCCAGCTACGCGTGGAAAATGCAGGTGTATGCCGGCAAGCCCGACAAGCTCGGTCCTCCCGAAAAGAACCTGGCCGCCCGAGTGGTCATGGCCTCACCGAGGGACTGGCGCCCAGACGCAACGTCACCTGCGACAACTTCTTCACGTCGTGCGAGCTCGTGACGAGGCTTTTTCGCGAAAGAGGCCACACATTGCTGGGCACCCTCCGAGCCAACAGGCCCGAGATCCCAAGAGAGCTGCGCTGCGTCAAGGGCAGGGCCGTCGGCTCCGCCAAGGCTGCGGTGCTCCGAGGCAGCCCGGACTGGATGTCTGGGCAAAGCGCTCGTTCTCCCGACGCTCAAGGCCAGGCGACGACGAGGAACACGAGGAGGAAGGCGAGAAGGAGAAGGAGAAGCCGTCTCCGCTCCCGATTCCCGCTGCGACGAGCCACGGGAAACCCCAGTCAAGAGGCAGAGGTGCCGCGTCTGTCCCAGGAGCAAGGACGTCAAGACCAAGATTGTTTGCTTCGCCTGCCGCGTGCACGAGCTCTTTCTCTTTCGGTCGCGACGGTAGCAACGGCGGCGAGAACGGCGACGAGGGGATCCCCGTCTCCGAATCGGAGCAGTTGGAGAGCGCGAACTGGGGAAGGAGCGATTGTCGCGGAAACCGACCGAGCATCCCCGTGTGCTTCAGGGGTCACCCGGCAGTCACTACTGGGACAAACACAAAACACACGCACCGGTTCAAGCCGTGGCTCCATTCGACGGGACGTGCGCGTGTTCCATTTGCAAAGCCGAGAAAACCCGCCGCGCTTCAAACGCCACCCCAGAAACAGCGAGATACACAGCGAGAGACGTCTTCCGACACTACGCGTGGATTTTCGATCCGCCGCAACCGCGCGGCCGCCGTCGCGATCGATGGAGGGTTACAGCCATTTAGGTGTCTTTGTCCGACACTGCGACGAGACCCGCTTTAGCTGGGGGTCCGCCTGACCCCCACCTCCCCCACCCCGAGCCGCCGCCGCAGCCCTTTGTCCCGTTTCGCGACGAGACCTGGGTCCGCGTCGCCGGGGTCCGCGTGACCCCTTCACACACACACACCTCTCTCCCTCCACCCCCCTCACCGATCCTCCGCACAAGGTCCAGCTGCACCGCGGGGTGGGGGTCCGCGTGACCCCGCTCCCCGAGCGTTCTCTTTTTTTTTTCTTTTGGTCCAGGCCCAGGGCTGCACAAGGGTTAAGACTATAGCCTCGTGGGTGGTGTAGTCCTTGCTGCAGGGAGAACGTGTGGGACCGCCCCTCCCGCTGTGTGTGCGAGGGAGGGAGAAAAAGGAAAGTTAAAAAGTACGAGGTGCTACTGAGCAGAAACGGGAGATGGACGCATGTCAATATAAAAATAACCACTGCAGCCAAAAAGAATGCCTGACGAGCTCAGTAAGCTATTAAGACTCGACTGTACACCGTGTTCGTGTTTTCCTCCGAAAAAATTAAGTTCTGCTGGAGCAGCCTTTCAATGCCTCTCTCTGTCTCTCACTTGCGAAGTTGACCCAGACAGTAAAGCTCGTTCCCGGCTACCAGCCCGACACAGAACCCAAAGTATTAGCCAGAGGTCTCCTTACCACGGTTCGGAGCCGCGGACCTGGCCGAGGTAACAAGAGAGTGCAAACATGTTGAGGTTTGTGTTAGTTCAGTGAGAGGTTTATTTGGAAAGAAAACAATTTTCACTTGCAGTCGAAAACTAATGTGTATGCTTATACCTGCATTTTTATTTTGTTAAATACAAACAAAATTGTAGCAAAAGTGCTTCCACGTGTCTGGCCAGAAAGAGCTGTTTATTTGGTAGTTCAATGAAACTACTGTACTATACTGTACTATACTGCTGAGTGACTGTCTTCTGCTCATCAAATACATTTCATTGCAATGTTGACCCTGCGCTAACTTGCATATGACAAATGAAACTTAAACTGAAAGGCTTCAGATAGAGTGAGAAAAAAAATGCGTTCATGTTTGCAATTTTGTCTTGTTACACAATATTTGGAATTAAATAAAACAAACAAAACACTACATTTTAGGAAATATTAGAGGGTGTTTTCGTGTTTGGTTTTTTGTACTACTTGGACACTAAAGTGGCCCTCCAATGAGATGACGGTACCAGAAGTGGCCCGCGGCTCATTTGAGTTTGAGACCCCTGTACTAAATGGTACATGTGCTTATTATTTGTAGGAAGTATGTAAGTCAAAGGAGAGTGTTGAGGGTAGAAATGGGTGGTGTAATGGAACTAACGTTTGAAAAAGTGGTTAATCAGTTAAGTCATGATGAAGGGAAAGGAGTGGCTTTTCGGGGGTTTTTTAGAAATACTGGTCTCATCAAGAGGCTCTAAGAATTTGGAAGTGAACTGAGAATAAAAGCCAGGAGATGGCAGTAGTGCAACATCTTTGGATGCAAGCTGCCGTTAATAACAGCAGAAGAAGAAGATAGGGGGGCATTTTTGGAAGTTGCTGTTTGTATGTGTAAGAGTTGTCCAATAAACTAAGTACTAATTACTTCAGTTTAGACTGAGTGATATTTGATGTGTTCCACACCACACCTCTCTGCGTAACGCTCTTCAAAAATATAGAATAGAATAGAATAGAATAGAATAGAATAGAATAGAATAGAATTCAACTTTATTGTCACTGCACATGTCACAGGTACAAGGCAACGAAATGCAGTTTGCAGATGTAATATATATATATATATATATATATATATATATATATATATATATATATATATATATATATATATATATATATATATATATATATATATATATATATATATATATATATATATATATATTAGCAATAATATAGAAATGTAAGTATATTAAAGAAATGGGTCTATTATGGTATGTTATAATGTACACAGTATGAAGGTATGTTATGAATATGCTATAACTATAAGTATGTACAGGCTGTAGTGAGTACCAGCTATGTACAGGCTATGAACAGGATATAAATATGAAAAACTATACAGAATATGAAATAAAAAACTATACAGAAATATGAGATATACAGCTATACAGAAATGGGAACTATGCAACTTATAAACAGTTGCAGAATTAAAAATTATCGTATTGTACAGAATGATTATTTACACAGAGGCTATATAAAGTGCTAGTGGTTGTGAGTTGTCGTTCAGTCCATGTTATTATTGTGTGTTTGAGGGTACAGTTGTCCATTGTGTGTGTGTGTAGGTGGGTGTGGGTGTGTGTATGTTCAGTCCATGAGTTTAATGTTGGTCAGATGTCAGGAGGCAGAGTTCAGGAGTCTGACAGCTGTGTGGAAGAAGCTGTTCCAGTACCTGGTGGTCTTAGTCCGGAGGCTCCTGTAGCGCCTCCCAGAGGGCAGGAGGGTGAAGAGTCCATGTGATGGGTGACTGGGGTCTTTGATGATTTTCCCAGCCCTTTTCAGACACCGCTTCCTGTAGATGTCCTTTATGGCAGGAAGTGGTGCTCCGGCGATACGCTGGGCAGTTTTCACAACCCTCTGCAACGCCTTCCGGTCCGAGGCAGAGCAGTTCCCGTACCAGACTGTGTCTTGATTTTGACCCAGGTGTCATCTACATATCTGTACCAGTGGCTGGGTACTCTCCCTTTAAAAGAGCCAAGAGCCTTTCTTTCCACTTCCTCCATGTAAAGAAGACACAAGAAGTGGAATCCTTCACTGCGCACATTAACGCCGTGGATAAAAACATCAAGTTCACCAGGGAAGACACAAAGGACAACTACTTGCCCTTCCTGGACTGCACTGTGCACCTTGAAGAGAATGGCAACCTCAACATTGAAGTTTACCGGAAGCCCACACACACGGACCAGTACCTCCTCTTTGACTCCCATCACCCTCTGGAACACAAACTTGGAGTAATTAGGACCCTACACCACCGGGCAGAACATGTTCCCTCTAAGCCTGAAGGGAAAAAGAAGGAACACACACATGTAAAGGAAGCACTGAAAACATGCGGTTATCCGAACTGGGCGTTCATAAAGTCAGCAAAGAGGCACAGAAAAGAAGATCAGACACCAGCGAGGGAGGATAAGAAAGACAGACGCAACAACGTTGTCATCCCCTATGTAGCCGGTATATCAGAGAAACTCAGGAGAGTTTTCTCCAAGCACGACATCCCAGTGTACTTCAGACCCAGCAACACACTCAGACACAAACTGGTTCACCCGAAAGACAAAACTCCAAAACACAGACTTAACAATGTGGTGTATGCTGTACAGTGCAGCGAGGAATGCCCAGACCTCTACATTGGCGAGACCAAACAGCCACTTCACAAGCGCATGGCACAACATAGAAGAGCCACCTCCACGGGACAAGACTCAGCAGTCCATCTGCATCTTAAGGATAAAGGTCACTCTTTCGAGGATGCCAATGTTCACATTTTGGACAGAGAGGACAGATGGTTTGAAAGAGGAGTGAAAGAGGCCATCTATGTCCACTGTGAGCGACCATCTTTGAACAGAGGCGGTGGTTTACGACACAAACTGTCTGCCAGCTATAATCCAGTTTTGAGTTCCCTCCCCAGACGCCTTAACGCCCACTCACATCCTGGGCCATCTGACCTCAGGAATTCACATGACAAGGTGGGGCCAGGTTTCACAATGGGCTCACCCGAAACCCTGGCTGATTAGGTCCCACACCCGCTTTCACACCTGGGCGCATGTGATTAGAGGATCACCAGGGGTCCTTTGTCCCTCCTTGGGGATACTCCCACTGAGTTTAAATCTGGGACTCTCGGCCATTTGACCTTAGAACTGAAGAAGCTTCTCGGATGAGAGGTGAAACGTCTTCAAGCAACTTAACACTAGAATTACTGAGCCTTTTTTCCCTGGTGCAAGTCCCTACTACTAGATTTACTGGCCTGCGCAGATTTGCGTAAATTCCCCGACCTTAACACCTCTTGGCACCCCGCTGAGATTTTCACAGGTCGTCAGCTCCATTGTTCTCCTGCTTTTGTTGTGCAAACACACCCTCCCCAACCCCTAACCATGAGAGATTCAAGTTTTCCTTCCCTGCAAGGCTGCTTTCCTTCCTTACCTGCCTGCATGCCTGTCCATAAACATATATACACAGAGTTGTACATATATTTATATAGCCACACCTTATATAATATGCATAAAGTCTAGTTATACACACAGACACATCTATATCATATATACACACACACACATATATATATATATATATATATATATATATATATATATATATATATATATATATATATATATATATATATGTATATAATATATATATATATATAAATATATATATATATATATATATATATATATATATATATGTGTGTGTGTGTATATATATATATATATATATAATATGTGTATATATATATATATATATATATATATATATATATATATATATATATATATATATAATATGTATATATATATATATATATGTATATATATATATATATAAAATGTTTGTATAGTGCACTTTCTATACCTTGCTCTGTCCACTTTTTTGCAATGACAATGCAGATTTTCCACTTGTGGGACAAATAAATGCAGATTTGCTGTGTGTGTGTGTGTGTGTGTGTGTGTGTGTGTGTGTGTGTGTGTGTGTGTGTGTGTGTGCGCAACATTGGCATTTGTTTACTCAGATCCAAGGCAGGCCAAACCTCTGTGTTACAACCTACATACAAAAGACAGACATTCACAATATATGGGTACACAAGTCTGTTTTATTTCAAAGTGTTTCAAACTTTACAGGGTTTGCAGACCCAGTGTCCATCATCCCTGCATTTGGCACAGGTGAATTTCTTACATGTTGCACAGGTAAATCTGCTGCGATTCCTGTTGCAGCTCTCTTGCACCTGGCACTGCGTTGTCTTTACAGTCCCTGGCACAGCAGCTGCAGCAGCCTGCCTCTGTGCTAAGATTTCCTTGTGCTGCATGAATCGGCAACGAAGTTGCTAAGCTAGAAGATGCAGAAACAATCTTCTTTTGCCTGTCCACCCTGTACATGCCTTGTACAAAATGTAGGCATTCACTGCCGCCAGGTCCAGCATATTGTAGAAAACCACTACTGGCCACCTGCGTGTTGCTGATCTTACAGAATACATCCGTGCCATTTGGTCCAACATGTCTACACCACACTGTAAAAGCAGAGCGAGAGAGTCATGAGTATATGTTTTTTTCTATAGGCCTGTATAGCACACATCAGAAAACATTGTAGCACTGGTGTAAAATTGTACACACATTCACATACCTTCATGTGGTTGTAGTCTGTGATCGTGTTGGGTTTCCTCTTTCTGCCGTCACCGATCGTCACGTCTTGGTGCATGGAACTTAGAACACACACAGTCTTGTTTTTTTAGGTGCATAAATTGTCAAGGACACACTGCCACTTCTAAGCACTGAAGTGGAGAATACCTCTCGCTTTGCAGTATCTTTTGCAAGTTGAGGAAGTTCACGTCGGACTTTATTCACCGTGCCCAGTAATGTTGTTTTTGCGCTGCAGCAGTCTGTGCGACAGTGACAGTGAAGTAAAGAAATTGTCCGTTGTGATATTTCTTCCATCATCCAAAAACGGCTCCATCAGTTTCATGACCACGTTCTCTGCCAGCCTCTCTCCCTTCTGACGACTGGGGTCCTTTCCCAAGTAAGGAGATGCACTGCAGACATATTTGGTGTCCAAACCGTGGCCATCCAGAACTTGATCCCAAATTTGTCTGGCTTGGTTGCAATATACTGGGTGAATGGACAACGAACCTTGGTAGGGAACAGCTGTTCATCTATGGTCATGTGTTCCCCTGGAGTGAAACTTTAGCACAGTTCTCGTTGAAGCGTGTCCAGATGTCGGAGATTGCTGCAAATTTGTCTGTTTTCACCCGTTCTGCCCGCGTGTCCCTGTCATCAAATCGAAGGTGTTGCATAATTGAAATGAATCTATCTAGGGGCATTGTCTCTTTGATTAGTGGCACCAGAAAACTTTCTGACCAGCAATCCACAATGGCACCAACAGGACACATGATTGCTCTTACAAACAGGATTGAAATGAATGCCATAAGTTCATGAACTTAAAGCATAAAGTCTAGTTATACACACAGACACATCTCTATATATATATATATATATATATATGTGTGTGTGTGTGTGTATATATATATACACACACACACACACACACACACACACACACACACACGTAGATAGATATGATGTGTGTGTGTGTGTGTGTGTGTGTGTGTGTGTGTGTGTACATACACCAATACTTTTGAATACACGTGTCCATATTTATGTTTCCAGATTGTTTGTATAGTGCACTTTCTATACTGTGCTCTGTCCACTTTTTGCAATGACAATGCAGATTTTCCACTTGTGGGACAAATGAATGCAGATTTGCTGTGTGTGTGTGTGTGTGTGTGTGTGTGTGTGTGTGTGTGTGTGTGTGTGTGTGTGTGTGTGTGTGTGTGTGTGTGCAACATTGGCATTTGTTTACTCAGATCCAAGGCAGGCCAAACCTCTGTGTTACAACCTACATACAAAAGACAGACATTCACAATATATGGGTACATTAAGTCTGTTTTATTTCAAAGTCTTTCAAACTTTGAACGAACCTTGGTAGGGAACAGCTGTTCCCTACCAAGCATTCTTGCAGCTGGCAACAACGGTCGTGCATTCAGTATAGTTGTGACTTCCGCAAAAATGTGGTCAAAATCTCATGAGTAAGTTGAAGCATTTCTATCAGGCATTTCTGAAAGTTGTAACACAGAGGTTTGGCCTGCCTTGGATCTGAGCAACTCTGAGTGAGCAAATGCAAATGTGCCAGGCCTCAAGGACAATGGGTGGTTTGCACAACAAAAGCTGTAGGAGAAACAAGCTGACGACCTGTGAAAATCTCAGCAGGGGTGCTTAACACCTCGGGACTTGCACCAGAAAATAAAAAAGCCAGTAATTCTAGGGGGTATTGGGTTTAGGGAAGTTACGCAAATTTGCGCAGGATAGTAAACCTAGTGTTAAAGAAGTCCAGACGCTTTTTTCTTTGCAAACTCCTTTGACTACGATGACCTGGATGACTGAGAACCTTCACAGACGTTTTGGAGATGTAATCCAGTACAGATGAGGCATACTGGTCCAGGTCTGTGTGGGTGAACACATTCCAGTCTGTGTTTTTAAATCTGTCCTGGAGCACTGCGTCTGTCCCCTCTGGCCACACTTTAATTGTCCTCACAGCAGGTTTCACACATTAGATGAGTGGTGAATACCGAGGTGTGAGGAACAGGGAGAGATGGTCCAATTGTCCAATGTGGGGGAGGGGTGTTGCTTTGTAGGCTCCAGCCAGGTTGGAATAAACATGGTCTAAAGTCTTGTCTCCTCTGGTGTGGCAGGAGACATGTTGGTGGAATCTGGGGAAGACTGTCTTTAAGTTGGTGTGATTGAAGTCGCCAGCAACAATAAAAGCAGCCTCGGGGTGTTTATTCTGGTGTTTGTTAATGGCTGCAGAAAGTTCTTTCATGGCCAACCTAGCATTAGCGTCAGGGGGGATATACATTGCAGTGAGTATGATAGAAGTGAGTTCTCTGGGGAGATAATAAGGTCTGCATTTGACCATTAAAAACTCCGCATTAGGTGAGCAGTGACTCTCAGTAGTAGTGGAGTTCATGCACCAAGCATTGTTAATATAAATGCACAAACCTCCACCTCTGGTCTTGCAGGAGTAATCTGCTAGCCTGTCGGCTCGGTGTGTGTAGCGTCCTGCTAACTCAATAGCATTGTCCGGGCAGCTGTTGTTCAACCATATTTCAGTGAAAAACATGACATTTGAGTCCATAATCCGTCTGTTGTTAGTGATGGAGAGCCGTATCTCATCCATTTTGAGATACGGCCCAGTAAAGGCAGCCGTATCTCATCCGGCTGCCGTAAAGGCAGCCGGTGTGGTGTTAGCTTTAGCTTAGCCCGTAGCCCTCCGTGCCTACAACAACAACAACAACAATCCTTATTTATAGAGCACATTTAAAAACCAGCGGTATACCAAAGTGCTTAACATAAGAGACTTTGTTTACGTTCTTGGCACCATCTGCGTGCACTTCCGCCCGGCCGGGGGGAGTGGGCAGCCTCCGGTGTTCTGGAGAACTCTGGGATGAGTCAGAGATCGGCGATAAAACTGTTGGAGTTATGAGTCCAGATGTCCAGAAGCTCTTGTCTGCTGCAGGTCAGCAACGCACAGCAATTCTGGATGAATAATCCGGTTAAAAGTAGATAAAAAAAAAACCCCACTAAATAGCAGATTCTGGAGAGACACTGAGCCTCGCGTTGTTCACGCGCTGCCATCTTGGTCCAATCCAAAAAAAAGGCATTTGTTACATTTTTGCTTTTTTTTTCTTTGTTTTGTTTTTGTTGTTAAACAGTTTTCATCTTAACTGTTTTCCAGCCTGGAGTTTCACATGGTTTCATGGGGTGATTTTGTCTGTGTGCAGGACAGGAGCTGGATGCAAATCTCATCTGTAACATTTAGACATGGAAAGCCCCATACATCAGACCATCAAAGCCAATGTTGGTATGTTATTTGACTTTTGAATAAATCTACTTAGCATTGTGCACTAATAATATTAAAATCAAACACTTTTGTATAAACATGCATACCAGAATATTCTCAGTTACCTTTGAACATTGTCATCTCTGTTCTTTGTAAACTTGCTTTTCCCCTTTGTAGTTGGATAAAGTTAAAGTTCTTTTTTTAAAAATGTTAATCCTAAGCTCTGATACTGACTAAATTTACAACTGACTAAATAAAATGTGCTCTCTGCTGCTCTGTGGGAGATGTTTTAAACATTTGTCTGCCTTTTCTGTAAAAGTAATTGCTAGAACGATATATTAACTCTTTGTATTTCTCACCCTGTGGTAGCTGGGATAAGCTCCAGCCACCACACAACCTTGAAAAGAATAAGAAGTAGAGGATGGATAGATGGTATTTACAGTTTAAATTAATTATATCTGATTTTTTTTTAATCTAAGGATGATTGTGCCGCACAGTCTGCAGTGTCGTGCAGGGAAGATGGGCTCACCTGCAGCGAAGGGCTGTTGGAATTCAAAAAGTCCTTCAAATGTGGCAACAAATGCATCCTACGTTTACCCGAATTTGAAGTATGGATGGTCCAAATTCAGGGGAAGGATGCATCAAATGCCAATTTGGAAGCAATGACGTCACAGCAACGTGACGAAGGCTGTCCGAATTCAAAGAATACTCCAAATGTGGCGACAAATGTGTCCTACTTTTCCCCGAATTTGAAGAATGGGTCCGGTGTATCCTTCGTGTCCTACCATATCCCAGGATTCATTGCGAGCCATACAGGAGATTTTTTTTTCTGATAGCGACGGTGGTCAAAGTGGGAGAGGAAAACACTTTCAAATGTAAGTATATGAAAATCTGGTGGTACAAAAGTTAAATTGTTGCGGTTGTGTTGTTAAGCTATGGGCATCTGCATAGACATGTTTGTTTGTTTTTATTTAAATAATTATAAACTAGCTTGTATGGTGGGTCCGGCGGTTTTTCATGTATAGCCACTTACATACAGCCAATTTAGATTTTTTTCAAATTAATCATTTTAGTGATTTGTTGTGGGAATAAAGACCAAACGGTTCAATTTATTAAAACAAGGAGAAAACAATCACCTCTTCCCTGGGGTAAAGAATTGGGCCACTGTGGCGTGGAGGTACAAGAATCAATTTACACATCATATTTATATGAGTACAGTTTTATTAACCCTCATGCTGTAGAGCAGCGTTCCCCAACCTTTTCTGCGCCACGGACCGGTTTAATGTCAGACAGGAACTGGCGTCAACAAAATAAAATGATACGACCAAGACAAAAACAGTGGTATTTTGTAAATATAATAATAAATGCGAATTTACTGTGTAATTGTGTAACTTTATTAGCAGCGTCCTCCTGAAATGCGCCAACAACATTGAGAGTAACATCCTCCTCTCTGCCCCTTAATGCTCTCTGGTCGCTATGGTAACAAGTAAATATTTCTTTCAATATAAGACACACAACTACAACATGGGAAAAGACCCAGGGACACAGAGTTAATGATAAAATCCTGAAAACCATAAATTTCACACCAGAGGCTCAACTCTCGCAGCCCGGTACCAAACAACTTGGGGACCTGTACCTCTACCTGTGATGTCCAGACGGTATTCCTCTAGTGTTCTGCTGTAAAAACTTTTGGATTTAGGGATTAACATAGTTTCCATGGTTTTCTCTCTTCTCTTATTTGTGAAGAAGATGGGCCTACAGTGGAAAGTCACCCCCTTGCAGCCCAGAAGAAATGGGATAACTTAACAAGAAATACGAAGTATGTATGTGTGTTATCAAGAAGATAATTCTTAAGAACACAAGTAAATAAATGTGCAATTACTAAGAGTTGTTGTGTTGTTTTTATTTGTCTACTGTCATTTTTTATTTCCTCTGCCTTTAGGATTGCAAGTATTGAGGGTCAGGAGAGGGAGTCAGTTGGAAGCCCACTGCTTCTACTTGGCCCAGGTTTGCCTTCCATTAGGCCTCCTGTCCTAATTTCCTCTGTCCCTGAGGACACTCCAGGGCCTTCGGAGCATCCTTCCCCTGAATTTGGACACAGCCACAGACTCACAAGCAGACACTATGACATCACAGACAATGCAACAGAGGGAACACAGAGACGCCGACTGGACACAGAACAGAGGGAGTATGAATAGAAGAAAAGAATAATGCTTTAATTATCCCACAAGGGGACATTTGGTGGTAAAAGCAGCAAAAAAACACATATACAAACAGAACAGGACACAGAAGAGAAACACACACAATTTTTACATATTTACATCATGGACAATAGTTACTAAAACAGAGTACTATACAGTTACTATACAGAAAACCCAGGTTATAGTGTAGTTTTGGAAACCAAAACTTAAGGAGAAATAGAAATCCAAAACCAAAACCCTCAACATCATAAACCAAGATGAGAACACAAATAAAAGCACAAAACTGAAAACAACGACCCAGCTACCCTAACATCTGTGTCTTGCTTTTGGGTCCTCTACCTTATCACGGGTGCACCCTGCCGTGACACACAGATTTTAGGAAAATATGGACTTTGCATTGGATAATATACATGGTTTAAAACACGGTCAGGTGAGCATGCTAGTCTGAGTTATACAATCAGATAAATAAATGAGCGTCAGTGATTAACAGTGATGGGAATAACGGCGTTACAAGTAACGGCGTTACTAACGGCGTTACTTTTTTCAGTAACGAGTAATCTAACTAATTACTATTCCTATCGTTACAACGCCGTTACAGTTACTAACAATAAAATGCGGTGCGTTACTATTTTTCAACATACACACACGGTTGAAGCTGTCTTCGGCTTACTGGGAGGTAGGAGGGTAAAACAGTCGCACAAGTGGTTCTGATTGGCTGAGTAAGAGTAAGGTAGTAAACCAATCAGAGGTAGACTTGGGCGGATGTTCACATACAAACAGATAGCACAGTAGCAAAAGTCATGGAGAGCCCGGATAATTCGAAGGTAGCATTTTTTAAGTGGAGGTACAGACATTATTTTTCACTCAAAGAGATAAAAGGCAAGAATCTGTATGTGAAATGTAACCTATGCCCTGGAACAAAGTGTTTTTCAACATCAGTTACAAGCAATTCAAATCTTACGAAGCACCTCTCAACGTCACATGCTTCAACAAAACTGGTCGCCAAGAACGACGGTGTTGATGCTAGCAGGCGCAGCTCAAACCCAGGTGAGGCTAACATGAGCTCAGCGAGCGATGGAGATGTAGCGACACAATCCAACCAGTCTAAGCTTGATTTCTCTTCTCCACAAACATTTGTGACTGTGACACAGACTGAATTTGTCATAGCCCGGAGGCCCGTGGCGTGGAATGGACTCAGGCGCAGAACCAAAGACCGGAAGCTCGAAGTGATTTGCGAAAAACAAAAACTTTATTTACACGTGTTCTTAACATAAATATTCAAGACCGAAAACAAGATTAAACTTGGTGCAAAAACGTGGTGTCTGTGAGGTACGGGGCTAGGGCAAGCATGGAATAGTCAGGTCACTAAACTGCTGAGACTGGAGTGGGGCTGGTGGAAGCTATGGCAGACCAGGGCACTGAAACGTAGGAGAGGAAAATCAGAACTGTCCAAAGAGTTGGGAGTGTTTCTCCATTTGATAAGCTGAGATGGCTTACGTGTCCGCAGGCGGGGATTAGCTGGAGGTGGGGGCGAGGCGAGGTCCAGGTGAGTGCTGAGTCCAATGCAGGGAGGCAGGCAGGTGTGAAAAGCAGTTTGTTTGAAAAGGATGGAGCAGCAGCTGACCGGAATCCAGGAGTGAGGCTATGGCAGGGTTTTGGAATGATGAGTCCAGGTACCGACTAGGAGACAGGAAGAGAGAGGTAAGTATACACACTGATAAATACACAGGAACATGAAGCTGTGAACTAACTGGGGTTAGCAGACGATCTGGCGAAGACTCATAGTGTGCGCTGCTCCTAAATACTGCCAGAATAATTGCCTGCAGCTGAGGAACGGGGAAGAGCAGGAAGGGCTCCACCCAGAGGAGGAGAGCTGATGCCGTGGAAAATTACTCAGGCCCGCCCAGACCATGACAGAATTACACAAATTGATAGCCAGGTATGTCGTTGAGAACATGCTGCCTTTATCAACAGTCGAGTCGGATTCCTTCAAGTCTCTTCTTGCCAAGATACCAGCAAGAGGAGGGATCGGCCCGCCATGCAGAAAGACTTTTTCCAAATACATCGACACCGAGTATGCTAAAATGAATGTCGAGCTCAAAAAGACATTTAATGAGTTAGAATATGTCTCTACTACAGCAGACATCTGGACTGCATATAATAAAAGCTATCTTGGTGTAACAGTACATTGGATAAATCCACACAGCACGCAGAGAGAGAAAGCAGCACTGGCATGCAGAAGATTTAAGGGTCGCCATACGCATGATAATATTGCTCTTGAGTTGGACAACATTCACTCACACTATGGCATATCCCACAAAATAACATCAACTGTGACGGACAATGGCTCTAATTTTGTCAAGGCCTTCAAAAAGTACCAGCCAGTTGAGGAGGATGACTCTGAGAATGATGAGGATGAGGTAACTTTTACAAACATGAATGATGCCTTAAAAAACAGTGTTGGTGATGACAATGACAACGATGAAAATGTAGGTGTGATGATCACTCTGCCGCCACACCAGAGATGTGCATCACACACATTAAATCTTGTTTCTTGTAATGATGTTGACAAGTGGCTACTTTCACAATCAGAAACGAAGGCAGTATATAGAAGCGCTACCACAAAGTGCACAGGGTTATGGAACAAGGCCAGTCGTTCAACAGTGGCTGCAGAGACAGTGGATGGCATTATTGGAAAGAAACTTCTAGTTCCTTGCACTACAAGATGGAATTCGTTTTATGATTCCCTGGCTCGAATCTGTGAGATTTCTCTTGTTGAGCTGAACACCATCTTCTCCAAGTTTGGGTTGACAGCCATGACAGAGCGGGAACATCAGTTCATCAGGGAGTACTGCACTGTCATGAGGCCACTTACACTGGCCCTGGACATTGTTCAGGGAGAAGACAACACTTTTTATGGGATACTTCTACCCACACTGGAGACATTGATGTTTAAGACCCTGGAGTTGAGCAGTGGCCTGCAAATTCTTGAAAATCTTCCAGAGGCAGTTGTCACAGTAAGAACTTTTTAAATTTTTAATTAAATTGCATTTTATACATATGGATGGAAAATGCATATTGTTAGTTTATACATCTTATTCTACACTTTAGAGTTGTATGACTAGAGAGCAGACCTTTTGCTGTAAAGCAAGAACAGAAACCATGTACTTTTAACAATTATGAAAAATGTAATGTAAAATGCAATATATTTTTAAAGATCCACATGATATATGATGTGGTGTGTGTGTCTATGTGTATAGATAGGTTGTATAATATATGCTTTACATACTTTACTTTCAGGCAATCAAAACAAGATTTTCGGAGGTGTTGGAAAGTGAAGATGCTCTCTTGGCTGCTGTGACTCTGCCCAGGTTCAAACTACGTTGGCTGCGGACACAGGAAAGGAAGGACAAGGCCAAGGCAAGTCTGCTGCAGCGAGCAGGTACCAGCACACCAACATGCCAACTTAGCACAGACTCAGCCACAGAGGATGACTTTTTTTCCTTTGAAGATGAGGACGACACCTCTGCTACTGCAGAGAGTCAAGTCATAGATTATTTCAAATCAGGATCACATGGAATGGACTCTCTGAGTAGATATGCACTGATAAAGAATATTTCACTCAGATACAATGCAGCCACACCATCCAGTGCACCAGTAGAAAGACTGTTTAGCCTGGGAAAGCTCGTCTTCTCTCCAAAGAGGAACAGACTTTCTGATGAGAAATTTGAGAAGCTCCTTGTTTTGAGATACAACCACTGGTTTAATGGCTAGGATGAATGGATGTAAGGGGTTTGTGGATGTGGCAAATAAGAATTCTCCACGTTTTAAAAAAGCAGAAGACATTAAAACAGGACTCTCTAATATGCCTCTACTGCAAGAACAGCACGTGTGACTTCAAATAGATTGTAAATGTCAATGGAGTTGACACTTTCTATTATCTGTTTACATTTTTATACTTTATAAAAATGTTTTAGTTTTATTATGCAGTGTATTTTTTCTGTGTTAAATTGAAATCACCTCAACTATTTACTTTTCCATGGAGGAAAATACTTGTTTAGCCAGAGTTCTCTAAAGCTGTTACAGTTCAGCTCATTTAATTTGCACTACATTGCTTAAAAAGCATAATTTAATTTAATGCTTATTTGACAGCCAGTTGCAGCCTGTTTATGTGCAATAAATATCAAAGGTTCTGACACATCTGTTGTGTTTTATTGTATTATTCATGACAAATTTAAAAAATACTTCTCTTTACAATTATAGAATATTATCTGATTGGTGTTTTGTCATATTATCACAATTATCACTATTATTTGAATAGTTTTTATACATATATATTAATGTTTACTGTTAGTTCCTTCTGTAAAGTGCCTATTTACTTCAATTATATATTTAGTTTTATAACAGAGAGTTGCATATATGTTTTAGTATGTTCAAGTATGTTTAGTAATTTATTTTTTATTATTTTAGTAACTTTGATTAAGACTGGATCCAAGTTGTTTTACATATTTAAACATTTTTTTAAAGTAACGCAATAGTTACTTTTCCTAGTAATTAATTACTTTTATAATATTGTAACTCAGTTACTAACTGAGTTACTTTTTTGAATAAGTAACTAGTAACTATAATTGAATTACTTTTTCAAAGTAACTTACCCAACACTGGTGATTAACTAATTCAAAAACTGTTCTCTTTTTTTTGGTTTGGATATCATTGCATTTTTTTTTCCAAAAACAAAGAAAGTGCCCTTACTGAAAACACAAATCATGGACGTTTTCAAATTAGGTACAGTTTGTATTTTTTTTTTTAAATTTAAATAGCTAATTTTTTAAGAAAATACTAATTCAGAAAGCTGTTCTTGAATAAGCATGAGCTAAACTAATGAGGAAAGTATTTAAAGTCATGTTGAGCATGATGAGAAAAGACGGCTGAAATGTGAGGTTTCAGACTGTGCAGACTTATGGACATATGTTAAATATCAGCACTTATCTGAGTTCTTTTGATTCCTCATAGGCATCTGATAGAAGACAACACACTGCTCAGTAGACCATTTTACACATTTTTTACTTTCAGAAGGGAGATGTTGTAACAGTTGCTGTTGTAATGCAGTGTATCACCACATGGCAGCGCCTTCTGTCTCATGACTGGTGTGTCACCCCCTTTTTGTTCTTCTTCGTACTCTCCCTGTAATGGATGCTCCCGTGTGTACGCGGACTAGTGTGCTCGTTAGTAATGTGTGGTAGAGGTGACACTTTTATTTTTGATATTGTAAATAAATGAGTACTTTTGGAAAGTCAGAAGCTGTTGCTCATTCGCTATCCACCTGCACACCTCCGCAGCTGGCTTCATCTCCACCGCACGTTACAACTGGCGCCCGAACTTTTTTCCCTTGGACTTCAGACGATTTTTGTATCCCGCCGGGGATTCTTCTCTTCTAGCACGTGAACTGTCTTGGAAATCTTCTCACTTTTGCGGACGCTCGGATGTTTTCCCCAGCCGTGGCCGCAGCCTCAGCTCAGGTGGGACCTGACTAATTTCTGGATACTGCGGTGTGCCGCTGCTCCACTTGGAAAAAAGAAAAAGAGAGAAGCTGACTCCGCTTCGCGAATGGACTCTGTGGATCTGTTATTCGGACATGCTGTTGTTTTCGTCTTCTAAGGATTAATTCTTCTGTGGGGAGCCTGGAAATGAACGTTTCTGCTGGCTTTTCATTCCCCTTTCCCTCTGCTGAGACTAGACGGACTGTAGCACATGTAAGTGATAACTTGGCCGACTACAACTGTTAGTGCTGGTCTTCAGCTCAGTATAATGAAACGATTTAAAACTAATCTTGCATTGAGCTCTAGTGTTGCAGACATGCTATTGTAATAACATGGTTGTGATCACTTCAGTCTAATTTTAGTTGTTGGGTGACGTTTTCATATGTGGTTTTTCCAAATTTAGTCTTGAACGGCATTTTTGCAGTTTTGTCTTTGTAGTCTGACCTAACTGACTCTTTTACTGTGATATAAATGACTGCGCTGTGCGCTGGAGCGGCTTAATTTTTTTGAAATCGCAATGGCACACTACCCAGATGACTCTGACTCAGACATGGAACTTACCTCATTACCAATGTGCCAGATAGTTGACAATGTAACTCCTAGCCTTAGCCAACAAGTGGTGGAATTAAGAACTGAGGTGAATAGGCTTAGTGACTGTTTACGTGACTCACTGAACATACAGCAGAGTTTACTGAAGCAGTGGGACCAACTCACAACGGGAACTCTCCCCCTCCTGCAGTCCCACAGTCTCCTGTTTTCCCGATGGCCACATCGACACCTCATGTTCCTGCGAGGGACAAAACTGAACCCACCAACAGTACCAATCCTTTCCTCCCATCTCACTCACTCGAGCTCAGCAGCACTTCCAGAGTGATTGCGGCAGCTTTACATCACGCCAAACTGGAGCCTCCTGTGTATGCTGGGGATGACAAAGTGCAACCTGAGGACTGGTTAAATACAGTTGGCACATACAAAGCCTCATTGAACCTAACTGATGGGCAATTGCTAAATGAACTGCCACACTTTCTTGCAAAAGAGCCCGGGAAATGGTTCAAGGCATTGAGCTCCCACATCACGTCATGGGCTCAATTCTGTCAGCTGTTTAAGACAGTTTTTCTGCCCTCTGACAGCCAAGAACGCATCCTGAGAGGGATATTGGATCGTGTTCAGGCTCAGGACGAACCACTCCCAACCTTTGTTGCCCACATGTTGAGTGAGTTTGATAAACTGAAGAGCCCTCCACCTGAAGAAGACAGAATCGACCTAATTAGTAAACATGCTCTTGAAAAATACAGAGTTGCCCTGTATGGCGCTAATGTCACTTCTGTAATGGACCTGCTGCTGCGTGCTCATGAGCTTCACTCAGTGCTTGGACCGCATAGACCACAGCCTCCTTCGTGTGGCAAAGAAAACTATAAGCCTGAACCTTACTGCTTCAAATGCTCTCAGCCAGGGTTCACTACACGCACCTGCCCAAACTGTAACACCCACCCTCATTTGCCACAACGACCCTCAAACTCCGCTAGGCATGGCCCGGTCCAGCCATTGCCGGCGCCTGGCCCCTCTGACCCAGGCCACGAAAGGTTGGAATTAAGCAGCACTGCATCCCAGCCGCAATACAAGCAGTCGGGAAACTCCAGGGGGGGAGGACATTTCACAGAGGCCAGCCTTCCCCCAGTTACTAACGGAGCCTCACATGCCCCATTCACTGCAGGGTGGACACAGTCTTGGACACTTGGAAGACAATTTTTCACAAGTCCACTGGAATACCCCACTAAGAACGAAAGTGAAATTCAACGCTTCATCCGTGGATGCTACCCTCGACACGGGCGCTTCCCTCTCAGGTGTACGAACAGATCTCATTCAAGTAAATGACTCTTACCCTAGAAACACAAGTGAGTGGAATGGTCCTGCAGTTAACCTTGCCAATAATGCTCCCTGCATCCCTGAGGGTGTTATTTGGCTCAATATTGGATTCATGAACAAGAACTTTTACCAGCGTTTTGCAATAATACCAGATTTGTCTTCTCCTTTCATTCTGGGAATGGATTTTATGGCAAGAGCTTCTGTTTCTATTCACATTCCCACTAGGACAGTCTACATTGAGGACATCCCCTGCCCACTCGCAGACGATGAAGAGGACCTTCCGCATGATTACTCGCATTCACCTGGAACACTGATGTCTTTGGACTTGATTCGCTCAGACTTAACAGCCAAACTGTCTGAAGCAAGTCTCTCAGAGAACAACAAGGATGCTTTACTCAATCTGCTCAGCAAGTTTAGCTCCTTGTTTGATGGTCATCTTGGTCGAACGGCTCTCACTGAGCACGCCATAGAGACTGGCAAGGCAACACCTGTCAATCTCCCACCCTATCGCACGTCACCTGCTAAGAAACGTGTGATTGAGGAACAAGTGCAACAAATGTTGAAGGACAACATCATTGAACCTTCCACAAGCCCTTGGGCGGCTCCTGTAGTCATTGTCAATAGAGCGGCCGCGGAACCAAGGTTTTGTGTGGACTTTCGAGGGCTCAACCAAGTTACCCGAAAAGACTCTTATCCCCTGCCTCGTGTAGATGAGTCTTTGGACTTTCTGGCACGGGGAAAATTTGTCTCAACATTGGACTTAGCGCGAGGCTATTGGCAGGTTGCTGTAGCAGAGGACTCCAGGCCTAAAACTGCCTTCATCTCTCACTGCGGTCTCTTCCAGTTTCGGGTGCTGCCCTTTGGGCTCTGCAATGCGCCTGCAACTTTTCAGAGACTCATGAACTCTGTGCTTGCTGGCCTCATTTACAAAACGTGCGCAGTCTACCTGGATGACATTGTTATCGCCTCACCTACCTTTGAACAGCACTTAGTGGATCTTGAGGAGGTGCTGGGCAGACTCCAGGCTGCTGGCTTGACATTAAAGCTCAAAAAGTGCCAATTCTGCCTCGATGACTTCACCTTTCTCGGGTACCGCATCACATCATCGGGTGTTAAACCCGATCCAGACAAAGTAAAGGCGGTTAAGGAGTTTGATACCCCAACCTCGGTGAAACACGTCCGTCAGTTCCTTGGCTTGACTGGCTATTATCGGCGCTTCATTCAGAATTATGCTCGCCATGCTGAACCTCTTCACGCCATCACCAGAAAGGACAATGCTTTCCACTGGGACGACAGCTGTCAAAGAGCCATGGACACTTTGAAAGACCATGTCACATCAGCCCCAATCCTGTCATTTCCAGACTTCAACCGTCCCTTTTCCATTCACACCGATGCATGTGACATTGGTCTTGGGGCAGCGTTGATGCAAAAGGATGACAAGGGTCGTGAGTATGTTGTGGCTTTTGCTAGTCGCTCCCTTCACAAAGCTGAACTCCCCTACTGCACTTCAGAGAAGGAGTGCCTTGCTGTGATATGGGCCCTGGAACACTTCCGCCCATATGTTGAAGGTGTTCATGTTACTATCTTCACTGACCACAACAGTCTCAGGTGGCTCATGTCTCGTCAAAACCCAACGGTTTTGATGATCACGTCACAGGTCCACTCCTCAGAGACATTGAAGCAGACTCTCTGAACAGCTCAGACAGTGCCACCTTGTTGCAGTATGTTGTGTATGACTCTCTTTTGTATTACAGAGACCCCAAGTCCACATGTGCTTTGCACCCTTTGAAAGAGCTGAAACTGTTCGCCCCTACTTCCATGAGAGGCACCTTGCTGGACTATTACCACGACCACCCCACAGCAGGTCACTTGGATGTTTCTAAGACACTGGCTAGACTGCGCTTTAGGTTCTTTTGGCCCAAAATGGCTGCTGATGTGAAGCGCTATGTGACTTCATGCTCAGTGTGCCAACTCACCAAGCCAAGTCAGAAAAAAGCAGCCGGTCTTATGGTTCCCATTGTCCCCCAGAAACCCTGGGAGTATGTTGGTGTGGATTTTGTTGGACCACTTCCCCGCACCCCCGCTGGTAATGCATATTTGATCGTGTTTGTTGACTATTTGACTAAATGGGTTGAAGCCAGTGCTGTCAAAGAAGCTACATCTCAGGTAGCAGCTGGTAAATTTGTCACTGACATTTTTGCTAGACATGGTACACCCACTTACCTGATTTCTGACAGAGGGTCTCCTTTTGTGAGTGAGCTTTTTGAACATGTTGTTTCTGCCTTAGGCTCGGTGCACAGACTCACTACGGCTTATCACCCTCAGACGAATGCTACTGAACGTGTCAACCGGACTCTGAAAACTGCAATCCGCGCTTATGTCGGTGATAAACACACATCATGGGACAAGTTTCTCCCTCAGATTTGCTTTGCTCTGCGTACCGCCCCCCATGACAGTACAGGTATGACTCCTGCCATGATGCTTTATGGTCGTGAGTTAGACACCCCGCTTGACCTTATCACTCAGCCTTCTACAGCAGGTGTTGATGAACCGGGTGTACCTTACCCTGAGACTCTGAGAGCCTCCCTACAGGAAGCTCACGACCACGCCAAAGCAGCTCTGGACTATAGCCATGACAGACAAAAACATTACTATGACTTGAGACATCGACATGCCACGTTTCGTGTTGGTGACCTTGTGAGAGTTAAGATGCACCCCAGGTCAGACGCTCAGTCTAACTTTACTGCTAAACTTGCACCACTGTTTGAGGGACCATTGTGTGTATCTCAGAGACTCAGTGATGTTAATTACAGGCTCGCTTGGGTGGACTCCGGTGTGGATGCAGGTGTTTATCATGTTGTGAACATGCAACCGTTCCATACCTGGGACTCTCTCACTTCCAAAGAACATTCTGTTTCATCCCCTGCTGGGAGAGAGATCGCAGGGAACTCTGAGTCTCAGGCCCACCCTGGCCCCCCTGCAGTCACTGACGTTGACTCTGAGCCATTCCCCTTTGATTTACCGGACATTGACTCTTCTTCTGGTGTGGCCGCTGTTTCAGACAGTCTTTCACCCAGATCTGTCCAGCACCCAGCTGCTGGTGGACATTACAATCTCAGGCCCAGACGTTGCCCCAGAATTACGTCTGGCTGGAACAACAAAAGATGGACTAATGATTTTCACACAACCAGGCTTGATCTGAAGTGAAATGTTTTGGTTAAACCTGTTTGATGCTGTCTTGTTGCATTGCTATTTTGAGTCATGATATGTAGATGTTTTTGTTTGCTCTACTTAATCCAGTTTTATGGCTCTTTAGTGCGTTAAGGTTCATTCTTGACATTTACTAAAAAAAAAAGAAAACTGATTTTCCACTGTACATATTCATCCTATTTTCACCAGATTCATTTTTAAATGGTCTTTTGCCCTGTGTGTGTGCCGATCTTAACTGTAACCTCTATGTATAGGGTTCTGTTAGGTGTGGTGTGTGCTTTTTCAGCTGTGTACAGCTGAGGACAGCCTTTTTCTCACCAGGGGGGACTATGTAACAGTTGCTGTTGTAATGCAGTGTATCACCACATGGCGGCGCCTTCTGTCTCATGACTGGTGTGTCACCCCCTTTTTGTTCTTCTTCGTACTCTCCCTGTAATGGATGCTCCTGTGTGTACGCGGACTAGTGTGCTCGTTAGTAATGTGTGGTAGAGGTGACACTTTTATTTTTGATATTGTAAATAAATGAGTACTTTTGGAAAGTCAGAAGCTGTTGCTCATTCGCTATCCAGCTGCACACCTCCGTGGCTGGCTTCATCTCCACCGCACGTTACAATGTGTCCTGCATGACACTCTGCCCCAAATCTCAAAATGGCGGTGTGCTGTTAACAGTTTTATTACAAGCTCTCCCACTCTAGTGTAAACAACAGTATTCCAGTAAATTTCCACTGAGAGATGATTCCCTGTTATCTACTTCTACAGACAAGTGTGGGCAAGTCTCCAACATTCTACCACTAAAGGACACGTAGTCTAATGCCTTTATTATCAGGGCCGTGTCCACTTAATACTGCACTATACAGTTATATGACACTTTAGTTAATATAAAGTATAGTATTGTGGCACTTCAGGTAATTTCATTTTAACATTTGATCTGCCCCAATGGCAGATCAACACTACTGAAAGTCATCAAACATAATATCAGCATATTGATTTTCCCCAGTTCCCAACAGCTGCATCATGTTGTCTGCCCTGGTATCTGATTCCCCAACAGCCTGGTTAATCAATCTTACTAATAATGCTCGCATACATGGCACACAACAGCAAAAACCACAAGTTACCAAAATAGCTATAAAAAACGGATAAAAAAACCCCTAATGGACATGATACAACCCTTCCATTCCCCAAAGACAGAGGTCATCCACTCCTCCAGCGGATTGTCGACTCCTGAGTGTTCATACATGGCGTTAGACAAGGTCTTCAGGCCTTCCAGTGCTCTGGTCACAATTCCATACGGGGCGGTATTGTTGGGAAGAGAAGTATGTCCTAAATGCTCTGCTAATCCTTCTACTGCATCACAAGTTAACTTTGCCAACCTAAGCACATTGTAGTGGATGTAATTATTATGGCCCACATTGTTATTTGGAAAAATTGGAATAATTAGAATAATTGGAATAATTCCTGCAACCACAGGCAAATTCTCGAACCCAACCACAATTTGGTCAGCCAATTTATACACATTAGGCACCCCTCTGGGCACACCAATAGCATCTATTTACGCTAGTGAACCCACAGGAAGGTCAAATGAGCCTGTCGAACACTTCCTCAAAACATGACGTCTGCGCCTCGCTGTTAATTGGGCAGTGCCGGGTTTACCCAGTCACACCCTCTTTTCATCCACTAAAACTAAAAGCCCCCGACACGTACCATGGCACACAGGCCAGAAGTCCCACTACAGATTCTGACATTTAGCCTGTACTCACCGCAATAATAGTACAAACCTGCATGCAGTGTTGGGAAGGTTACTTTTAAAATGTATTCCATTACAGTATACAATGGAACATGTATTCCGTTACTCCCCAACACTGCCTGCATGCGCCCACGGGCCTATGTAGGTACCGTTTTCTCGATTTACCTTTCCTCTGGCCGGATACATCACAGCGCACCAGTCAGAGTCAACCTCTCCCGCATCTCCAAAAGTTGATTCTGTTCATCTGGATGTAGCGTTTTCAGTGGGAGAAACGTTTCGTCACTCATCCAAGTGACTTCTTCAGTCTCAGCTGACTGCAGGTTTCCCCAATCTTATAAACAGTATATTTGCATAATGACTGAAACCAGCCCACTGAAGGAAGATTGTATTGGATGATTGAGCATGCATCAAGACCCTCTCCCGCGTCATGCTTGTGGCTTCCCTCATTAGTTACTGTAAAATTAAAACAAGTATAGTTAGCTTTTCTTGGAGTGAAAGGTCCTGAACCTGTTTTATTGTCAAGTTGTGGGAACAGACTGGACAAAATGGAGCAGTTTGCTGTTCTGGTTCGTTTAAGCATACAACCAAGTCCCCATGTGTCAGTGGGATAGAAAGGACCAGGTTCAGTGAATAGATGTGGGCAGGCGGCTACGCACGCCACACAGTCTGCCCCCCTTCCCCCTTTAACGTGTGGACCAGATGTGGGATGACCAGCTGTGTTTGGGCAATTAACAAAGCATAAAAATCACACCGACTATTACTAAAGCTAATACTCTCAGACCTCCCATTACTTTTCAGATTCCCGCCATCCCCATTCTGGTTGTTTCCTGTTTCTACCTTTGTGCTCAGACTAGAACCTCTCTCTAAGGAGCTTTTGACCTTCTTTACAGTTAAAGAATTAATCTGCGCTCGTCTCCTCTACTTGCTTCAACCTCAGGGGTGGACAACCCTGAGGTTTTTTTCCATAGACCGGGGGATTATTCTGCCCCCTGTGGTTGAGGTCTGGGATCTTTCTGACTCAGCCGAGTTAGGGCTTCGGGCCTCCTTGGTGCGGTCCTTCTGGATTTCCACCAACCCCATTCGTGGTTATTGCTGTGGTTCTGGGATCCTCTCGAGGTGACTAGCAGGACCCCAAATGGCATGAACTTTGACCCCAATCGCTGTCTTGGCAGTCTTGGTGTCTGCTGCAAAGCATCCTCGTATGTTCTTGACCTCATCTGGTGTATGCTCCTTCCTCTGTAAGAGACAGAAAAGGAAAACACCTCTCTGCCTAGCCTTGATAATCTAATGATATTATTCACTGTTCTTCTAGTGATTCAAAGTTGGTTTAGAGCAGAGGTTCCCAAAGTGTGGGGCCCGCCCCCTAGGGGGGGCGCAGAGCCATTGCAGGAAAAGAAAAAAAAAAAAAGAGCGCTTGGACACTGCTAATGGACGGGTTTTTGACGGGGCTCCCACACAAACGCAAAGCAGGAGATGAAGCATCGCCAAATATGTTTCCAAACCAACTTCCTTCCAAGCCAAAGACTAGAAAATATGGTGAAGCATATCTTCCCTTTGGCTTCACCTGCACAAGTGCCAAGGTAGGTCTCCCCTGCAAAATTAGTTTCCCTGCGTCGGGAGCACGCGCTGGGCTCTCCAAATCACGGACAAACAGGATCCCACATTCTTGATTTTTAGTTCACAAACACTTCTTGTAATAACTAACTACTCCTGATATTTTGGACATGTTAGCTCTTTATGCAGTAAAGTTACAGTGGGATACAAATAATATCAGGCTGATCCTGCCGTAATTTGTTCCCCCCGGTTCAAATCACGGACAAACAGTATCCCACAGCTGTTTTTGTTTTTGAACCCATTTTGCACAGACAGGCATTTTTTGAAAAATGTATTGATAGCAATGTTGAATATTATTACACAGGGAAAAAACAACTACATGTAAAATAATTACACCATGACGCCTCTGCCTTTCTAAATGGAGGGACAGTAACTGCGTGTGTATATGTAAGCGTGTAAAAACTGCAGATAGTCAGATTAACAGTAACAGTATTTTGTCTCTATCTGCCATTCTGCAATTCATCTCATGTAAACAATAACATGGCGCACAGCATGACGTGAAAAGAGGCACATACCTTTGACGTTGCGTGACGAACTCTGTATTCCTCGTCCACACGTAAAAGCAAAAAAGGAGTTTTAAATAATCTACATTTTCGGTGAATCGCAACGCCGTTTACGTGTTGACGAAAGGCCCAAACGCATAGAAACAGCTGAGTTTTCAAAAATACCCGTGTAGGTGTGGACGTAGCATAAATGAGTTAGTAGTATATTTTATTACTACCTGTAATTTATTGCCGTTTACTTGTATTTGCTTAATTCTTTACTAAATGTTTGAGGTGTGAAATAAACCGCAATGGAGTTTGTAAACAAAATATGGGTGTGTGTGGTTGGAGGATGTGTTTGTGCGTGGTGGGCAGGCGTGAACATTTTTCTTGTAAAAAAAGGGGGGCCTGGCAAAAAAAGTTTGGGAACCACTGGTTTAGAGTATCATGTTCGGGACTCTCTGACCCAGAGACTTATTCTAACCATTATCTATGTGTGTAAGTGTGTTTGCAATTACCCGTCTGCACTCTAAGTCACTCCTACAATATATCAGTCCAGACAGTCATGTCGAGTGAAGCTTTTGACCTTCAAAAGACTGAGTGCCAACTCTCATTAACACATTCACAGTGTGTGTATGAAAATGATTATAACCACTTATTTTAGTAGGGGAAATCAAAAATTTTCAACCCTGACATTTTCCCTCTTTTCACACGTTTTAACATGTAAACAAAAGAGCACGTGTTTCATTCAGTCTGCTGTCCCATAGGTTCCCCTCCAGTGTGATACTCAGCCTGTCAGCTTTTCCCTCTTAACAGGGGTGTGGTCCTGTGGTCGAGTCAGTGCTAAATCAACTGTTGTCCCTATTCAGTTGGTCAGATGCTGGGTCTTCCAGACCATCAGCCTGCCTCCTCATGTGGACACACTAAACGAACACAGGCATGTTATCTTCTAAACACAATTCAGTTTCTTTTGCTCATTAAAGCTTAAACATGAAAAGAATGATTTATGCTTCTCACTGGTTCTCTAAAAAAGATCTGGAGTTCTGGAAACTTATGGTTCATTATAATAAGTTTTACCGTACCTAAATTGTTAAACACACAAATCACCATAAAGTCATGGAAAAATGATCATAGAAACCGTTGTTTCATGTTAAACCTGGGATTTCCCCCTTTTTTGACACACTCCCATATGCCAATTCACCAAAACTATCAAATTAAAAAGAAAAGGTTAGTGACATCATTTCTCAAAAAAACATCAGAAGTTCTCCTCTCGAGTATCATTGCTCCAGGCCTGCAGACCTGTGTGGAAATGAAATCAGTGTGTTTTCATCTTAAATCTGTTGAACTCCTGGCTCTGCCCAGAGCCTGCATCTGCAGAACTGCTTAGAAGGAAAACCTATAAGTCAACGTAAACTTCACATTTATAAATAACCCGAGGTCATAAGAGTAATAAGGCATCCAGCACTACAGCCACCAGTTTGGGTTATGGAGTTTATTTCCCCAGATCATTAAACCACCACTGTGTCCATAGCTTGCCCAAATCCTACAGGGAGTGCAGAATTATTAGGCAAATGAGTATTTTGTCCACATCATCCTCTTCATGCATGTTGTCTTACTCCAAGCTGTATAGCAGGGGTCCCCAATCTCAGTCCACGAGGGCCGGTGTCCCTGCAGGTTTTAGATGTGTCCTTGATCCATCACAGCTGATTTAAATGGATAAATTACCTCCCCAACATGTCTTGAAGTTCTCCAGAGGCCTGGTAATGAGCTAATCATGTGATTCAGGTGTGTTGACCCAGGGTGAGATCTAAAACCTGCAGGGACACCGGCCCTCGTGGACTGAGATTGGGGACCCCTGCTGTATAGGCTCGAAAGCCTACTACCAATTAAGCATATTAGGTGATGTGCATCTCTGTAATGAGAAGGGGTGTGGTCTAATGATATCAACACCCTATATCAGGTGTGCATAATTATTAGGCAACTTCCTTTCCTTTGGCAAAATGGGTCAAAAGAAGGACTTGACAGGCTCAGAAAAGTCAAAAATAGTGAGATATCTTGCAGAGGGATGCAGCAGTCTTAAAATTGCAAAGCTTCTGAAGCGTGATCATCGAACAATCAAGCGTTTCATTCAAAATAGTCAACAGGGTCGCAAGAAGCGTGTGGAAAAACCAAGGCTGAGAAAAGTCAAGCATGCAGCTGCCAAGATGCCACTTGCCACCAGTTTGGCCATATTTCAGAGCTGCAACATCACTGGAGTGCCCAAAAGCACAAGGTGTGCAATACTCAGAGACATGGCCAAGGTAAGAAAGGCTGAAAGGCGACCACCACTGAACAAGACACACAAGCTGAAACGTCAAGACTGGGCCAAGAAATATCTCAAGACTGATTTTTCTAAGGTTTTATGGACTGATGAAATGAGAGTGAGTCTTGATGGGCCAGATGGATGGGCCCGTGGCTGGATTGGTAAAGGGCAGAGAGCTCCAGTCCGACTCAGACGCCAGCAAGGTGGAGGTGGAGTACTGGTTTGGGCTGGTATCATCAAAGATGAGCTTGTGGGGCCTTTTCGGGTTGAGGATGGAGTCAAGCTCAACTCCCAGTCCTACTGCCAGTTTCTGGAAGACACCTTCTTCAAGCAGTGGTACAGGAAGAAGTCTGCATCCTTCAAGAAAAACATGATTTTCATGCAGGACAATGCTCCATCACATGCGTCCAAGTACTCCACAGCGTGGCTGGCAAGAAAGGGTATAAAAGAAGAAAAACTAATGACATGGCCTCCATGTTCACCTCATCTGAACCCCATTGAGAACCTGTGGTCCATCATCAAATGTGAGATTTACAAGGAGGGAAAACAGTACACCTCTCTGAGCAGTGTCTGGGAGGCTGTGGTTGCTGCTGCATGCAATGTTGATGGTGAACAGATCAAAACACTGACAGAATCCATGGATGGCAGGCTTTTGAGTGTCCTTGCAAAGAAAGGTGGCTATATTGGTCGCTGATTTGTTTTTGTTTTGTTTTTGAATGTCAGAAATGTATATTTGTGAATGTGGAGATGTTATATTGGTTTCACTGGTAAAATAAATAATTGAAATGGGTATATATTTGTTTTTGTTAAGTTGCCTAATAATTATGCACAGTAATAGTCACCTGCACACACAGATATCCCCCTAAAATAGCTAAAACTAAAAACAAACCAAAAACTACTTCCAAAAACATTCAGCTTTGATATTAATGAGTTTTTTGGGTTCATTGAGAACATGGTTGTTGTTCAATAATAAAATTATTCCTCAAAAATACAACTTGCCTAATAATTCTGCACTCCCTGTATATCATCCCAGATGTGAAATCCTCCACAAAGACCTTCAAAAAAAAAAAAAAACATTAGCCAGTTATGCATCTTATAGAGCACATCTGGATAAACCGATTCTAGAAATGGCTGCAACAAAATCATGTGGTTAACCATTCGCTTCTGTCAACTTAGTCATCCTGGGTTTAACACGGTACATTCTTCAACTGTCACGTTTGGCATTTTTCAACAACACATTGTGGCATCATAAATAATAAAAGCTAGTAAATACATATTTTTTTCTCTACAAGAATCAGTGACACAGGAAGTGGCACTTAAAGGGTTAAGTCTGCATGGCAAACAGGCTCATGTGAACCTAGAAAAGTCCTCCCATCTCTGGTCATTGTCAGTCCCCTTTGCTCCTGTAAAGACAAAAAGAGCATACATTCACTCTTTCGCCACCATCTGGGCGAATTGTTCATCAGCAAGTACTAATTCTGAAGTTAGTTCAGTCTTAAATCTCAATTTCAAGTCAGTCAAAACTTTAGTCAACATCATCAGTCCATCACAGTCCAGTCACACACATTCATACCAGTTATTGGTGATAGTGGAGTCTCACCCGCAACATATTCAAATATGCACTGACAGCAATATGATGTCATTTTTTTAAAAGAAAAACAATCCTTTATAATTTTGGAATGGTTTGACTCGCTGCAATCCTTTTAGACAGGGACTTACCATGATCGTGTCCCACATAGCTAGCTCTCTCCAAAGCCCTTTGTCATTTGGAGAAACTCACCTTATACTTGCTCTCAAGAAAATATTTTACAGCTCTGTTAATTCCAATCTTGCAGGCTTGCTTATCACTACTGGTGGATAACACCTTCCCAGTTTATGTCTCAGTGAACTGTTAGAAAAAATAAAAATATTAGGCTCAGTTTCAGACATGTCAACTTATAAAAAACATCTCTCTCCTAGACAAAGAAAACACCCCAAGCCTAACCAGCAAAATCAACCTGACATCAAGCAATACCCAAAGATCAGCCAGAAAATTTACCGGAAATGTTTTGCTTCCTGATAGAACAATATGCTGTCAGGATTAGAACCTCAGGTGCCATAGCATGCAGTGTTGCATTCACTGCTTCTGGCTTTGATTACTTTCTGATCCTTACTTGATCTGAACTCAGACTTATGTGTCACTCCGTGACTCGCCAATTGCGAGCTCTGTTGTTATTGTCCAGAAATCTGCAGGTCTTCCCACCTGCAGTCAGTAGACCTATCAAGGTGAATGTATCCATTCTGAACACTTTCTTTTGTTCTTCCATGAATTAAATCTCAATCACAGAGAATGTGGCGCTCCAAAATAAACATTACACAGTTTGTTTATCTTTTTCACTCTGTACCACTCCTCCTCATATCTCTCATCAGTGCCCTGTGAAGCATAGTAAGGAATGCAGTGCAGGCCTTCAGCAGCCATAAAGAGGCATCTGGAGGCATGCAGTCACATGCTGTTTGTAAAAGAAACTTTCAGTGAGCGGCCCTGGGTCCAGCCTATATTCATACACAAAGGCAGGGGTCACAGGGCTGTATTTCAGCATTGCTTAGTCACATTCTGACTGTGTGATTGTGCTGACATCATGGCAGGACATCAGTTTTGTGTTTAATTTACACATTAAGTTTCTTGTCAGTAAATTTGCCGGTCATAAATCTGCCCATAAAAACATTTTTGAACATTTGGCCATGCCCATCAATACAGGACAGGGGAATGGTAAAATTCTCTGTTTAAACATGCCCTGCTGCATAGACAGAGCGAGTGTACCTTCCTCCTAATCTTAGCTGGAATTTCAGGGAGTCAGAGCATACCATGGAGTCTGTGGCTCCTGACTCTACAAGAATTTCCACCTCCTCGCCGTGCGAAAAAAAAAAATTCTTTACATAAGCAGAGATTTATAGACTTTGTTTGTTCTCTCTGCCTCTGGATGGCATGAAATGCGTTCTAAGTGTTAAATGGCTTCTTGCAACCAGATCTCTCTGTGTGTGTATATGTGTGTGTGGAGCATTTGGTGCATCAGCATGAACACTTGTTAGCAAAGCATTCTTCATTGCATCAGCGTGTGTGTGTGTCTGCATCATGTTTCCTTGCACGAGCTTGTGCATGTGTATTCATCACTTTTCACTGAATCAGCATGTAGGTGTGCATCACTTTCCTGTTCTGGTGTCTTGGGTAAACCACGGCCTGAAGCGTGCCCTGGGGTCCTGCCCTCCTCCTTTTCAGTCTGTTTGCGACTGCTGCTGCTGCTCACAGTGCTGTCCACCCTGGTTCTGACCCCAATTGGGGCAGTCCTTTCTCCAGTCTACATGCTCGCCGCAGGTGAATCCTGCATGGTGTTCTGTGTTTTGTCCATTCTGAGGTGGCTTTTGACCTCAATTGCTCCTTCTTACTGTGCCACGCCCTTTCCTCTGCTGCCCAATCATCCGTGTTTGGCTGTCATTGCCCTGGACAGCGTTAATGCAGAGTTATGGAGGTAAGCATTCTGTTGCTCGGCTTCACTTTTCATCCGGGCTTGATGGGCGTGTCATCACAGCTCTGCCAGCTGTCTGGGAATTTTCCCCCGTGTAATGACACGGGCCTTGGGTTTAGCGCCCTCCGTCTCCGCTGTGTGAGATCCCTTTCCTGCAGCACCGTTAACATTTTCAAGTTGTTGTGGTGGGTCCAGCTGCTGCAGTGGTTGGTCAGGGTCACGTTGACGTTAACAGGACGACACAGATACATGTTTAAATCTTATCACAGAGGAGAGTTTCCTCCCCACAGTAACTCACTCATGTTGCTCAATCAGCGGAAAACATCCCACAATTTAACTATCTTAACAACTACATTTATTATCTGATCACTGGTTGGTCATACCAGTCTCTTTTACAAAAGTTACACGGTTGTCATGCAACCTGGAGAGTTATCTGTCAGCTGTGGACAAATCTAACATTTAATAACAAGTGTATGTTCAGTTCCCCTGCTTTAGTATTGCAGGGAGATATTAACGTGTTTATGAGTGTAAGCTGATCTTCATTGCATGTTTGTACGTTAGTAGGCAGGTTAATTGTATGTGTGTTCAGGGAGCTGCAGATTCAGCAAAGCCTCTCTCTGCCCTAGCTCCTTTTTTTTTCCAAAAAAGGCTTTTCCTTAAAAGGTGCCTTGTCTTTTGCGCCTCTCTGCTTATGTGCATGTATTTCATTTTACCGTTTGTTTCATTGATTCGGACACTTTCTCAACCTCCACAAGTCAGTTTGCCCCAAACTTCAACCCAGTTTTCATGTACTCTCATAGCCTTCATCTCTCCTCCATGGTCTCCTCTAATTCTCTCATCACTGCTGTCCGTTTCCCAGCTGCTGAGCCTTGAAGTGGATACTGTTACTCTTAAGTCGTATTTTGTCTTCAGAGAGGGGTTGAACACCTTCAAGGCCTGTTTTTCAGAATAACATGTACGTGGAGGTCAAGCTGTGAAAGTTTCAGCCAAAACATGGCCTGGTTATGGTTCCAATTATGTTCATCTATCATTTTGCTCCAGCCGCTGTGCTCGTGGAGGAGGGTTGATCCAGGTCCGTGGTCACCTGTACTAACACACTAAGACACTCATTTAATATCATTTTCATCACTACTCAATAACACTTTCATTCTGATTTGTCCATCCACATTTTAACCCGTCTCTTTCATCATTCATTCTACTCACATCAGCCAATTTCCTTCAGGCTCCCAGCACACACTCTCACTTCCTGTTATACACGCACACATAGCGCTTCTTACACACACACACACACACACACACACACACTCTTCATGTCACTGCATTCCTCAGTTTCTACACCCCAGTTTGCCCGTTTAGCCACCTCTTTACGCTTCTTTTTCGCATTTCCTTTTGTTCCTAATTTAAATATTCCCTTGGCTTCTTTTTCCAATTCCTCCTGTTCTTCTTTACTTCTTTACATTTTCTGCAATTGTCATAATGATTTTACTTAATGATACTCTTTTTCTCTTGGCACTTCTTTTACTTCCCTTTTTGCCTCTTCACCCTCTGTTTTAGGCACTTTTCCCCATGCTCTCATACAAACTGCCTCTCTGCCTCTCTGCCATTTGTTTAGTGACTGTCTTCCACCCAGAGCCACTATCTCCACTTCCTCTCTTGCCTTCACGGCCCACCACCTTCTCCTCTCCTAGAATGTGACATGGTGCCTGTCACATTCTACTCCACACACACACAAACACACACACACACACACATCTGCGGAGATCTACTATGCCAATCTAACCCGTCTCTTTTTCTCAACGCAGCTGCTATTAAACAACACAAAATAATTAACTCGCCTGTGGGATGGGTCACAACATATGGGCCTCTTAAAGTCCTTTTAATCTAAACAGTCAAAGCGAGTTTTACACTCTATGGCCAGCAGACATCAACCTGCAGTGGTTAACAAAAGTCTCTTGCTCTGTGCTATTCTAGTACTAACACACTATTGCAGAGCTCGTGCCTCGCTCTACACACACCCAAACACACGGTTTTAGACGCAAATTTCAACTTTAATCCCAATTAACTAACCCAACATTCACACATAGTGTAGAGGCACTGCAGCTCACCAATCTCAGCACGAAACCTGGCCAGCGAAAGAACTTGGGCCCACTGTCATGCAGACTGTGGCGAGGATCACTAACCTCAACTTTAGCTATTTGGGGGTCCTCAATTTCCCAGGTTGCCACCCTAGTATCCAATCCCACAGGTCTCACCTCGCATCCAAGGTCGAGTGGGAGCGACCATGCCCTAGTATAATTACTGTTACACCTTCAGTCTTTAGCCGCAACATCCAATTTTGTTTACTCGGCTTATATACTTATTACACACCCAGTTTCGTTGCTCTAATGCACTGGGATGGATCACACACCACCTCTCTGTCTACTGCAGCAAATTGACACTGAGTATCCAATCAACTTAGCAAACATCTCCAAAAGTTGAATCTGTTCATCTGGACGTAGCGTTTTGTGGGAGAAACGTTTCGTCACTCATCCAAGTGACTTCTTCAGTCTCAGCTGACTGCAGGTTTCCCCAAACCTTATAAACAGTACATTTGCATAATGACTGAAACCAGTCCACTCTCCAACTCTCTGTGAATGGTACTCATGGCCATTGATCAGTGTTCTTTGATCAGTGGGTTTTGGTCAGTGATTGTTGATCAATGGTCATGGGAATTTGCATAATTATGATTAAGGAACTGACCTCACAGCCCATTGTTCCTTCAGTGGGCTGGTTTCAGTCATTATGCAAATGTACTGTTTATAAGGTTTGGGGAAACCTGCAGTCAGCTGAGACTGAAGAAGTCACTTGGATGAGTGACGAAACGTTTCTCCCACAAAACGCTACGTCCAGATGAACAGATTCAACTTTTGGAGATTTACTTTCCTGGATGATTGAGAATGCATCAAGACGTTAAAACTTAGCAAACAGACAATTTAGATTAGCTCAAATATGCACGCTTTGATTTAAACAGGTGGGGCTTACCTTTATTTTAAAATGACCCGGGTCGCTGTTCGCCTCGCTGTTCGAGCTCAGATCACCCAATCTGTCCTCTTTAGTCTCCTATTGGAATCCCGGGCGAGCCCCCAATTTTTAAATATCAACACTTCACCGAGTTCTTTTGATTCCTCATAGGCATCTGATGGAAGACAACACACTGCTCAGTAGACCATTTTATACATTTATTACTTCTGGAAGGGAGATGAGTCCTGCATTACACTCTGCCGCAACTTCAGGCAATTTCATTTTAACACATATCATAGATTTGCATTAAATGTGGTTTATGAAACAGTTCATTACTGGTTTGTAGATTTCCCTTGATTAGCATATTGTCTGACCTGCTGTCTATTATTATAATGAGACTGTTTTGAATGAGTCATAGTGCATAAATAAAACCACTACGACACAGTCCAGGTAACCCTAAACTCTTTACTTCCCTCACACTTTCCCTTCTTTCCCCATCAACACAGCTGTTACCACTTCTCATTGGTCCTGCAGTTACCTGGAATACTGCCCTTTCAGCTCTTTCCCTCATCAGATACTCGCTACTTATACAGGTCAGCTTCACTGTTTGATTCTGATAGCTGAGCTGACACAGGCTCTGTGATCTGCTGTATTATGTTAGAAATACTGTGACTCCCAGAAAAAGCTGTTCAACTTTTGTTCTGGACAATTTTGGGAGTACTTTTAAAGAAGAAGTCAGAGTTTCTTTTTATTATTCCTGTCAAACATTTATCACATGTTTGTGGAGCTGAATGTGTTTGAAATAGCTTTAATTTGTTTACTGCCTCATATACCAACTACTACACCTGCTGCACGCTCTCACCTTTGATGGTATTTGAGGGAGAGAAACAATTAAAATGAGCATAAACTTAAATGCAACAGAAGCAACATGTCAGTGGCTGCCTTATCTGTATGTTTAGGATCATTATCCTCCTGCACTGACTAAAACTGAAAGACTGTTTGCTAACTTCAGTGACAACTCTGACATTTCTAAAGTGAGGTTTATTTATATAGAGGAAAGCGTTAAGGAGCTTAAAAGTTGAGGTTAGCACTAAATAAAAAAAGGTTAAAGACACAGTATCGCTCTCAAACTGCTCCTCTTCCTGGAGTGAAGCACAGCCTGATAACCCTCCCTTTTCTTCCTGCTCTTAAACACAGCACCTCCTCTCTGTCCACGTTTCCTCGTTCCTTCCCCTTCAGATCTGAATATTGAAGATAGGTGTAATCAACATGTGGTGACATGTAAGAGCTGACAGGCTCCATTCACTGCAGAAACGTTGTTGAGATCAGAGCTCAGACTGGTTTCAGTGATAAGGAAGAGAAACTTAGACAGTCACTGACACTGAGAGGAGAAATGGCGCAGAAAGGAGTTCAGCTGGACCGAGAAACCATCTCTTGTTCCATCTGTTTGGATCTACTGAAGCATCCAGTGACTACAACCTGTGGACACAGCTACTGCAGGAACTGTATTAAAGCACACTTTGATGAAGAGGACAGGAAGGGAATCCACAGTTGCCCTCAGTGCAGGAAGACTTTCACACCGAGGCCTGTCCTGGAGAAAAACATCATGTTAGCAGATTTAGTGGAGCAGCTGAAGAAGACTGGACTCCAAGCTGCTCCAGCTGATCACTGCTATGCTGGACCTGAAGATGTGGCCTGTGATGTCTGCACTGGGAGGAAGCTGAAAGCTATCAAGTCCTGTTTATTCTGTTTGGCCTCTTACTGTGAGAAACACCTCCAACCTCACTATGATGCAGCTCCATTAAAGAAACACAAGCTGGTGGCGCCCTCCAAGAAGCTCCAGGAGAACACCTGCTCTCGTCATGATGAGGTGATGAAGATTTTCTGTCGTACTGATCAGCAGAGTATCTGTTATCTCTGCTTAATGGATGAACATAAAGACCATGAAACAGTCCCAGCTGCAGCAGAAAGGACTGAGAAGCAGAAGGAGCTCGAGGTGAGACGACTAAACATCCAGCAGAGAATCCAGGAGCGAGAGAAAGATGTGAAGCTGCTTCAACAGGAGGTGGAGGCCATCAATGACTCTGCTGATAAAGCAGTGGAGGACAGTGAGAAGATGTTCACTGAGCTGATCCGTCTCATCCAGAAAAGAAGCTCTGATGTGAAGCAGCAGGTCAGATCCCAGCAGGAAACTGAAGTGAGTCGAGTCAAAGAGCTTCGGGAGAAGCTGGAGCAGGAGATCGCTGAGCTGAAAAGGAAAGACGGCGAGCTGGAGCAGCTCTCACACACAGAGGATCACAACCAGTTTCTACACAACTACCCCTCACTGTCAGCACTCAGTGAGTCTACACACTCATCCAGCATCAATATTCGTCCTCTGAGGTACTTTGAGAATGTGACAGCAGCTGTGTCAGAGACCAGAGATAAACTACGGGACATTCTGAGAGAGGAATGGACAAAAATCTCACTGACAGTCACTGCAGAGGATGTTTTACTGTCACCACCAGAGCCAAAGACCAGAGCTGGATTCTTAAAATATTCACGTGAAATCACACTGGATCCAAACACAGCACACAGACGTCTGTTATTATCTGAGGGGAACACAAAAGTAACATTAATAAAACAACAACAGTCTTATTATGATCATCCAGACAGATTTACTGAATGTTTACAGGTCCTGAGTAGTGAGAGTCTGAATGGACGTTGTTACTGGGAGGTGGAGTGGAGAGGGGGAGGAGTTTATGTAGCAGTCGCATACAAGAATATCAGCAGAGCAGGGTTGGGCAATGAATGTTTTTTTGGATACAATGACAAATCTTGGGCATTACGTTGTTACAGAAAAAGTTATAAATTTTGGCACAACAATGTCAAAACTGTCCTCTCAGGTCCTCGGTCCTCCAGAGTAGGAGTGTACCTGGATCACAGAACAGGTATTCTGTCTTTCTACAGCGTCTCTGAAACCATGACTCTCCTCCACAGAGTCCAGACCACGTTCACTCAACCGCTCTATGCTGGACTTTGGCTTTTAGATTATGGAGCCACTGCAGAGATGATTAAATTCAATTAGAGAGAGAAGATAGTTTTATCTTGACCCCTGACCATTATTGTGTAGTTTGTAAACCAGGCTTTACATTTTAGAAGCTGAGAAGTTCAGTGGTCCATTGATGTGTGAAAATAATATTGCACTGATTCAAAATTTACTTACATTTATATACCTTACCTCAATATAAATCTGAGTTTGTTCTTTTGGCTGATAATTATGTGAGTTTAAATTATACTACTCTTCATATTCAGCATGTTTGAAATCTTTTATCAGTTTGGTTAGTGGTTTTATTCTGTAGTTGCTGTAGTGGGTTGTCAAATGCAGTGATATATTGGCGCTGCAATGATTCATCAGCTAGTCAATGATTAGAGAATTGATTGTTTTAATATTATTTTAGTCACATTTAAAGCTGGTTCCAGTTTCTGAAATGTGAAGATTGTTGATTTTCTTGATCATATATGACTGTAAAATTAGTGTCTTTGAGGTTTGAAAAAAAGAATCCTTGAGTTTTGGATATTATATTATTATTCTTCTGTCTACAGTGATGACATGTATTGTTATTTTTGCTGATTAAAAGTTTGATCACACTGATATATACATTATAATATAAAAACTAAATGATACAGGCCTTTATATTGTGGAGGAAAGACTTGATTTATTGCCCTGAGCTGTGTCTGGCAGGCAGAGCATCCCCACACTCCACAAATCTGATGGTTCTGATTTGGAGAAAATTAGCAGAGGGAGACACCTAGTGGACATAGACAGACATGACAAGTAGAAAGACTAAAGTGCAGAGGATCCACAAACAGTACTTGTTGGAATACTTGTTGGAACTAATTGTCATGCTTCAGAAAAGGCCATCAAGAGGACAAAAAACAATGTGAGCTCAATAGATAATTTGGAAACTTTCTGGAGGAAACCTGGTTTTGTTAGGAGAGACAGCATCCATCCCACTTTCGATGGATCAGTTGTCATTTCTAGAAATCTGGACAAATTCATTAAACCTCCCAAAATGTGACTACCCAGAGTTGGGACCAGGAAGCAGAGTTGCATTCTTATATGCCTCCAGGTCATCATAGTCTAAGGAGCTTGGAAAGAAAAAGCGTCTTAACTTCTCTAAATTTCTTGAAGTTGTTTCACTGAAAAAAGCCTCTTGGATGAGAGGTCAAGCTCCCTCTTCACCACAACAGACTAGTACAGCGTCCACATCAAAAAGACCCGAGATACTTGAACTCCTCCACTCAGGAACTCATCCTTTACCTGGAGTGAGCACGCTACCCTTTTCCGGCTGAGGACCATGGCCTCAGATTTGGAGGTGCTGATTCTCTTTCCCATTGCTTCACACTTGGCTGTGAACCATTCCAGTGCGAGCTGGAGGCCATCTCCTGATGAAGCCAACAGAACCCCACCATCTGCAAAGAGCAGAGAATAGCCTTCCGCCACTTGGCTACACCTAGAAATTCTGTCCATAAAAATTATGAACAGAATCTGTGACAAAGGGTAGCCCTGGCGAAGTCTATTATCCACTGGAAACATGTCCAACTTATTGCCGGCTATGCGGACCAAGCTCTTGAAATGGTTGCATAAGGATTGACTGGCCCATACCAATGGACCAGACACCCTATTCTCCCAAAGCACCTCTTACAGGACACGCCGAGAGAGACAGTCAGATGCCTTCTCCAGATCCACAGAACACATATAGACTGGTTGGGCAAACTTCTATGCACCCCCAAGTATTCTTGAGAGGGAATAGAGCTGGTCCAATGTTCCATGACCAGGCATAGACTTTCCCAGGGAGGTTGAGGAGTATGATCCCCCTATAGTTTGAACATATCCTCTGGTACCCCTTCTTAAAAATGGGAACCACCACTCTGGTCTGCCAATCCAAGGTACCACCCCTGATCTCCACGCAACACTGGAGAGGCGTATCAACCAAGACAGGCCTACAATATCCAGAGCCCACAGGAGCTCAGGGCAAACCTCATCCACTCCAGGGGACCTGCCTCAAAGGAGTTGTTTAACTGCCTCAGTGACATCACCCCCGGTATTAAACAAGTTCTCCCTCTCATCCCCAGACTCTGCTTCCTCCACGGAAGACGGGGATTAAGGGGGTCCTTGAAATATTCCTTCCACTGCCCAACAATGTTCTTGTCAAGAATCGCTGTGATTCTTGACAAGGAACGGAATTAAAAAAAGGAGCACAAAGAGTCCAAAAACAAAACGTGCACAAAAAACACTGGCGCACAGGGAGCAGTTCATCAATGATTCAGGGGGCCGACCCGGAGGCCGGCAACACAGGAGTCCAAAACAGTTCAGTTCGGGAGGCCAACCATGTGAAAAGCAGCGGCGGCGACGCAGGCGAAGGAGATCCGGAGGCCGGCGGCGCAGAAGGCAGCGGCGGCGACGCAGGCGAAGGAGATCAGGAGGCCAGCCGCGTGGAAGGCAGCGGCGGACACTGAGCAGGTCTGGAGGTCGCCCATGACGGCGATGACACCCAACCAGTGGCCTGGAAAGCGGCCGGTGATGTTGAGGCGCTGGACATACCTTGGACAGCAGCGTAGTAACCGCAGGACCAGGTGAGGCAGGCGAGGCAGGCGACGGAGTGGAAGCCAGAGGCAGAGGTGCTGCAGGCGATGGCGTGGAAGCCAGAGGCGGAAGCACTGTAAGCACAGAGGCGGAGTCACTGTAGGCGACGGCGTGGAAGCCGCAGGTGGTGGCGCTGCAGGCTGGATAGATCCCTTGGACCCTCCAGCGGAGACGGAGGGCTGAAGCGGTCCCTTGGACCCTCCAGCGGAGACAGGTTGCTGAACGGGCCACTCGGACACGAGAAAGTGCTGGACAGGCTCTCCAGAACCCCCAGCAGACATGAGGACATGCTGGATGGGCTCTCCAGAACCCCCAGCGAACACAAGGACGTGCTGGAAGGGCTCTCCGGAACCCCCAGCGGATGAGGCAGATGGCAGCGTGGGAGCTGCAGAGTGCTGGATGGGCTCACCCAAGCTTCCAGCAGGAACCGATGCAGGGCCAGAATGTATTCGGACCCCTGGCTGAATGTATAGCTGACCAGGTGGGCGAGTATGTAGCTGACCAGGAGACTAAAATTCAACAGGGGACTGACCGGGAGACTGACCAGCTACAGGGGACTGACCAGCTACAGGGGACTGACCAGCTACAGGGGACTGACCAGGAGACTGAACTGCTGCAGGGGACTAAACAGGAAGGTGAGCTATGTACTGAATAGGCAAATGAGCGATGGACTGAACAGGTAATTGAGCTATGGATATGATATATACCAGTTTTAAAATTGCGTTTTTTCCTGAATAGTTTCGTCACATTTCAATCAATCAATCTTTATTTATAAAGCACTTTTCATACAAAAAAAAACTGTAGCACAAAGTGCTTTACATGGTTAAAAGCAGCCCACCCCACCCTCCCACTCACTCCCCACACTGTCATTAACAGAAACGATCATGAATACACACAAGTCCCAGTTGTGTGTTTATTTTTATTGTAATTTGGGACACCGTTTTAGACATTCAGTGCGCTCTCAGTGTTTTGTTTTTATTTTACATTAATAAATAAAATTGTGTTAATATTTGAGTCGGCCTCAGTGTGCATCCCTGAACCTGTGCAAACGTTGTTGTTCTAATTACATTTCATTTTTAAAGTTCATATTTCCTGGGGGCTAGAATTCCCCCTCAGGTGGTGTTGTCATGTTATTATTTCTTTTATAACCCCACCGACCACTTGGTCACACTAATAAGAATATAAACAGGATAAAGAGATAAAATAAATAAGAGTGGGATACAATATAAATATAAGTATAAACAGAGTAAGAAGATAAAAAATGAATAAGAATAAAATCAATAAATATTAGGTAAAAACTAAATTAATAATATAAATAGAATAACAGGTTAGAATAAATAAGCATAAAATAAATAAACGGTAGTTAAAAGCTAAATTAAAAAGGTGGGTCTTGAGCCTGTTCTTAAAAACATGTACGTTCTCTGCGGCCCTGAGCTCCTCCGGCAGGCTGTTCCACAGATGAGGACCATAACACTGAAAAGCTGCCTCTCCGTGAGTATGTGTCCTGACTTTAGGGACAATCAAAAGGCCAGTACCAGAGGACCTCAAGGTCCGCGAGTGTTCATATGGTAAAAGCAGATCTGAAACATAAGAAGGCCCAAGACCATTAAGACATTTAAAAACCAATAAAAGAACTTTAAAATCGATCCTGAAACACACGGGGAGCCAATGCAGCGATTCTAAAACCGGTGTAATGTGGGCCCGCCCTCTGGTCTTCGTCAGCACACGAGCTGCAGAGTTTAACGTCTGAGGACAGCACTACCAAGCACTGCTTATGACCAAAAAACAACAAACAAAAAAAAACCCCTGCCCTTTCGTCTTGGTGGAAAAATGCACCATGCCGACCAATCAAAAATGATATGGCAACATTACATTTGGATGTTTAGGAAGAGGGGGAAGTTTGATGGCGAGAGAGAGAGAGAAAGAGAGGGAGACAGAGAGAGAGAGAGAGAGGGAGGGAGTTTTGAGATGTGAGAGATTTGTGACATTTAGCGTGTTTGGAGTGTGTAGTTAATGTGTTGTCTTGTGTAGTTAGTGTGTAGTGGATAGTTTTGTGTTGTGTGTCAGAACAATGAGGCGACTGCTGTCTCCAGGTAGAGAACAGGAGTGATACACCTTCTGCTGTCAGACCTGCAGGTATCAGGCTCGTGATGTTCTCCTTCATAGTGGACAGAAATATTTGGAGTGGCACAAATAATTTGTGGCATCTTATTGAATGCATAACACCTGATTGTTCTGTAAATAGTTTGAAATGGTTATTTAAAAAGGGGGGTAAAAGGTAAATGGCTGCAAATAGTTTTGTTGTTTGCAAAACTTGTGCATATGATTTTAAAATTGACAATTTATATTTGCATTTAAAGTTATGAAATATGATTCATTGAACATGTTTGTGGTTGTTACAGTAAAAAAATATAACTTTTTCTACTCGGATTTTATGTTTTTTGTCTGATTTTAGATCAATTGTGTTAATACGGTATGTCAAAATTCAGACACATTAGGTTGTGCTGAAAAGAATGATAGTTACTTTTCAAGTAATTAATTACTTTTAGAATATTGTAACTCAGTAACTAACTCAGTTACTTTTTTGAAGAAGTAACTAGTAACTGTAATTAATTACTTTTTCAAAGTAACTTGCCCAACACTGCTGAGCTGCGGGAAACACTAGAGACTGAGCTAGCAGGGACAATGGAGACTGAGCTAGCGGGGACACTGGAGACCTAGCAAGCGGGGACACTGAAGACTGGGCTAGCAGGGACACGAGACTGAGGCAGTGGCAGAGAAGATGACTGAGCTTGAGTCTGGGCACCTAACTGAGCTTGTGGCTGGGGAGCTAACTGAGCTTCAGGCTGGGCAGCTGACTCAAAAAACACGGCCCCGGAATAAACAGTCCCTAAGTCAAAAAACTCTTGGTTATTGTGTATTTCACTCACCACAGCCAGCAACTCAGAAGTCTCGGGGTCCAGCTGTGGCAATGGGCGTCGGCAGCGTGATCGCCGCTTCCCTTTTGATGATGGCTCCGATGGGCCAGGCAGCTCCACGCCCGGCAGTCGGGCAGGTGAGCAGTAGCAGCTGGGGGATGAAGGTGGAGCTCGTTTAGGATAAGATCCTGTTAGAGGGGATGGAGCGCAAGTAGTAGCCAAGGAAGACCGGAAATTAACCGCTATAGCTTTGTTTCCACAGCGCGATGAAACTCCCTCCCCTCATGTTCAAGCCACAGTTGAAGGAGTTTCTCCACGGAGTAAATAATGTCCTGGCGAAGATCTTCTGACGGGTTGAGTGCCGCTGGGTCCATGTCTGGTCGCGTCGTTCTGTCAAGAATCGCTGTGTGGCAGGCAGGAGTTGGACTCATGCAGGCTCTCAGACACGAGGGATGAACACAAAATCACAGCTTTATTGCTGGTGTTGTGGGACACAAGTAACAATACAAAACTAAACTGGGAAAATATAAACTAAACTTTACAGAGAGGCACACAAGGGAACACACAGCTTGAGGGGCGACATTACATGGAACAGAGGGAGATTCCGACATAAATACACAGAAGGTAATGACTGAGGTGGGAACACACGGGGAGCACAGCTGAGGACAATTATGCATAACAAGACAGGGAGGATACGGAACTGAAAATACTAACCCAAGATGCGGACCTTAAACGTAACACAGGAAGAACACAGAGACACAGACAGGAGGGGAGAGAGCACGTAGAGAGCACAGACATCTGGGGCTGGGGAAACATGGGATAAAACACGAGGGGAAACAAGGCACAGGAGCTCAGAACTATATGAACACAAATACACAGAGGGAGACATAGGAGCAATTACACAAGGAAATCTGACAATCAATAGCTAAACATAACAACCTTGGGACTAAAACAGTAAACTAACAAGGTAGACTCAAACCATAATACAAAATAACAAAACACAAAAACTGAAACCGCTGGGTCGTGAAAGTTCTCAGTTGGTGTCAGCAGGTAAGGCAGTGCTTTCTACTCTTGAGTCACCTGATGGTTTGCTAAAATCTCTTCGAGGCAGTCCAAAGGTCTTTTTCCATGTCTGCTCCCAACTCCTCCCACACCTGGGTTTTTGCTTCAGGCACTGCCTGCGGTTTGCTTGGCCTGCTGGTACCCATCAGCTACTTCCGAAGGCCCACAGGCTAACCAAGCCCGATAGGACTCCTCCTTTAGCCTGGTGGCTCCCTTCACCTCTGGTGTCCACCATTTAGTTCAGGGGGTCACCACCACGACAGGCACCAACCACCAACCAAGGACTACTCTAGGGAAAAAAATGTCCTTTTCTACTCCATACAGTTTGTACCAATTTGTCTAAACTTCCGTTTGGCTTGTTCGGAGACCCTGCCACCTTCCAACATCTCATTGACCAGGTACTATCACCCGCATACTGTATATGGTGCCGTCTATTTGGATGATGTCATCATCCACAGTGACACCTGGGCAGAGCATTTGCAGCGGGTGGCTGGTGGTCCTGGAATCCCTGAGGCAGACAGGCTCACAGCCAATCCAAAGAAGTTTGTGAAGTTTGTGGTTGAACGGAGGGAGGTACAGTATTTGGGGTACCACTTGGGAGGCAGACAGGTGTGTCCAAAGATGGATAAAACACCAGCCACCTCATCTTGTTCACACCCCAAGACCAAAAAAAGTAGTGAGGCAGTTCTTGGGGCTGGCTGGTTACTACAGCTGGTTTGTGCCCAGGTTTGTGGACTTGACATCCCCTTGACTGACGTCATCTGAAATCGTGCCCCAGATCTGGCTTGTGCAGGTGCAGAAGGCTCTCTGTGGGGAACCCACTGCTCTATAGGGATGGGTATTGATAAGATTTTAACGATTCCGATTCCATTTTCGATTCTGTTTAACGATTCGATTCTTTATTGATTCTCTTATCGATTCTTGTTTTTAAAAAGGAGAACACTAAGGTCGATTAGCTTAGAACTGTTTTATATCTTCTCTTTCAACAAGATAGAAATTTAGGAGTAACATGACCTTACAAACCCAACAGTGAGATCTTAAGAGATCCACAGCATACAGCTCTTCAATGGGGTGTCACAGGGTCCCCGGTAAAATTGTAAACGTAAAATAATAAAATAAATATTCTTCTGTAGCAATAACAAAGTATAACATAAATTATTCTGTAGCAATTACACAAGAATATCCAGTAATGTCCCTGCCTACAATTAAACACATTCACTTACCATCTGCTGTGGCAAATGGCTGCAAGGTTTTGACCACAAACTAGTCACTGCTCGGTGACATGCGGGCCTGAAAAGAGACGCTACCAGTAGACTGCAGCGACAACTGCCAGTGAGCGCCAGCCAGACTCTGTCTGTCTGTCTCATCATGGTCACCTAAATGCACAATGGCAGGTTTTGTAATAAACAGTGTTGGGACTAACGCGTTATTAAGTAACGCGTTACAGTAACTACGTTATTATTGTGGTAACGAGCACGGTAACTAGTTATTATGCCAAAACCAGGAACGCGTTACTCGTTACTGGGATTTAGATAGGCTCGTTACTCGTTACTTCGTATGGTGGATATCGCGGAGCTTCCACAGATTCAATAACATTAGCAAGTGGTGGAGGCCAGCAGGTGGATGAAGGAAAAGGGAGGCAAGAGGAGAGACCCGAAGCAGCCGCCGGTCCGCGTGTCAGGTGAACTGAACTTCAGGTAAGAAGTTATGACCTGCAGTCTATCTGGGTCAGATATAAACCAAGTTTAGGTGGAGTTTATTTTCGGTATGCTGACTTTTTTCATACTGCGTGCTAGCTAGCATGACGGAGTTTCTATACAGCTGGGTGGGTGCTATGTTACTGATGTTGAACTTTATTTTGTTCATACGGTTAATTATTAGAGTTGCCAACCGTCCCCTAAAAAACAGAATCGTCTGGTATTCAGAGAAAATATTACGCGTTTCGTACTGAGGTGAAAAGGAACACAGTTTGTCCCGGACTTCAGCTACAATGAAAAAGACACAAAGCTGAAGCTGCACAGCTGCCTCTTCTTCTCTCATTCTCTCCCGTTTCTACTTCAATCACGAAACTGATCAATGATCAGCTGATCGGCTTTTCTCTCTTGTTTATTTATCGCCCACTTTGCGCCAGAAAGAGGAAACCAGCGGATGTCGCGTTAAACAACAGCAGCACGTTTAAGCTTGATCAGCTGTTGTTAGAATTTATTTAATATTAATTTCTAGTATCAGCTGATGTTTGCTGGAGCCACAGCTGTAAAGCTGCTGGTCATGATATCGGTTTGGTTATCTGGTGAGAGGGAAACACGCAGATGAAACCAGGAGATGTCCTTACTGAATGATCAGAGCTGAACAGGTGATGGAGAAACAGGTTTACCTTTTAGGTGACATGAATGAGTTGAAGGGAAGTTATAAACTGTTTCTGAGAGACAAATAACACCAGGATCCTTTTCTATGTAGCTGACAGCTGGTACTGTGCAGGGGCGGGTCTAGCAAAGTGTTGCCAGGGGGCCAGGTAGGGCATTAACGGGGAAAGGGGGGCAAAAAGAAATACTTTTCTTTATTATTCTCATTTAAAATGTCTCGCTTTAAAAAAAATAATTATCTGAGTCTTACAACAAACGATTGATAGACTGATACATATATACCATCAGAACAGTGTACATCACTGTCACAACAGTGTTTATTTTCATTCAAAGGCTTTATGATTTTTCCTATAATGGTGGGCCGGTCTCTAGTCAAAATGCCCGGGACGATTTTTTTGTCCCAGTCCAGCTCTGTATGCAGCTCATCTGCAGTCTGGTGTTACCTACATCTTCCTATTCAGAAGGCAGAATTTCCAAGTTCTGAGTACAATCAAAAGCACCACGACTGCAGTTTTTGTGTTGGATGTAAAAAGCAGGCTAGAATCATGGCGGCGGTCAACGACGGTCCAGGCGTGGGATTTCTCTCGTGGAAATGTGCACATTATTTTTTCCTTTCTATCCGGTTGTTCAGTGATGACATGACGAATCCTACTTCCGGGCCTAAAGCAGTCTGCGTTTAATATGGCTTTTGTGTTGTTAACATGTTTAATGCTTTGTATTTTCTTCTATTTAATCTCAAAAAGCTCCTAAAAACAGTCAGTGATCACTGTTGACCTCCCTCGGCTTTTATTACCGCTAATCATTTATTTAAGCTCAGTTTTTAAAACTTTACGATGTAACTACAGCACAGCCCATGCAGCAGTATATGAATGACTAACCTCGTATTGTGGATGGATTATCTCACTTGTTCTCCTGGCTGAAGTTTGGTCCGTTTACAGCATCCTGCCATGCGATTACATTTGTTCCTGACCACTGAGAACACTCACGTTAACTTTTATCGAGTGGAAAAAAGTTAGCTTGTTTATATTATGCTAACATAGCTGTGTCGCTAGCGGTCACGTAGCACATCATTATATACCAGCTAGCCAAACTTCAGTAACCCTACAAACGTCACTGCTGTTTAGTTTTCTGTCTTCATTTATGTTGGAAGTGATAGCAGAGCTGTACATTTGAATTTGTTTCTAAACCCCTGCAGTCAGGACATGCTATATTGTATTTAGATGGAAGCTAGCGAGCTAACTTCCTGCTAACTTCTAACTCCGTTAAATGTCATAAATTCCGTTTTCATGGATGCCTGGATGTTAAACTCAATTGTTACACCTGGTAGAGAAGAACGCTGATCATTTTATTAGAGATGAAAGACTTTAGACAGTGTTTTAACTCTCAGTAATGCCTCAGTGATCATTTGATATATGGACCTGCAGCAGAGTTTAGGCCCAGACACGGCTAGTGACGTCAGACTGAACAACCGGATTGGTAGGTGGCACAGTGCACTTGTGGCAAGTAAGCAAGCTAGAAGACTGGCAATCTTGCTGGGTATCCAGTTATGGAAGCAACACATTAACAAGAGAATTCTGAGTAAAACCAAAGTTACTTTCCCTAGTAACTAGTTACTTTGGAAGTAACGAGTAACTTGAAGTAACTGAGTTACTTTTTTAGAGAAGTAACTAGTAATGTAACTAAGTTACTAATTTAAAGTAACTTACCCAACACTGGTAATAAAGCAGATCGCGCTAACATAATATGCACTGTTAGTTGATTAGTTACCTGCCGCATTAACGGGAGATGACGTGCAAACGTTACCGCTGCTGCTGCTGGGTTGAGACTCACGAGTCCGGAGCGGAATTAAAGACATTCATTTAAGTTCATCGCGTGTTTTGTGAGCAAATGCTTTTGCATATTCGTAGTGTTTCCTCCCTTAATGAAATATCTACTTTGCAAGTATTGCAAGTTGCCCTGAACGGATGACAATCCGTTCTCGTAAAGTATAAACAAACTTTTAAGTGTTTGAGCCGCTTAGGCGCCGTGTTTCCTACCAGGTACGCTCCGACGCTCCACAACGTGGTGACGTCATTCGGGGCGACTGGAATCGATAAGGGAATCGTTTGCAAAAATGGCAAACGATTCCAAGGAATTGAAACAGTGGAAACCGGTTCTCAACAAGAACCGGTTTTCGATACCCATCCCTACTGCTCTATACGCCTAACTTTTCCCTCGCTTTTGTTCTGCAGTCCGATTCCTCAAACAGAGGGTTGGGGGTCATTTTGTCCTAGCAGCTTGGGGGGGGGGGGGCATTTTCCTGCTTACCGTGTACATAAGCAGGAAAATGTCAGAGCAGGAGGGTAATACAGAAAGAGTACGAAAGAGAGTTAGAAAACAAAGCTGAGACTTGTGAGACTTCATCAGAGGTGTAAGCATCAAAGTAGATCACAGTAGCCTTTGTATCAAAGTAACTGAGGATAAAACACAGAAAAACATGAAAGACATTTTCCTGTCCTGGCTTTTTATAGAAGATAAACCCATTAAAAATATTCTCCAGTAGATCAAAAACTCAAGTAAACCTTTAACGAACATATGAACATTACCTGATATTTCTGTAGTACAGTGGTCCCTCGTTTATCATGGGAGTTACCCTCTAAAAATAACCCGCGATATGTGAAATATGCAAAGTAGCCAACTTAATTTTTTACAATTATTATAGATGTTTTAAGGCTGTAAAACCCCTCACTACACACTTTATACAGGTTTCTCAGACAGGCACGAACTTTTTCACACTTTTCTTTCTTGTTTTAACACCCTAAATGTTCAAACCTTCATAGAAAAATAAGTCCAGTATTATAGAATGAAACCAAAGATCAAACCTTGTTTTTACGTCCAGAACATGGGAATAGAGCAGCTGTGAGAGAATTCAACATTAATGAATCAATGATATGGAAGAAGAGGAAGCAAAAAGATTGAGTTGAGTAAAGTTTGACTTATCTGACTGTTTTGTTTAATGCGCCTCATAATGTGGTGTGCCTTATGATCCAAAAAATACGGTAACTTCCACCTTCCCTTAGCATGTCCAGAAGTCCAACTTTTTGTGCGATGGTTAGCATCTTCCTCTGCTTTTTGGGTGCTACCACAGGTGCCTTTGACGGTGCAAAACGTTTCATTGACATTGTTGTGTTTGTTGGAGAGAAAACTTACAAACATACAGTACAGCACTTCAGAGTCACACTGCTAGTGATCGAAGATTTATGTAAATTTGACAAGCTGAACACATTCTGTACTGTACAGGAGACACGGAACGGAGGAGAGTGATTGACAATGCTCTATAGCCAATCAGGACGCAGAACACAATGCGCTGTAAAAAAAAATGCATGCAAAAAAAATCTGCGAAACAGCAAGGCCGCGAAAAGTGACCTGCGTTATAGTGAGGGGCCACTGTAAAGCAGAGCAAAGTTACCAAGGTTTTATTAGAGACATAGCGAAGTGTTTTGCAGTTTGGCATAATTTGCAAAAGTTTACATTTCTTCAGTACTAAACAGCAGAAATTAGTCTTGTTGGAGGTCATTTTTGAAAATGGTAGACTGGTGTGAATAATGTAGAAAACAGAGATTTTTTATGTAAACTGGTCTTGAAGTACACTGAGAGAGAGCCTTGCAGAAAGTGCGATTTTATCGTGGTGAAGTAAATCAGCAAAAGTAAGAGGGAATTAATGAGTGTTTTTCAAATGGTTTTCAAAACATTTAGTTTTCATCTTCTTTTGCTCCTGGTTCAGTGAATTTTGTTCAGAGAGTGACGAAACCTGCAAAAACCTGCTTCCAAATCCATGAGATGTCAGCTTTCAGCAACCGACGGCTGTACGTACCATCGGGTGAACGAGCCATGCTTTGTTTACATCTTTGTAAACATGATGTTTTTGGAAAAATACATTTATATTTAAAAATTGATTTCAGGATTTAATGAACTGATATCCCATTATCGAAACTAGAATAGCTTTGAATCGGAAAAATCTATTTTTTAAACCTTTTTTTAGCACATTTAACAACAACAATGTCGATCAAAGTGCTTCACAAATTAGGAGCGAATAATTTACAAACAGCAAGACGGCAACACAAGTCAAACATAGAAACCAGCCAAATGATAGTCAACTAACTTAAGTCAAAGCCACAGTAAAAAGATGAGTCTTTAAGCGAGATTTAAAATGTGTTTTATATATTTTTTTACTATCAGAATAGAGCACTGAAAACACATCATGAGATGTTCACTTGAATCTCAGCAACTTTAGTGCTCAGACAATCAAAGATATCAAGTAGAAACTGAGTGTGAAGCAGCAAAGTGCATTATTTTTGAAGTAATTGAACTTTAAGCTCAAAATGTTCTTCATGTTGATGCTGAAGGCTGCTCATTTCTAGCAGAAGAATTCGATATTGGCCAGCAGCTGTAAATGTTTTTCAGTAGATATCTTCAGCACATTTGTAGACATGAAAACTGTTGCACCCAGTTTGTGAAGTCAAGGCTTTTTGAGGATCGTGGAGAGGAGGACCTGTCACTTTGGAAGGGTAAGATGGGTGTGGACTAAAGCTGCCTGAAGTGGAAATGCAAGTGTACATATTTTATTTGACATTTTACTAACTGTTTACTTGAACATTTACAGGCTGGTAAAATACATGGAGACATGTTCCAAAGAAGCATCCGGAATACACATTCTGCCAGTACCAGTGTGATACAATGACAGGTGTAGAGCATTTTATCTGCTCAGCATGTACGCCTGACATGCTTGGACTGTGTGCTGACGGCAACTGAAAACTGTACAGACTTCAGCAATCAAAACATTATATTCTCTTCTGGCTCTTGGAGGACACATCTCTCTCCCTCTCTTCCTGCCTTATCTCTCCTGCTTAGCTTCTATGTCTTTCAGACTTCAGTCAATGCACAGAGACCTGCCATCTTCAGAGGTTTTCTGGTGACTCTGCGGTGGTTGGATGCATCAGCAGGGGTGATGAGTCAGAGTACCGGGCTGTGGTCGACTCCTTTGTCACGTGGTGTAAGCAGAATCATCTGCAGCTCAATGTGGCAAAGACCAAGCAATTGATTGATTGTGGATTTTAGGAAGACCAGGAAGCCCTTGACACCTGTTTCAATCCAGGGGGTCAATGTGGACATTGTGGAGGACTATAAATACCTTGGAGTACACATAGACAATAAACTGGACAGGGTTAAAAACACTAATGCACTTTAAAGGAAGGGCCAGAGTTGTTTCTATTTTCTGAGGTGGCTGAGGTCCTTCAACATCTGTCGGACAATGCTTAGGATTTTCTACGAGTCTGTTGTAGCCAGTGCTAGCCTCTATGCTGTTGTATACTGGGGCAGCAGGTTGAGGGTTGCTGATGCCAACAGACTCAATGAACTGATCCACAAGGCCAGTAATGTTATGGGTATGGAGCAGGACTCTCTTAAGCTTGCCTCCACCAATGTGAATGTGAGAGTGAATGAATTGTGGAATTGTGGAATTGAGGGTCTTGAAAAGCGCTATATAAATCCAATCCATTATTATTATTATTGTTATTATTAAGAGGGTGTCGGAGAGGCGAATGTTACCCAAGATAAAGACAATGCACCCACGTGCTTGCTAGCCACAGAAGCACGTTCAGTAAGAGACTGAGATTACCAAAAAGCACCACTGAATGACACAGGAAATTATTCCTGCCTGTGGCCATCTCTGCTCTGGATAACAGTTTTTGTCATGTAATTGGATTGCACTTTGTCAGGCCTCTACCTAAGACCTGACCAACTTAGCTCTTAGGGTCACTGAGACAGGCAAACCACCTGACCATGTTAATGTGGCAATCCCTCAGGGGAAAAACTGAAAAATAAAACAACCATAATTGAAATAAAATCTTCCTCATCAGATTATAACAACTAAAAACATGCCCTTTTTTTATTGGATGGCCTGTATCCAATATTAACAAAACTAAAAAGGGCAGGCCAAGTTCATTCACCAAATCTTGAAAAATAAAACTGAAAAATAGAATAAAAAATAAAATGAAGAATAAAATAAAATATCCATCCAAATGTTTAAAACCAACAACATAAAATCTATCTTAATTGAATGGCCTAATTCTCAAATAAGATTTGCAAAATAAGATAAGAATAAAATAAGGCTTCTCAATATAGTCAATATTTACAAAACTAAAAAGGGTTGGCATAGTAATAAAAAAAACCCAAACATTTCACCAAGTTATTAGTTACAATTCTCAAACTAATTTGTAGAACAGGACACTTGAACTTTTTTCCTTTTTTTGTCTTATTTTAAGCTTGTTTGTTTTGCAACAACTAAACTCTGTTTGCAACTGAACAGCTCCACTCCAAAGACTAGGCTGCATCCTCCTAAAGGGCTGTATTTGTAGACCGATTATGTCACAGCAACGCGACGAATGCTATCCCAATTCGTCGACTCCTCCGAATGCGGCTGACAAATCCGTCCTCCTTTTCCCCAGATTTGAAGGATGGGTTGGGTGTATCCTTCGTGGCCCACCATATCCCAGAATTCATAGCGCGGCCCAGCCAATTCCAGTTTCCAACTATGGTGGCAGCTACTTAGTTTTAATATTACTCTTATTACTCTTTCTGGGTCACAAAATAAACTTTTAAGATATTTTCAGGCAAGACTGTAGCTGTGTAAACTTCAAATATCTGCTTGGTTTATCAAGACATCGCATATTTGCAAAAGTGCTCCGACATTTTTGGAGACGGCTGTTACCCACCAGCTCGATAGCTAGCCGGGGGTTCAATGGTCACTTGAGCTGGCGAGAACAGCAAACTCCGGCACATCATTTTCAGACACCCGCTGTCTTTCGCTGCTCAGGTTAAACATGATATATAAGTTACTCAGATAACTTAAAAATGTCATTGTTTTGCTTTTTTCAGTGGTTTATTTGTTCCTGAGTACATTTGGCTGAGATTAAAGTTATTAGATTAGATTAGATTAAATAAAACTTTATTAAGCCCTCGGGTGGGTTCCTCCGGAGTTTTCACACAGATGAATAAACGTCAAACAGAAAACTGATTAAACAGAAGTGTGAGATGGTTGAGAATTTACGGCAGTGTCCTGTTAGATAGCAAGGAGCAGACGGCCGAGTTTATTAAACTCCACAGCGGTGACACAAATCTGAAGGCTAGACCGTCCCATTTCACAGCCTCGCACTTCCGGCCTTCTCGGTCTTCAAAGGACCCGGCCCACGTAGACCGCGAAGGCCGGGTCCTCTGAAGGATGCAGCCTAGGTTTTGGGACACAGCTTACAACAAATGTTTCCTGCTTTCCTATCCAAAAACTCTCACAGATTCATCCATATCCAAGTTATATGTTATGGACTTCTCATGGGCCAAGATCATCAAATTCCTCTTTCTTTTATGTAACAAAAGTAAATAATCTTTACTACAATCGCTGTGATTACATCAGTGTATGAAACGAGGAAACTGCTGAGTGCAGAGTTAAAGGTAGGCGGGGCTTTGTCCTCCAGTCGGCTCTGTGCAGCAGACAGGCTAACAGAAGGAAACACGTCTCTACCATACTGAAACGGTGAGAAGAATAATGGATTAGTCCCCCACTGACTGTACAAATATAGTTGTATTTTTTAGTTGTTAATTATCTCAGGAATCGCTATGATTTTGACGACAGAGATTTGCTGCTTCATTTTGCTCTGCCCTGCCTACTGAGAAACCTGACACCAGCTAATTTGCATGACTGTTTAGCTGGGGGGAGGGGGAGTGCTGTGTGAGCCTACACACAAAAAGAGCACGGAGGGAAAGAGCGAACGAGAGGGGAAACCTATCATGTTATTTGTGCATTTTCCAGCGGATTTTTCAGCTACTGTAGTAAATCATGCCCATTGTCAATTTTCTATTATCTATTATTTTCTTTCTCAACTTCTAAAAGTTTGATTTAAGGGGACATTGCCCCCTCTTGCCCCAGTGTATAACCGGCCCTGAATAGCTACATCCTTTTTGCACACACTCTTTTCTTACTTGGTAATGTTGCTGTCTATTTTCTTGATGTTTATTTATAGTCAGATCTGTCAACCTTGGATATTTATCATTTGGTGATTTGTATATATTGTGCTATTCCTTATATCTTAACATATTGTATTGTTAAATAGTCTAGTCTGTTATTCTTATGTAATTTTACTGTACTGGAGCAACCCACATAATGTAACCCACATAATTTCCCTAGGGATTAATAAAGTATGCTGATTCTGATTCTATTTCTGATTAGTCTAGTCTCGCCTAACTTTAACCCTCAGAGCCCCCCACAGTCTAGTTTTTGTTCTCTAAACCTGAAGAGGATTATGGATTTGATCAACTGGTCCCTAAGAACCTTAGGTGTGTCCACAGCTGGACGAACTATGAAGGGAGGAGGACCCTTCTCACCTTTTTATCCACATTAAAGATGATCAAACTTTCTGTTCCTCACTGTGGGTTAATCTTTTCTTAAGGCTAAGATATCGTTGCTTTGTGCCATGTTGTGAGTTGAATTAAAAGTAAAGATATAAAAATACAATGAGTACATCTGAGATCATAAAGTACAGCAGTAGTAGGTGTATAACAGTTGTATCAAATGTCATGTTATCTAACATGAGTAAAACCAGGCGTCAAAGCAGCACTGTCCTGTTCTATTGCTTTGACCCCTCTGTCCTCATCTTCCATGAAGTTTATGTCCTCAGGGTGGCCGCCTGCCCATCACCATTGCTTCTTTGAGACTCTGGCCCTTTGACTCTGGGCGCCCCATCTGGGGCCTCACTCCTTTTCCTGCTGGGTCCTGGATGCAGTTGTTGTCCAGATGTGCGACCTCAGGTCTTTGATAATCTTGGGTGCTGCGGACGGATCTATATCTGTATGCCTCTGGCTCCTGGGTTAGGATTAGGGTTGATTGTGGCTTCCCACCATCATCATCATAAAATCATCATAAATCCCTGATCACTGTATGACACTGTACACACTAGACTCACCAAACATGGAAAGACCTTCACAATAAAAGAAAAAAATTTGAAAAAATGAATAGTTATTTTGAGGAGTGCTGTCATGAGTGTAAATTCAGCCAATAATCTTACGGTTACTGTTAATTGGACATAAAAACACCCAAGGTACACCTCTGATGAATTTACTACCATGTCATTGCTCAGTCAGTGGTATCCTGAGCTCTCACTGGTAGATGATTTAATTGTTGCTTTGACGTTAAGTTGAGGAAACTGAACTTCTTTTCAGGCACTTAAGACTAACATGACCAAGACCTTTTTGGCGCCCTCTGTAGTTGAACTGTGGAAGTGAAACAGAGCCGCAGGCTACACACACACAGTTTAACACATCAACAAATGCACAACATGCAGAGCAGGAGTGAACATGCTGCAGCAGTTCAAACTGATGATAACTGTGTCAATAAAATCATGAATGCTGCCAAACTGCTCAGTGTATGACTCAGACTGATAGCTGCTCCCTTCTCTCTGACACACTGTTGAGTATTTCATACATATAACCACTTTAACCACGTTGACCTTTGACCTGAGTCAGAGTCAGAGAGACTTTATTTATCCCCATGGGGCAATTAAGATGCTGGTTACTGGTATTAGTTACAGTTTTCAGTAGCGGTTTTTGATACCGGCGACACGGGTGGTTGCCCAGGGCAGCATCGTGGTGGGGGGCGGCAAAAAAAAAAAAATAAAAATTGCTCGTACTTATGCTGCCCCGACATCATGCCAGCGCATATTTCTATCACCCATTTGCTGAGCGTAAGGTCGCCCTCCATTTGCGAGGTGCGCCTGCTGCTTGTGGCACAGGGAGGAGAGGGCGGGGCGGCGGGGAATTCTCTGGCTGGCTGGAGCTCGCAAAATAAAAGAAAATAAAAACAAACCAACAAAGAGGGAGTGTTCGCCCAGGGCGCCAAACAGGCTAGGACTGCCACTGACAGTTGTTATGGCGCTCCTTGGTGACCTGGTTTGGCCTCTGATGTTGAAAACAGTATGAGGCTATGAGTAGGTTAACAGGCTTATATCTGTGCTGCTTGCTTTACTCGTGTAGAGACGTGTGTGCAGCAGACAGTAAGCAAAAGACAATGAAGAGGATGATGAGGCTGAAGAGAAACCTTTAGCTTTTTCCCTCCTCAGACACTCACTACTTATACAGGTCAGCTTCACTCTTTGATTCTGATAGCTGAGCTGACACAGGCTCTGTGATCTGCTGTATTTTGTTAGAAATACTTTGACTCACAGAAAAGGCTGATCAGCTTTTGTTCTGGACAAATTTGGGAGAGAACCTACCTCTGTGTGTAACAGCGCCCCCTGCTGCTCTTGATGATAAATGTGCAGATGCTGATTCTTGCAGTGACTATTGATCCGATTGGAAGTTCTGTGGTTACAGGTCCAGCTTCCTCCTGTGAAACCTGTACTAGTGGGCTGCTGGTACAGACCACCAAGTTCTAATATCCAGGCCACATATTGACTGGTTCTGGCATAAGTAATTAGCCATGTCCCTGTTCATGCTGATTGTAGAAGTTCTGATTAACTTGACTGTAACAACAGAAAAATACTTCTAAAGAAGGGGTCAGAGTTTCTTTTTATTATTCCTGTCAAACATTTATAACATTTTTGTGGAGCTGAATGTATTTGAAAGGCTTTTAATTTGTTTACTGCCTCATACACCAACTACTACACCTGCTGCACCCTCTCACCTTTGATGGTATTTAAGGGAGAGAAACAATTAAAATGCAACATAAGCATCATATAGGTGGCTGCCTTTTATGTATGGTTAGGATCATTATCCTCCTGCATTGGCTAAAACTGAAGCACTGTTTGTTAACTTCGGTGAGAACTCTGACATTTCTAAAGTGAAGTTTATTTATGTAGAAGAAAGTGTTAACAAGTTTAAAAGTTGGAGTGAGCAGAAAATAAAAAGGTATAAACACACAGTATCGCTCTCAAACTGCTCCTCTTCCTGGAGTGAAGCACAGCCTGATAACCCTCCCTCTTCTTCCTGCTCTTAAACACAGCACCTCCTCTCTGTCCACGTGTTTCCTCGTTCCCTGCCCTTCAGATCTGCAATTTGAAGATGGGTGTAACCAACATGTGGTGACGTGTAAGAGCTGACAGGCTCCATTCACTGCAGAAACACGTTGTTGAGATCAGAGCTCAGACTAGTTTCAGGAAGTTTAAGGAAGAGAAACTCACACAGTCGCTGACACTGAGAGGAGAAATGGCACAGAAAGGAGTTCAGCTGGACCGAGAAACCATCTCTTGTTCCATCTGTTTGGATCTACTGAAGGATCCGGTGACTACAGCCTGTGGACACAGCTACTGCAGGAACTGTATTAAATCCCACTTTGATGAAGAGGACAGGAAGGGAATCCACAGCTGCCCTCAGTGCAGGAAGACTTTCACACCGAGGCCTGTCCTGGAGAAAAACATCATGTTAGCAGCTTTAGTGGAGCAGCTGAAGAAGACTGGACTCCAAGCTGCTCCAGCTGATCACTGCTATGCTGGACCTGAAGATGTGGCCTGTGATGTCTGCACTGGGAGGAAGCTGAAAGCCATCAAGTCCTGTTTATCTTGTCCGGCCTCTTACTGTGAGAAACACCTCCAACCTCACTATGATGCAGCTCCATTAAAGAAACACAAGCTGGTGGCCCCCTCCAAGAAGCTCCAGGAGAACATCTGCTCTCGTCATGATGAGGTGATGAAGATTTTCTGTCGTACTGATCAGCAGAGTATCTGTTATCTCTGCACAATGGATGAACATAAAGGCCACGAAACAGTCCCAGCTGCAGCAGAAAGGACTGAGAAGCAGAAGGAGCTCGAGGTGAGACGACTAAACATCCAGCAGAGAATCCAGGAGCGAGAGAAAGATGTGAAGCTGCTTCAACAGGAGGTGGAGGCCATCAATGGCTCTGCTGATAAAGCAGTGGAGGACAGTGAGAAGATGTTCACTGAGCTGATCCGTCTCATCCAGAAAAGAAGCTCTGATGTGAAGCAGCAGGTCAGATCCCAGCAGGAAACTGAAGTGAGTCGAGTCAAAGAGCTTCAGGAGAAGCTGGAGCAGGAGATCGCTGAGCTGAAGAGGAAAGACGGCGAGCTGGAGCAGCTCTCACACACAGAGGATCACAACCAGTTTCTACACAACTACCCCTCACTGTCAGCACTCAGTGAGTCTACACACTCATCCAGCATCAATATTCGTCCTCTGGGGTACTTTGAGGATGTGACAGCAGCTGTGTCAGAGACCAGAGATAAACTACAGGACATTCTGAGAGAGGAATGGACAAACATCTCACTGACAGTCACTGAAGTGGATGTTTTACTGTCACCACCAGAGCCAAAGACCAGAGCTGGATTCTTACAATATTTACGTCAAATCACACTGGATCCAAACACAGCACACAAACATCTGTTATTATCTAAGGGGAACAGAAAAGTAACCGTAATGAAGCAAAAACTATCTTATTATGATCATCCTGACAGATGTATTAGATGTTTTCAGGTCCTGAGTAGAGAGAGTCTGACTGGACGTTGTTACTGGGAGGTGAAATGGAGAGGAGTAGGCATTCGTGTAGCAGTTGCATACAAGAACATCAGCAGAGCAGGGAGCCTCGATGAATGTGTATTTGGAAACAACGAGAAGTCTTGGTCATTTTATTGGTTCGGAAAACGTTATACATTTCTGCACAACAATGTCCACACCATCGTCTCAGGTCCTCAATCCTCCAGAGTAGGAGTGTACCTGGATCACAGGGCAGGTATTCTGTCTTTCTACAGCATCTCTGAAACCATGACTCTCCTCCACACATTTCATACCACATTCACTCAGCCGATCTTTGCTGGACTTTTTCTTTGGGATTATGGAGACACTGCAGAGTTGATTACAGTCAAATCGATAGAGAAGAAACAAATTCACACAATAATGTGTTAGGGTGCCTGGGTCGACCCAGAGGTTTTGAGTTTATCATATTATTTATCATTTCTAGTCTTTGGTTTCTTTGTTGAAGTTCTGTCTGATGGTTTGTCTCTGTGTTATCCTTAGTTGCTGTCTCCCCTGTCTGCTATATCCCCGTGTCCAGTCAGTGTCTGTGTCTGCCCTGTTCCCACCTCTCTGTTCCCTCTGTAGTGCTTGCCTGTGAGTCTGTGTCTGTAAGTTCAGTCTGTGTTACTTCCTGTTTTACTTTGAAGGTCCGGGTCTTATGTGAATGTGTCCTGCTTTGCTTCCTTGTCTCGTTAGTTCTGATTTCTCCCAGCTGTGCCCTCTGTGCCCTTCTGTGTCTCATTCCCCTCGTTACTTCTCAGTGTACTTAAACCCTGTGTTTCTTTGAGTCAGTGTCGCGTCGTCCCTCATGCTGTGTGGATCTCCCCGTGAGTTAGTTTAGTTTAGTTTAGTTTAGTTTAGTTTAGTTTAGTTTAGTTTAGTTTAGTTTAGTTTAGTTTAGTTTAGTTTAGTTTAGTTTAGTTTAGTTTAGTTTAGTTTAGTTTGCTCGTTTTCCCGTGCCAGCAAATAAAGCTGAGTATTTTAAGTTCATCCCTTGCGTCTGAGTCCTGCATTTTGGGTCCACCACTCCTGCTTGCCTGCCTGCCACACAGCCAACCGTAACATAATGAGGTGAAGTGTTCATGATGGATAGAAATTAAAATCGTGGAGCATTTATGCATTTTTAGGTCTGTGTCTTACATCAGAAGCAGCATTTACATCAAGTCACTGGTCTTTTTCCACTGAAACAATCTCTTCACTTCTTCTCTTCTATCTGCCAAAAAAGTGGATCAACAAAGAGTTTGCTTTTTTTTTTTTTAATGAAAATGTAAAACAAATATATTTTCCACTTTGTTCACAACCTTTATTGTCATTTCAACTATTTGCTGTTCCTCTTGGCTGTCTTACAACTGTGTCAATGTGGAAATGATCACTGCCTGGAATATAAATAAAATGCCTCAATCTGGTGTTTTGTGGTTCATTTATTTAGTAATTAATCATTTTTCATTTAATGTCTAAGTAATGTTATCAGACTGATGAGTTTGTTGACATTGATGGACTTCAGAAATAGACTCTCATTCATATATCTTTAGACAACAATTGGGAAACAGCTACACGAGTTTGAATCTGTGTCTTGTGTCTACAGTTTATCTGTATAACAAAAATTTAAATTCATCTCTCCTTTTTGTGTCACAGTGGAAAGGAGTGGCCGTAGGAGCAGGTGGCAGACAAGGACACCTGTTAGTGCCTGTAGTTTATGTCCATGCCTGTGTCTACTAGGTTCTTTGTCTTCATCTTCTCAAGATAAGCATGACCTCTGTAAGATTTTAACATGTTGTCAAGGGGGCCAAAGGCCTGTTCAAAACTTGACTCAAGTGCAAGACAGACGTGCAGAGATGGTTCAGTTAACTTATTGAGAAACTTTATTTAATAATATTTAAAAAAATATACATGGTTATACTTGATGTGGGGAACAAAACCTAGAAACTTGGCATGGCTTAACACAAAATATTATACTTGCCTGATGGCGTGGCAGTCACAGGGTTGCACTGAGGAGAGAGAGAAACGGAGTTAGTGTGTGCACAGGTTGGCTTAGAGACTGGAATTTCAGATTGTGTGGCTTACTTTTGCAGGTGAAGGCTTAGGCTTGGAGGGAGAGGCAGAGGACTGAGTGGCAGGCTGAAAACAGCAGAAATGAGCTGACCTGAATTTCAGTAGTCCTTGTGAGCTGTGAGGGCAGGTGAGGTGTTATTTTCCTGGAGCATGGCGGAAATCCTGCGAGGGTTGTGACCAGTATCCAAGAGGTAAGTTTTGCTGCAGTGTGATGTTGTGGCGAGCCAACTGAGCTAGAGGATATAGAAACAAATCTATCTTCTAGTACCAGGCAAGATGAACATTTCTTTGGCGTTCCTTTGGTGCTGAATTCTTCTTTCTGATAGAACGAAGCCTTTTCCTCACATTGCGTAGACACTCCTCCAGAAATCCAATTGCTGCACTATGAGTTGTGCCAGGGCTAACCACACATCCTGAAATTTTTAAACAAAAGAAAAGGATCAGTAAAGTACGATTTAAATGATTATCTGTAGTTGTTTGGTTAATGTAAAGTTGTCTGTAATCCTGGAGCGGTGAGCTCCAACACTACACTTGACATTTGCTCAGAGAGGAGAAAACAACAATGAAGCAGAGCAGTCTGTGGTTGTGAATGCTTGTAATTAATTGTTAGGAGATGGATCAAGTATCATGTTTCACACACTTTATACTATCACAAGGTTCTACAAACCTTTTTTGTCAACTTCTCAATAGATTTAAACAAATGTTATTATTTATCCATCTCTAATGTGCACATGACTGAAGAAGTCACTTGGATGAGTGACATATAATGTGCATACATTTTTTTAAAGATATGGAAATTGAGTACATACAAACGGTATATTTATTTTTATAATCACAATGACACTCAGTATACCGATTGAAAAACTGACCAGTATTCAGGTTTTTTTAATTGTTGTTGTGTGTATCCACTGAAGTGTAGATAGTTACATATCCTGTGCCATGGCAGTCCTTTAAACATGGAAACTGATCTACTATTGATGATGCCAAAATTGACTTTATTCCAGAAGTTTGGCTGCAAGCAAAAACAGTTGCATTTAATAAAATTGGATAAACAAAAACTTTACTTTTCTGTAGATTTCTTGTAAAATAAACAAATGCAAAGAGCAGAAGGTTTGAAGAAAAAAAAATTCAAACATTTTTGACTGATCCTCTTTGTTTTCATCACCCAGCGCACACACTTTAGGAGCTGCCACTGGAGTCATTTTACTTGGGCCAGCACAGTGCAGTGTCCCTGACATTCTGACCAAGAAAGCTAAATATTGCCACAGTGAAAATGCCAGACAAACACACACACACACACACACACACACACACACACACACATATTAATCCTGGGGTGAAGTTCAAAGTTGTTGTGATGTATGTTTGAAGTTGGTGTGTTATGCGAGTGTGTGTTACGTCAGCCAAGAAAAGAAATTATATTAGGGCATTTGGTTAAGGGATTTTATTCCTACATTGATTAACAGCGTTGGACTCGGGCATCAGATAATAGACTGGAGGTTAGAGTCCATAGTGATGCTTTTAAATCTATTTAAATTATTCTAGGACGGAAGTTGGACTTCCAGGGGTGCAAACGTTCTGAGTGTTACGGCTCCATCTTGCCACGGACGCGTGGCAATTTCTTCCGGCGAGAGGGTTAGTTCGGGTGATACCCACGACAGGTAGGGACAGTTGTTAATAATCTGTGGTCAAGCACCACTTTTCTTGCACCATTTGACTGACAGAGCGGGGCTTCGGGCGTGACCATTTAAACGTGGCCAACAGGTAACCTTACGTAAAGCTTCAGGCGCCAGCAGGACGCTGGGCATTGCTGAGGTGGGGTTGCTGTCGAGCTGCGGGAAGCGCTCATAAATTAACATAGGACTTAGGAATCGGGCCGCTGTCCTGGACAGATAACGGTTATAATTGACCAGCAAGGTGGGCGAACCTGGGCTTAGAGGCTTTTAAGTTAGGCGTACCGGTAGGGAAGTGTGCAAAGTGCCTAAAGCAGATTACTCGTAAGCTGGAGAGGAAATGGCGTGTCACAAATTTAGAGGATCATCATTTAGCCTGGAGAAATAGTTTGCTGCTCTATAAGAAAGCCCTCCGCAAAGCCAGAACATCTTACTATTCGTCACTGGTTGAAGAAAATAAGAACAACCCCAGGTTTCTCTTCAGCACTGTAGCCAGGCTGACAAAAAGTCAGAGCTCTACTGAGCCAACCATCCCTTTAATGTTAACTAGTAATGACTTCATGAACTTCTTCACAAATAAAATTTTTATCATTAGAGAAAAAATTACCAATAATCATCCCACAGATATAATATCATCTACAGCTACTTTTAGTACCATTGATGTTAAGTTAGACTCTTTTTCTCCAATTGATCTTTCTGAGTTAACTTCAATAATTACTTCCTCCAAACCATCAACGTGTCTTTTAGACCCCATTCCTACAAAACTGCTCAAAGAAGTCCTGCCATTAATTAATTCTTCGATCCTAAATATGATCAACCTATCTCTAATAATCGGCTATGTACCACAGGCCTTCAAGCTGGCTGTAGTTAAACCTTTACTTAAAAAGCATCTCTAGACCCAGCTGTCTTAGCTAATTATAGGCCAATCTCCAACCTTCCTTTCATATCAAAAATCCTTGAAAGAGTAGTTGTCAAACAGCTAACAGATCATCTGCAGAGGAATGGCTTATTTGAAGAGTTTCAGTCAGGTTTCAGAGCTCATCACAGCACAGAAACAGCTTTAGTGAAGGTTACAAATGATCTTATGGCCTCTGACAGTGGACTCATCTCTGTGCTTGTCCTGCTAGACCTCAGTGGAGCGTTCGATATTGTTGACCATAATATCCTATTAGAGCGATTAGAACATGCTGTAGGTATTTCAGGTACTGCACTGCAGTGGTTTGTATCATATCTATCTAATAGACTCCAATTTGTACATGTAAATGGAGAGTCCTCTTCACACACTAAGGTCATTTATGGAGTTCCACAGGGTTCAGTGCTAGGACCAATTCTATTTACATTATACATGCTTCCCTTAGGCAGCATCATTAGAAGACATAGCATAAATTTTCACTGCTATGCAGATGACACGCAGCTCTATCTATCCATGAAGCCAGGTAACACACACCAATTAGTTAAACTCCAGGAATGTCTTAAAGACATAAAGACCTGGATGGCCGCTAACTTTCTGCTTCTTAATTCAGATCAAACTGAGGTTATTGTACTCGGCCCTGAAAATCTTAGAAATATGGTATCTAACCAGATTCTTACTCTGGATGGCATTACCTTGGCCTCCAGTAACGCTGTGAGGAACCTTGGAGTCATCTTTGACCAGGACATGTCCTTCAATGCACATATTAAACAAATATGTAAGACTGCTTTCTTCCATTTGCGGAACATCTCTAAAATTAGAAATATCCTGTCTCAGAGTGATGCTGAAAAACTAGTTCATGCATTTATTACTTCCAGGCTGGACTACTGTAATTCTTTATTATCAGGATGTCCTAAAACTTCACTGAAAAGTCTTCAGTTAATCCAAAATGCTGCAGCAAGAGTACTGACAGGGACTAGAAAGAGAGAGCATATTTCTCCTTTATTGGCTTCCCTTCATTGGCTTCCTGTTAAATCCAGAATTGAATTCAAAATCCTGCTCCTCACATACAAGGTCTTAAATAATCAGGCCCCATCTTATCTTAATGACCTTGTAGTATCATATCACCCTATTAGAGCACTTCGCTCTCGGCTTACTTGTTGTTCCTAGAGTATTTAAAAGTAGAATGGGAGGGAGAGCCTTCAGTTTTCAGGCGCCTCTTCTGTGGAACCAGCTTCCAGTTTGGATTCGGGAGACAGAAACTATCTCTACTTTTAAGATTAGGCCTAAAACTTTCCTCTTTGGTAAAGCATATAGTTAGGGCTGGACCAGGTGACCCTGAATCCTCCCTTAGTTATGCTGCAATAGACGTAGGCTGCCGGGGATTCCCATGATGCATTGAGTTTTTCCTTTCCAGTCACTATGTGTTAATAGACCTCTCTGCATTGAGTCATATCTGTTATTAATCTCTGTCTCTCTTCCACAGCATGTCTTTATCCTGTCCAGTGTTGGTCAAGTTACTTGAAAAAAGTAATCAGTAACTAATTACTGATTACTTCCCGTTACTTTACTGATTACTTATTTTCTTTTTCTTTTCTTTTTTTTCTTTTTTGTTTTTTTTTTTAACCTGTCCCGTTTGGTTCTTTTGCCATCAGAATTATTGTCTAAAGGCGAAGAAAGATGCCCAACGGATTTACTTTACCAAATGGACCATCCCAGCCTTGCCGTAATGGTCCATTTGATTCACCTTTATTGTTTATTTTATTTTCACTTGCTGAATATGGGACAGACTTGACTGGTGGAAAGAAAGGGAGAAAGAAAGAGGAAAGAAAAAAAAAAAAAACCTGAGAAGAGGGACGGGGAAAAAGGGCAAAAAACAAAACCAACAGAATAAGCAGACAAAAATACATATATCGATCACCTGGATCACCTGTTGAGAAAAAGAAAAAGAAAGCAAGCAGAAGAAAACGAGAGTAATAAACAAGATCACAATGATATATGGGAATATGACAGTAAATACTAAATATTAAACATTATTGTGCAGCACGTGAGATCGACAGCGCAGTGTGTGCTTTGAGGTAGGAGCCAAAAGGGTGTAGTTTGTGTGTGTGACCACCCGTGTGTGCACCTGTGAGCATGAACGCGCTTGTTTTAAAAAGGTTCCTTCATGTAATGATCTGCTGGAGGTGTGGGGGGCCACTGCCCCGTCCTCCAGGGCATGAAGCAGGTATGGAGGAGATCAAACTCCAGACATCCAGAGGCCCCCAGAACACAAGAGACCAAGGAAGACCAACAGAAGGGCAGCCGCGCCACTATCCCAGAAAGAGCTGAGGAGAGTCCCAGATGAGGGGTCACTCAGCAGCCGCGAGCAGAAGCCAGGGGTTTGCAGTGACGTGCCCGTGAGCTCCGCCGGCAGCCAGCTGTGCCTGAGTGACCGAGCCCCGGGCCGAGAGGCCAAGGGCACCCCATCCCAGTGGCCCGAGCGAGCCCCAGGCTCCATGCCCGATAAGCAGCCGCAAGGAGTGAGCGGTGGGTACCTGGGCGCCCACCCCGGACACAAAGAACCACCAACGCACCGATGTCTGAGGGCGCCTGCCACCGGCAGGGAAGTGGTGGGGGAGATGGGCCTCCAAACCTTGGAGGGCCTGAGATGTCCCCAGAGAGGTGGCGTCTGATACCCAACCTAACATATAGACACAGACAAACAGGCATACACAGATACAAACATCTATTCCCACCCTCATGCTCTCATATACAATTACTCAACACTCACCCAACGTGGAGACAGACATAGAGAGATACTGTACACACAATCACACTCCCCAAGTGTACTCTAAACCCCGGGTCTAGGTACCCTTGCCCCTGGAGGGGGAAACTGCGCCCAGACCCAGGTGGTGTTACCCTTTTCCCTGCGGTGGGGAGAAGCAGACCGCCCCGACAGGGAGGCCCCACATTCCAGACCCCAGTCGGACGGCCAACTCCTCCTCCTAGCCCCCGCTCCAGCAGGCCGCAGAGAGAACGGGGTGTAGGAAGACTCCAAACCTCCCTCCACCCGCTCATATGTAGTGTTGATGTATGTGTGTTCTAAGGTGCATTTAAAACCCAGGAGGGCATGGAGCTACCTGCCAGAGCAGCAGGTAAGCGTATAGCCCCTCCTGCTAGCCCTCAATGTCTACGTGTATTTAAAATTGAGAGGTGGGCAACGACGCCAGGGGTGAGGTGTACACCCTGATGGTAATTTGGAATCCGTGTAGCGTGCCCACCCCAAGATCCTATATGTATGTGTAATGAGAGTGTGAGTAATGTGAATGTCTAAGGTGTGGGATAAAATTGAGGCAGAGGCAGCCAGAAGGGGACAGAGGGGGGATGTCTCCTCTGCACCCTGGTGACACACCCCTACCCCAAGGCCCTGCATCTGTGGGTGATTGTGGTGGAGCGGGAAGAGGGAGGCAGCTGGAGGTGGGGAGGGAAGGAAGGGGGGCAGTGACCCCTCCTGGGGCCAGCTCCCCGCTGACCCCAGTAGGCACCCCATACTCTGCAACCCGCCAGAAAAGGGGGCCCAGGCCCATCCGGACCGGGGCCCAGTGCAGCAACGCCGCCCTGCCCCACAGAGCCCGGGACAGTCCACCTGACCCCACCACAGAGAAAACTGCACCCACCCCATCATCCACTCATCTTCCAGACTACACAAGACAATAGACGCCCAGGCTGAGATCTTCCTCCACCTCTCCTGTATCTCCCCTCCTGCAGAGAGAGTTCCTGAAGAGAGGAAATCTCCTGCAGGATGTGACAACCTCCCCACCAGTTGAAGAGCCCCCAGGTGGTTCGATGCACAGGCGGCACCCTGCGCCAGGACTGGGCCCCATACACCCACCCGCCCACAACCCCGGCAACACATCAACCAGGACCCAAGCCCCTGAGGCTTGGCCAGGGCCCCAGCCCAGAGACGGAGTGCCCCAGAACCTCACGCCCATCCCGGACCCACCCAGGGGCAGCCAGGCTACCAGGTCAGTAACCCGTCCGTCCGTCAGCACAGACCCTCCCTAGCCCTGCTGCACGCAGCCACGAGGAAACCGTCACCTAAGAGCCAACAGAGCCCCTAATTGGCCATGACCGCTACCCGGGTTGAGCCCCCAAGGAAGATGCTCCCGGGGAACCCCCGATGCCCTAAGCCTGTCCCTACCCCCACACCAATCACAACAGTGAAGGTGGGACCAAACTAAGACCCCCACCCCACTAGGTGATGGAGCTGATCAAAGGAGCCCAGAGCAATTGATCTGATGTGGTGGCAGAGGCTGTATCAAGACTAATGTAATCTAATAGATAATTTCTATATTGGTTAGAATTAAGATTATTTTTATTTTTCCAGTTCGTGAGGACTGTTTTCTTGGCTATGCATAGGGCAGTGAAAACCATATGGGCTATATTCTTTTCCGTAGTGACATTATCTAAGCTGCCCAACAAACATACTAAAGGGAAGTTGGAATGTTACATTTCAGACACTTTGATAAGTCTTCACATATCTCGCGCCAAAACTTCTGAACTGGTGGACAGAACCAAAGAGCGTGGATATAATTGTCCGTGAATTGGTTTGGCAGTGTGAGCAGTTGTTGGTAGACGTAAAGCCCATCTTGAACATCCGATGGCCTGTATAATGCACTCTATGTAGTATTTTGTATTGAATTAATTGAAGACTGGGATTTCTAATTAGATGAAAGGTTTTTAAGCAAATCTGAGACCAGAAGTTTTGGTCAAAGTTAACTGATAAATCCGCTTCCCATTTTGCAATAGGAAGTGATATTGATTCATCTGTTTTAGAAAGCATTCTGTATATTTTGGATAGTAATTTGGGGTTTTAAGAGTAAGAAATTGAACCACACTTGGTGGCGTTTGTAGTTCAACTTGACCCGGTTTAAATCTCTTTTTATTATGGATTTAATTTGTTGATATTCTAAAAATCTTTTCTTGTTGATCCCATATTGTGTAACTAGTCTGTCAAATGAAATAAATTCTGTTCCTTCTAGTATATGTTCTAAATATTTGATTCCTTTACTACTCCAATCTGAAAAGTTTATCATATTATTGTTTTGTAATATGTCAGGGTTGTTCCAGATAGGTGTACGTTTGCATGGGATTAATAAAGACTCTGTCAACTTCAGAAACTCCCACCACGCTGTCAGAGAAGAGCTGATGTTGATGTTTTTGAAGCATTCATGTCGTTGGATGTTTGAGCTGATAAATGGTAGATCTGAAATCTCTAGATTATTGCAAAGTGCTTGTTCTACATCTAGCCAAGGTTCATCTAAGAGGGTATGTTTTTGCCATCCTGAGATAAACTGAAGCCTGTTGGCTAAGAAGTAGTGCTGAAAGTTAGGTAGTTCTAATCCTCCTTTATCCTTGGTCTTTTGTAGTGTTTTTAAGCTTATACGTGGGGGCTTATTTTTCCAAAGGAATTTGGACATATATGAATCTAGAGATCTGAACCAATCTTGCGGGCGGTTTAGTTGGGATCATTGAGAATAAATAATTTATTTTTGGTAATACCATCATTTTTATAGCGGCAACCCTTCCCATGAGTGATATGGGTAGATATTTCCACCTAGCCAGATCACCTTCTACCTTCTTTAAAAGTGGGATATGGTTTAATTTAGTTAGATCTGCAAGCTTGGGAGATACATTAATACCTAAATATTTTATATTTCCGATTGCAGTGGAGTAGAAGAGGAATTATGGAAGGAGCAATTAATCGGAAGGACTGTAGATTTTGACCAGTTAATTGAGTAATCTGATATTCTTGCAAAAGAGTTTATCAGTTCAATCACCCCAGAGATATTGGTTTGTGAATTTTGGAGAAAGAGTAACACATCATCCGCATAAAGGCTGATTTTATGTTCCACGTTCTTGCATTTTATGCCCTTAATTACTGAATTCTGTCTAATTGCTGCTGCTAGTGGTTCGATAAAAATTGCAAACAGTGAAGGGAGAGTGGGCATCCCTGCCTGGTGCCCCTCAGGAGACAGAAGCTGGAGGATGTCTGGTTATTTGTTCTGACACAAGCTGTTGGGGAATTATATAATATTTTTAACCAGTTAATGAAAGAGGTTCCAAAACCAAATTTGTGTAAAGTTGCAAATAGAAATTTCCAGTTAACTCTGTCAAACGCTTTTTCTGCATCTAAAGAAAATATTGTAGTTTCAAGGTTTTTACTGTATGAGTAGTCTATCAAATTAAGTAATCTACGTGTATTTGTTGATGAGTGCCTACCTTTTATGAAACCACTTTGGTCAGGATGAATTAAGAGGGGGGTTATTTTCTCTAATCTCTTTGAGAGAGCTTTGCAGATTATTTTGAGGTCTACATTTATAAGGGATATTGGACGATAGCTTGAGGGATATACAGGGTCTTTGCCTGGTTTTAGCAGGAGATTAATGTTTGCAGAATTCATATTTGATGGAAGTCTGCCATTTTCTTTGATTTCCAACAACGTTCTGTAAAAACTGGTGCTAGAATCGTCCAGAATTCTTTGTAGAATTCTGCAGGAAAGCCATCTGGGCCTGGAGCCTTATTATTGGGCATACTTATCAGGGCTTCCTGGAGTTCACCTGGTGTCAGTGGCGAATCTAGTGCCATTGCTTGACTGTCTAATAATTTTGGGAGAGTTATGTTGTCTAAAAACTGATCAATTTCCTTTTAGATGGGTTTATTTGTGGTGAATACAACGTTTTATAGAAATCCCTGAAAATGTTGTTTATTTGTTTGGTCATATATTGTGTTCCCAGATGAATCTTGAACAGCACATATAGTTGTTTTTCTTTATTTATTTTTAGCTGGTTTGCTAGAAATTGACCGGATTTATTACTATGTTCATAATTTTTGTAAGCGTAGTCTTTGTACTAAGAATTTTGTTTTTTATCAATTATCTCATTTAATTCTAGTTTTGTTTTGCGTATTTTGTTCAATGTTTCCTGATCTTGGTGGGACGCGTGAGGCTTCTTCTAGTGATTTGATGGTTTTTCTAATTCCTGAATATTTTTGTTTTCTTCTTTCTTTTATGTGATGAGAAAGAAATTATTTTACCTCTCATCACAGCTTTCCTGCTTCCCATAGAACAGAAGCTGATGTTCGGGAGTGTCATTAAAGTCTAAATATGAAGTCCACTCTTTTTTAAAATATTTAATAAAGTCTTCATCTTTAAGCAGTGATGTATTAAATCTCCAGTTTTTACTTGGCGTAGTATTATTCTTGTGCATTAGTGTTAAAGATACAGGAGCATGATCGCTGACAGCTATAGGGTGAATCTCAGTGTCTGAAATGTCACATTACTTATTTTCAAAAGTAATTAATTACTTAGTTAGTTACTTTTTAAAAACACGATTTACAACCTGAATAGGTGATAAATCGATAGATCTTTCAGCCCAATTCTACTTTTTCTGCATAATCCATCATACAAAATTGTAATCAAATGGAAAAGTCTCTTTTTAAAACTTGTTTTATTAGTTTTAATCTTTTAACTTTATGCATCAAGCAAAAATTAAATTATATGCAACATTCTCTGACTGGAAGAAATTTGTTTAACATTTAAACCTATTTTCTGCACATTCCTGCACATAAAATAAAATATTTTTTTGTGTTTACACTCACTCTTTCAAATAGATGCAAGTAAAACACAGCTGAAAATAAATAAAATCAAAGACTAGTTGCTCTATTTTCACCTGTAAAGCAGGACTGGGGTAGGCGGAGGTTTACCCTGGTGCAGGTGTGCCGCAGCGGTCAGTGGAAGAATCCACGAGTTTCTCTGTGAATTTCCCATTACGTCGTAGCGCACTCGGTGCTTGCTTGGAAGTTTAGGGGGGTTTTTTCGCTGTAAAAATAAGTTTTCTTCCCACGCACAACGGACGCTAATTTTTTGTCACATTTTATGGAATCAAACTCAAAATAAGGTCAGTACTTCCACGCTTTAAACGCTGCATGCTCATACTCTCTCCGCACTCGATATATTAGCCATTGTTGATCTGCACAGCTGTTGTCACGAACGTCGCACTCGCTTACGTCACTGTCATGAGACATTCTCGCAAAAAAAATCACGGTTTTAGTAACGCAGTAACGCGTTTCTATGGGAAAGGAACGGTAATCTAATTACCGTTTTTGCAATAGTAATCCCTTACATTACTCGTTACCTGAAAAAAGTAATTGGATTACTGCCCATCTCTGATCCTGTCTTCCTTCTCTCACCCCAACCGGTTGCAGCAGATGGCCCCGCCCCTCCCTGAGCCTGGTTCTGCGGGAGGTTTCTTTCTGTTAAAAGGGAGTTTTTCCTTCCCACTGTCGCCAAAGTGCTTGCTCATAGGGGGTCATATGATTGTTGGGTTTTTCTCTGTATCTACTGTACAATATAAAGTGCCTTGAGGTGACTTTTGTTGTGATTTGGCGCTATATAAATAAAATTGAAGTAAATTGAAATTGAATATGGCACACGAGATTTGCAATGTGTGTCATATGAAAATAAAGTACTCTGGTAATACTACGAACATGCGGGCCCGTCTTACACACCACCATCCAAAGGTGGCAAAGCTAGCTCTAAATCAGAGCAATTGAAAAATGAACCAGCGCCGGACACTTTTAGCTTAACAAAGCTATCACCCAACACAGCCGTTACCCAATCTCTACATAAAGTTGAGGAAAGTTTGAGTACAGCACAAAGGGTTGCATTAACTTGCGATGCATGGACCTCATGGGCTGTGGAAACATGTAACTATAACAGCTCATATCTCACAGCAGACTGGTGACTGCTGTCTTACGTTCTCCAAACTCGAACATTACATGAAAGTCACACTGGAGAGAACACTGTCGATCTCCTGCAAAATGCAGCACAGGAATGGGGGCTTGCCGACAAAAATCTGGTGGTTGTCACCGACAATGCTTCCAATATGACAATTGCCACTCAGTTAGCAGGATACCTGCATGTGAACTGTTTCACCCATACGCTCAATCTGGCATCACAACAAGCCTTAAATGTATGGAGGACCACAAGAGCCACGTGCATCGAATTAAAAAAATCTGTGCTTAATTAATGAATTGTAGAATAAAATCTGCATTTGTAAATTCATTTTTGAATTCCAATTTAATAAACTGATTTTCAAAAACCTTTTCCCTTTCCTGTTCGCTCAGGGATTAACATGTGGATTAGCAGTTGGATTAACAACTTCATTTTAAAAATCCTACTGCTGTTCAAATTAGCCACACCGTGGGATGTAAGGAGCTCTCTGATTGGTTGGACAGACACAGGCTGTCTGCCAGCCTGGATTTTTCTAGCTCATAGCTTTGCCCTGCTACGAAGCATGTGTGCTTGTACAAAGGCCGTTCAGCCTCGGGAATTACACTCGGCTCGACACAGATATGTGAAGAATGAAGGGACCCTGCAGCGAAAACGGAGAGCGCAACCTCTGACTATATATATACAGTATACATATATATATATATATATATATATATATACCTTTTGAACTAATTATTGGAACTCAATTTGGCTTGGTAAGCTCAGTGACCCCTGACCTACATACACAGGTGAATCCAATAATGAGGAAGAAGGGGGGTCGATTTTAAGTTTCCATCCTCTTTTAATTTTCTCTGAAGATGGCAACATGGTGGTCTCAAAACTGCTCTCAAATGACCTGAAGACAAAGATTGTTCACCATCATGGTTTAGGGGAAGGATACAGAAAGCTGTCTCAGAGATTTAAGCTGTCTGTTTCCACAGTTAGGAACATATTGAGAAAATGGAAGACCACAGGCTCAGTTCAAGTTAAGGCTCGAAGTGGCAGACCAAGAAAAATCTCGGATAGACAGAAGCGACGAGTGGTGGGAACAGTCAGAGTCAACCCACAGACCATCACCAAAGACCTACAACATCATCTTGCAGCAGATGGAGTCACTGTGCATCGTTCAACCGTTCGGCGCACTTTACACAAGGAGGTGCTGTATGCGAGAGTGATGCAGAGGAAGCCTTTTCTCCGCCCACAGCACAAACAGAGCCATTTGAGGTATGCTAAAGCACATTTGGACAAGCCAGCTTCATTCTGGAATAAGGTGCTGTGGACTGATGAAACTAAAACTGAGTTATTTGGACATAACAAGGGGCGTTATGCATGGAGGAAAAAGGACACAGCATTCCAAGAAAAACACCTGCTACCTACAGTAAAATATGGTGGTGGTTCCATCATGCTGTGGGGCTGTGTGGCCAGTGCAGGGACTGGGAATCTTGTCAAAGTTGAGGGACACATGGATTCCACTCAGTATCAGCAGATTCTGGAGACCAATGTCCAGGAATCAGTGACAAAGCTGAAGCTGCGCCGGAGCTGGATCTTTCAACAAGACAACGACCCGAAACACTGCTCAAAATCCACTAAGGCATTCATGCAGAGAAACAAGTACAATGTTCTGGAATGGCCATCTCATTGTTGTTCATTGTTGCTGGAGATTTCAACCATGCGAATCTCAAGTCAGTGCTTCCTAGATTCCATCAGTATGTGGACTTTGCAACGAGAGGGGAAAACACGCTGGATCTTGTTTATACAAACATCCCCGGTGCATATCGGGCAGAGCCCCGCCCCCACCTTGGCTACTCAGACCACATCTCTGTTATGCTAATTCCAGCATACAGACCACTCGTCAGGCGATCAAAACCGGTTCTGAAGCAGGTGAAAACCTGGCCAGCAGGAGCCACCTCTGCTCTTCAGGACTGTTTTGAGAGCACTGACTGGAACATGTTTAGGGAGGCTGCAACTTACGGCGACTTCACTGACTTGGAGGAGTACACGTCATCAGTGTCCAGCTACATCAACAAATGCACCGATGACGTCACTGTCTCCAAGACCATCATCTCACGACCCAATCAGAAACCGTGGATTACTGCGGAAGTGCGTGCACTTCTGAGGACCAGAGACTCTGCCTTCAAAGCGGGAGATAAGGTGGCGCTTAGCAGAGCTAGGGCCGAACTTTCTCGGCCATCAGAGAGGCGGCGTGCACACGCCCAGAGAATCCACAACCACTTCAAGGACAGCGGCGACACACGGCGCATGTGGCAGGGCTTACAAGCCATCACCAACTACAGGACGACAACACCTGCCCGTGATGGTGACGGCTCCCTCCCAGATGCGCTGAACAACTTCTACGCTCGGTTCGACAGGCAGAACGACGTGGCGGGGAGGAAGTCCACCCCTCCTCCGAACGACCAGGTGCTGTGTCTCACTACAGCTGAGGTGAGGAAAACTCTACGCAGAGTCAACCCACGTAAAGCTGCTGGACCAGACAACATTCCAGGCAGAGTGCTCAGAGAATGTGCTGAACAGCTGGCAGATGTTCTCACCGACATCTTCAACATCTCTCTGAGCAGTGCCGTCGTTCCCACATGCTTCAAGGCCACCACCATCGTCCCCGTGCCGAAGAAGTCTTCTGTGTCCTGTCTCAACGACTACCGCCCTGTTGCACTTACACCCACCATCATGAAGTGCTTCGAGCGGCTCGTCATGAGACATATCAAGACCCTGCTGCCCCCCTCACTGGACCCACTGCAATTTGCATACCGCCATAACCGCTCAACGGATGACGCCATCTCCACTGCACTCCATCTTGCCCTCACACACTTGGACAAGAAGGACACACACGTTCGAATGCTGTACATAGATTTTAGCTCAGCATTTAACACGATCATCCCCCAACAACTGATCGGAAAGCTGAGCCTGTTGGGCCTGAACACCTCCCTCTGCAACTGGATCCTGGACTTTCTGACCCGAAGGCCTCAGTCAGTACGGATCAAGAATTGCACCTCCAGCACCACCACACTGAGCACTGGGGCTCCACAAGGCTGTGTGCTCAGTCCTCTGCTGTTCACACTGCTGACTCATGACTGTGTAGCAACACACAGTTCAAATCACATCATTAAGTTCGCTGATGACACGACCGTGGTGGGTCTCATTAGCAAGAACGACGAGTCAGCGTACAGAGAGGAAGTGCAGAGGCTAACGGACTGGTGTAAAGACAACAACCTGTCTCTGAATGTTGACAAGACAAAAGAGATGGTTGTTGACTTTAGGAGGACACGAGGCGACCACTCACTGCTGAGCATCAACGGCTCCTCTGTGGAGATCGTCGACAGCACCAAATTCCTGGGCGTCCACCTGGAGAAAGACCTCGGATGGTCCCTCAACACCAGCTTCCTGAACGCCCAACAGCGTCTCTTCTTTCTGAGAAGACTGAGAAAGGCCCAGCTTCCACCACCGATCCTGACCACCTTCTATAGAGGAACTATCAAGAACATCCTGAGCAGCTGTATCACTGCCTGGTTTGGGAACTGTGCCATATCGGACCGCAAGACCCTACAGTGGGAACAGCAGAGAAGATCATCGGAGTCTCTCTCCCCTCTATTAAGGACATCTACACCACACGCTGCATCCGCAAAGCCACCAGCATTGTGGCTGATTGGACACACCCCTCTCACACACTCTTCACACTCCTGCCATCTGGAAAAAGGTACTGAAGCATTCGGGCACACACATCCAGACTGTGCAACAGCTTCTTTCCACAAGCCATCCGTCTCCTCAACAAAAAGGGACTGGACTGATAAACACGCACGCACACACACACACACATTCTATCACTCAGCTCAACTCAACTACCTCAAAGCATTGAGACTGGACTTACACATCAACCTGTAAATGCTCTTTTTGCACAATATTTTTATGTTTACTGTTCCTGCACTACCTACATACCAAGTATGTTTACGGTTTCCCTTTGCACTACCTACCTACCAAGTATGTTTGCGGTTTCCTTTGCACTACCTACCTAGTTAGATAGTTAGTTTTAGTTAGATAGTTAGTTTTTGTTCATTTATGTTGTAATTTATGTTAGGTCAGTCTGTCTTGTCTCTAGTTAGCTAGTTTAGTGATTTTCTGTTAATTTATGTTGTAAATTTATGTTGCATGTAGCACCTTGGCCCTGGAGGAACGCTGTTTCGCCTCACTGTGTACAAACTGTATATGGCTGAAGTGACAATAAAGCTTGACTTGACTTGACTTGACTTGACTCAGTCCCCAGACCTGAATATTATTGAAAATCTGTGGTGTGAGTTAAAGAGAGCTGTCCATGCTTTGAAGTCATCTAACCTGAATGAACTAGAGATGTTTTGTAAAGAGGAATGGTCCAAAATACCTTCAACCACAATCCAGACTCTCATTGGAACCTACAGGAAGCGTTTAGAGGCTGTAATTTCTGTAAAAGGCGGATCTACTAAATACTGATTTCATTTCTTTTTTTGGGGTGCCCAAATTTATTGTAACAACCAACAATTTATACAGGAAAATAATGACTAGTAACAAAGTTGCCCAAACTTTTGCATCCCATTGTATATATCATGTTTAACCTGAGTAGCAAAAGACCACGGGGGGGGGGGGGTCAGAAAACGATATGCTGGGAGTCCACTGTTCTTGCTGGTTCTAGTGAGCCTCGACCACCCGGTCAGGTATCGAGCGGATGGGTAGCAGACATTTTGCAAGTATGTGATATCCTGATAAACCGAGCAGATATTTGAAGTTTACACACCTACATTCTTGTCTGAAAATATGTTAAAAGTTTATTTTGTGGCCAAGAAAGAGTAATACTTCAAACTAGCCGCGCTCCTCCATCATTGCTGCATTTGAAATGTATTTTTATATTATTATAAAAATATTTAAAATAATAATTTAATTAATAAAGTATTCAAAAGAGTACTATTACAACTAAGTAGCTGCTGCCATTGTTGGAAACTGGAATTGGCTGGGCAGTACTATGAATTCTGTGATAGGTTGGGCCACGAAGGACACACTGGCCCCATCCAGGACTGTGACAACGTGTATTTTAATGTACACATTTATATATTTTCGCTCTTACATACATGTATTTTCATTCACGCATTCAAGGACAAACAGTGTCTCACATTCTTGATTTTTAGTTCACAAACACTTCTTATAATGAAATTTTGGTGATGTTAGCTCAACTTTACACAGTAAAGTTACAGTGGGATACAAATAAGATCAGGCTGATCCTGCTAATATTTGTTCCTCCGGTTCAAATTCACAGGCCAACTGTATCCCACAGTTGTTTATGTTTCTAAACACGTTTTGCACAGAGAGACATTGTTTGAAAAAAGTACTGACAGCAATGTTTAATATTTTTACACAGTAAAAAACAAACAAACAAAAAAAACAACTATATATAAAATTAAACCATAAAGATGGTTTGTTTAGTAGTTTATTTTATTGCTACCTGTAATTTGCAGTTTACTTTCATTTGTTACACTAAGCAGTAAATAAAAAGGGTTAAACACACAGTATCGCTCTCAAACTGCTCCTCTTCCTGGAGTGAAGCACAGCCTGATAACCCTCCCTCTTTTTCATACTCTTAAACACAGCATCTCCTCTCTGTCCATATGTTTCCTCGTTCCCTCCCCTTCAGATCTGCACTTTGAAGATGGGTGTAACCAACATGTGGTGACGTGTAAGAGCTGACAGGCTCCATTCACTGCAGAAACATGTTGAGATCAAAGCTCAGACTAGTTTCAGTTATAAGGAAGAGAAACTCACACAGTCACTGACACTGAGAGGAGAAATGGCACAGAAAGGAGTTCAGCTGGACCAAGAAGCCTTCTCGTGTTCCATCTGTTTGGATCTACTGAAGGATCCGGTGACTACAGCCTGTGGACACAGCTACTGCATGAACTGCATTAAATCCCACTTTGATGAAGAGGACAGGAAGAGAATCCACAGCTGCCCTCAGTGTAGGAAGACTTTCATACCGAGGCCTGTCCTGGAGAAAAACATCATGTTAGCAAATTTAGTGGAGCAGCTGAAGAAGACTGGACTCCAAGCTGCTCCAGCTGATCACTGCTATGCTGGACCTAAAGATGTGGCCTGTGATGTCTGCACTGGGAGGAAACTGAAAGCCATCAAGTCCTGTTTATTCTGTCTGGCCTCTTACTGTGAGAAACACCTCCAACCTCACTATGATGCAGCTCCATTAAAGAAACACAAGCTGGTGGCCCCCTCCAAGAAGCTCCAGGAGAACATCTGCTCTCGTCATGATGAGGTGATGAAGATTTTCTGTCGTACTGATCAGCAGAGTATCTGTTATCTCTGCACAATGGATGAACATAAAGGCCATGAAACAGTCCCAGCTGCAGCAGAAAGGACTGAGAAGCAGAAGGAACTCGAGGTGAGACGACTAAACATCCAGCAGAGAATCCAGGAGCGAAAGAAAGATGTGAAGCTGCTTCAACAGGAGGTGGAGGCCATCAATGGCTCTGCTGATAAAGCAGTGGAGGACAGTGAGAAGATGTTCACTGAGCTGATCCTTCTCATCCAGAAAAGAAGCTCTGATGTGAAGCAGCAGGTCAGATCCCAGCAGGAAACTGAAGTGAGTCGAGTCAAAGAGCTTCAGGAGAAGCTGGAGCAGGAGATCGCTGAGCTGAAGAGGAAAGACGGCGAGCTGGAGCAGCTCTCACACACAGAGGATCACAACCAGTTTCTACACAACTACCCCTCACTGTCAGCACTCAGTGAGTCTACACACTCATCCAGCATCAATATTCGTCCTCTGAGCTACTTTGAGGATGTGACAGCAGCTGTGTCAGAGACCAGAGATATACTACAGGACATTCTGAGAGAGGAATGGACAAACATCTCACTGACAGTCACTGCAGAGGATGTTTTACTGTCACAACCAGAGCCAAAGACCAGAGCTGAATTCTTTAAATATTCACATGAAATCACACTGGATCCAAACACAGCAAACACACATGTGTTATTATCTGAGGGGAACAGAAAAGCAAAATTTATGAAACAACAACAGTCATATTTTGATCATCCAGACAGATTTACTGGATGGCGTCAGGTCCTGAGTAGAGAGAGTCTGACTGGACGTTGTTATTGTGAGGTGGAGTGGAGAGGGGGCACTGTTTGTGTAGCAGTCACATACAAGAATATCAGCAGAGCAGGGAGGGGAAATGAATGTGGATTTGGATACAATGACAAATCTTGGGCATTATATTGTTACACAAACAGTTATAAATTTTTGCACAACAATGTTAACACTGACCTCTCAGGTCCTCGGTCCTCCAGAGTAGGAGTGTACCTGGATCACAGAGCAGGTATTCTGTCTTTCTACAGCGTCTCTGAAACCATGACTCTCCTCCACAGAGTCCAGACCACATTCACTCAGCCGCTCTATGCTGGACTTTATATTTGGGGAAACGGAGCCACTGCAGAGTTGATTAAAGTCAAATAGAGAAGTTAGGTTCATGTTGATCTCTGACCATTATATTTACTTGTGTAGTTTCTAAATCAGGCTTTACATTTTATAAGCCGAGAAGTTCAGTGGTCCATTAATGTGTGAAAATAAAATTGCACTGATTCAAACTGTACTTACATTTGTATACATCAATATAAGTCTGAATTTGTTCCAATGGCCAAAAGCAAGTTTTAAAAGATGGGGTTTTAGCTGTTTTTTTAAATGAAACCACTGAGTACACAGATCTCAGGCTCAAAGGAAGGGAGTTCCAGAGTCACAGTTACAAACACTCTATTGCCTTTCGTTTTCAGCCTCGTATGTTGGACGACCAGCAAGCCCTGATCACATGACCTCGGGGACCTGCTGGGGATGTACTGATGTAAAAAATCTCTGATATAGGTCGGTGCTTGTCCATGCAGAGCCCTGAATGTCAAAGTCAAAATCTTGAAGTGGATTATGAATTTTATGGGGAGCCAGTGCAACTGGATCAGCAGGGGTGGGAGTAACTAGAAGATTTGGTCAAAAGCTTTGCGGCGGCTTTCTGAACAACTTGCAAATGATCCACAGAGGCTTCACTTAAACAAGTGGACAAAGAATTACAATAATCCAAACGAGATGAGACAAATGCATGGATGACCATTTCTAGTTCTGAACATGAAACAATGGGACTCAGCTTAGCAATATTTTTTAAATGATAAAAACAGGAGCGAACCAATAAATTAGCATGAGTGTCCAAAGTCAGAGCTGAGTCAAAAGTTGCACCAAGGTTCCTGATAGAAGGTTTGGCAAATGTAATGAGAGGGCATAAATTTTCCATAACCACAGGTACCAATTTTTTGGGAGCACAAACAAGGACTTCAGTTTTCTCCTCATTTAGCTGAAGAAAGTTATCAGCCATTGATCCCCTAATAGAATCTAAGCACCTTTGCAAAATCAGTAGTTTGGAAACATCTTGAGGCTTAAAGGAGATATACAACTGTAACGGCAGATATGTCAAGCTAGCTCATATACACGTAATATAATGTTTGTGCTTTTATTGTGGTAACTTCCTGTGTAACCGGAAGTGAATGTTGCTAACAGTAACAGGCTTGATGTACAAAAAGACGCAAGAAAACAGTAAACTATTGCTAACGGAGAAAGGGGAGAGAAAAACATGGTTAAATTGTACAAAAACGAATGGTTCTAACTACAGTCGACGGGGGAACAAGGTTTGTAATGAACATGATTTAATTTGAGCAATCTGAAACGCATGATATGTATTGTATAGTTTAATGGAAAACAGTTAGACCAACGTAATGAGTGGTTAAAATGGTGTTACATTAATAACATGGTAATTGTTTTATTTGTTTGTCTAGCTCTTACGTTGGTTCGTTGTCTGATACACGGCAAGGAATAATAAAGGTCATTCAACAACCATCAGTTCTGGCCTTCTCAGTTCAACTGGACTGCTACAACAACTGAATATCATCTGCATAGTAGTGATAAGAAATATCTTTAAAAGTGCTCAGTAAGTGCTGAAGAGGGAGTATATACAGCAAAAACAATAAAGGCCCAAAACAGAGCCCTGTGTCACACCATATTCAAGAGAAGTAGAAGAGGAGCTGTATTTAGAATTAGCCACGGAAAAAGATCGTTCACACAGATAAAATGCCAACCAGTCCAAAACAGACCATGATATACCCACCCAATGTCTCAGATGGTCAACAGTATCAAAGGCAGAGGTCAGGTCCAACATCAGCAGGACAGAGCATTCTCCTGCATCACAATTCATCAGGATGTCACTGGAGACTCTAATAAGTACAGTTTCAGTAGAGTGAGCTCTACGAAAACCAGACTGGAATTTATCCAGAATGCTGTATTCATCTAGAACAGCTATAAGCTGCATAGCAACTAACTTTTCTAAAATCTTAGCAATGAATGGTAATTTTGAAATTGGTCTGTAGCTGCTAAGAAGAGAAGCATCAAGCTTAGGTTTTTTTTTAACAGTGGGTGAATGACAGCATTCTTACAATAACCAGGGACCTGACCAGAAACCAATGAAGTATTGATAATCATAAGCACACAGCAGGGGTCGCAAAATTTCAAAATCCCTGGTAGCCCTTCGGGCAGGCACTCTTCAGTTTTTGGTAGCCCAAAATAAATTTAAGTAGCCCGAATAAAAAAAAAAAGAGGACAATTTTTTGATTGATGTTTTGTTTCCTTTACAATATTATACATTAAAGTATAATATTGTAAAGGAAACAAAACATCAATCTAAAAATATTTAAAACACAAATTACAACAACAATTTCAACCATCAACTCAAATATTTGGTTCTAATTGAACAGAAATTTCTATGAACTTGCAATCAATGTGTACAACATGAATCAGTCTGTGTCAGATCCTGAATTTGAAATTTCCACTGAAATCACGGGTAAGAGGCAAGTGGAACCAAGATCTAGGACATTTGCTTTTTGAAGTTTGCAAAGACTGCTAAATTTTGCCAGTGGTAGTTCACTCTTTGCAACATAGTACGCTGTTCTAAACAGATTTTTCAGGACTTCTTGTTATGCTTGGTTTACTTTTAGTATGCTTTTTGCAATTGGTGTTTGTTCTGGGAATGATACTGCAGACTGAGCAATAATGTATTTCTTGCATTTCTCATGGGTTCTGATGGGGTCTTTCTTAAAATGACTGGTCCCAGTAACAAAGGCGCTTGTCGACTCAGAAATCAAGGGAAACTCACAACACACCCGGCAGAACATTATGTTATTTAGCTCGTCATATTCCAGCCACATAAATTCTTTTGTCCATGAAACCAAAAAAGCTGCGCTTTCTTTTCCCCTCATTGTCTGATTTGTCATAACTTTTCCGTTTTATGGTCGGCTTTTCTTTGGCTGCCCCTTCTTCACCCTGACCTCTCTTGTTTGGCTCTGCAGAACTAAAATACCTGCCTAAAGCCATCTGCTCTTACACACATACTTACATAACGATCAGCAATTCTCTGTGCAATCAACCTCTATCACATGTTTAAGCTTGCTGCAGGAGATTTCACTTGTCATGTTTGATAGTAAGCTAACGATTGATAAGACGATGTCAGAGGAATTGGTGCGCAATTAATCTGTGACTTACCAATTAGTGCTGCCGCTCTCTACACACCGTTCGGGCGATCGCAAAGTGAAAGCGCAAATTCAAACGCGATTTCAGTGTGTCACATATTGACAGTAGCTCATCGATGCCAATGACATAATTACTCAGCTACATTTGTGAAAGAATGCAAAAGCATTGACATATCTTTCATTCCTATGATAGCCCGACGGGCAGGGCTGAGATGGACTTTGGTAGCCCGACTGGAAAAATCGCTAGCCCCGGGATGTCGGGCTAGCGATTTTGCGAGCCCTGGCACACAGGGACTGATAGACTGAAAGAAATTTTTAAACAAAGATCCAGGTAAAATATCAAGAGAGCAGGAGGACGCTTTCATCGAATTAACTAATTTGACCAGCTCAGGTAAAGACACAGGAAAAATCTTTCTAAAATAACAGGCCTAGGTGGGGTTGGAGCAGACAAGAGAGACACAGAAGGAGAGATATTGTTCCTGACATTACTAACTTTTTCAACAAATTTATCAACAGACTTTATCAAAGGTGTAAGTGTCACAGCAGATGCCTTTGCGTAGCTGAAGATGAAACACAGAAAAACATGAAGGTGATTTTCCTGGCCTGGGATTTTATAAAAATATTCTGCAGTACATCAAAAACGAAAGAAAACCATTAATCAACATACGAACATTACCTCTGAAGTTACAGAGGTTTTATTAGAGACACGGCTAAGCGTTTTGCATTTTGCATAATTTTAAAAAGTTAAAATTTGTTCAGAAGCCTGTTGAACGGCAGAAATTAGGTTTTCTTTTCAGAAGTAAGTAAAAGGGAAAAAAAACAGCGGTCGACAGTGCTGTAAACAATGGTAGACTTGTGCGTAACAAGCAAGCAAATAATAATGAAGAAAACAGATTTTTAGACAGGAAACTGTTCTTGAAATATACAGAGAGAGAGAGAGAGAGCTACGCATGAAGTGTGATTTTTATCGTGGTGGAAGCAAAAGTCTCATGATGATGTTTATGTGAAGCCTAGTTTGGATCTTCTTTTGCTGCTGGTTCAGTCAATATTGTTTGGTGAGAGATAAAACTAACAGCCTTAGAATCAGCGCAAAAAGGGCGTAAACACAAAGTGCGGACCCGCCGAAACATCAGAATCGGCGAGCTGTCGGCTTTCAGCCCCGACCGTGTCCGTGCCGTCGGGTGAGAAAGGCGACATCTCACTGATTCTGATCCTCGGGTCTGCACTTTGTGCAGAATCCATGTACCTGCTCTCATTTACTGTTTTAGCTGTTTGGTGGTTGTTGAAATTTTGTGAGGTTTAACCTGAGATTCTGGCGTTTTGGGCAAAATAAATTTATATTAAAAAATCGATTCAGGATTTTAATGAATCGATATCTCGTTATCCAAGCCAGAATCGATTTTAATCGATTAATCGATTATCAAAACCCACCCCTAGATGATACACTACAGCACAATAAAGCGGATCTTTATTTCCAACTCTAACCAGATGTAGTTCTGGTTAGAAAAGTGATGAAAAGTGTCCATTACTGAACGACAGTGAAACTGGCTTCCAACCACCGCAGCGAGACCTCCTCCACAACCAGACATCTGAGGCTGAATGATGAAGGAATACCCACTTGGGCAAAGTTCGATGAGAGATGTATAGTCACCATCACGCTGCCAGGTTTCAGTTAGAAATAAAAAAATCCAGTTTTTTGGAAAGAATAAAATCATTCAACAAGAACGTTTTATTTGTCATTGATCGGGCATTAAAGAGCGCAACATTCAGCGACGGAGAAGTCAGATTATTACGAGAAACAGCCCGATTTAGTGGACGTAGAAACTGAGGGTTTGATCCGCGACGCCTGTAAATTCCACTCACCATGGGGATAAAGCGCCAAACACCCGGAGAGTCTGGATGAACACTCCTTAGGTAACACCGCCTCGTAGATCCAGGTACAGCTAATCCCAGCTTCCAGAGCAGTCTGAGTTTCACCTGGAAACCTGCTCTTTTTCCTCTCTTCCTATGTGATTTGCGTGGACTCAGAAAGACACCACTGATGACGCCTGACGAAGATCTAGAGTTGGATGTCTTGAGACCGGTCTTGGTCTTGAGGCCACTTTTACGTGGTCTTGGTCTTGTCTTGGTCTCGACGGACTTTGGTCTTGGTCTTGTCTTGGTCTTGGATCCCTCGGTCTTGTCTTGGTCTCGCTGTCTCGGTCTTGCTCTCTCAGATGTGTTCAGGAGATTTGGAGTCAACCATCGGTGGAGAGGGGGGTGGCTTACTCATTTTTTCAGAAGCCTGGGGTCTTTTGGAGTGTAATTTGGAGATGACTGACTGACAACTGTATAAAACAAAAACTACACACAATATTCGAAGCACATACCGTACAGTTGTAAATTCCCCCTAATTATGGTATGATCCGAGCTCAGGCACTAGGTGACTGAGCACAGCACTTACGCATGTGAGCAAGGAGGGAAAAGCTGCTGACTGCGAGTTTGCTGTAGGAGAAGCGCAGCCAGGCAGACAGAGGAGAGCTTAAATTTGACCAGGTACCAAAGCAAATCATTCGTACCGAACAAATAATGTAAATATGACCGTGTCAGTTTGATAACAAAAGATTGATATCAAACTGATCACTTGACCCATATTACGTTACTTGCTCTTTGAGTGAATCAACAAATGGCGAAATGAAAAGCCGAACACTAATGCTGTTTTTTTTTCCAGAGAGTTTTAGCTTACATGTGTGTTTATTTCATATTTTCAGTTGTTACCCTCCATGGCTAAACAAAACACTCTAAACCGGTTTCAGTTATGTACTGATGAACACAACAATGGAAATTAGGGGCTTCTTTCAAAGAAAAAACTCAGGTAGATTTTATTTTATATCGGGTGCTCATGAACATCCCTCGTAGCCACTGCGTTGTGTACCTGGATGACCTGTTGGTGCACAGTGGCGACTTCGACAGTGCACTGTCCCACCTGGGCGAGGTCTTCAGTGCCATCCAACAAGCTGGGCTGCGGCTCAACCCTGCGAAGTGCCGCCTGTTGGCGAGAGAGACCACGTTCTTGGGCCATGTGATCAGCGCTCAAGGTATCACAAAGGTGGCTGCTGTCCGGGACTGGCCGACTCCCTGGAACGTCAAAGAACTGCAAAGCTTCCTGGGCCTAGCCTCCTACTACTGCCGGTTCATCAAGGGGTTCGCGACAATAGCCAGCCCTCTCCACCGCCTGCCTGATAAGGGCCAGCCGTTTGGCTGGGATGATGCCTGCACTGCGGCTTTTGCACAACTGAAGGAGGCCCTCACCAGAGCTACAGCCCTAGCCTACCCCGATGCTCGGCAACCTTTCATTGTGGACACTGACGCTAGCAATGTAGGAGTCAGGGCGGTCCTTTCACAGCAGGATGAGGCCGAAGAACAAGTGGTGGCGTACTTCAGATGTGCTCTGGGGCGAGCTGAGAGGAACTACTGCATGACTCGGCGGGAGCTCCTTGCCGTAGTGCTGGCGGTGCAGCACTTCTGGCCATACCTGCACGGCTGCCGGTTCCTCCTGCGCACCGACCATGCATCTCTAACTTGGCTCCTGAACTTCAAACACCCAGAAAGTCAGGTGGCCCGCTGGCTGGAGATCCTTCAGGGCTACGACTTCGAGACCCAGCATCGGGCAGGTTGACAGCATGGCAATGCTGATGCTCTCTCCAGATGGCCCTGCATGGCTGTTGTCAGGAGTAGTAAGATATTATGCTGCTATTATTTGCTGCTATTTTTTATGATCATTATTACTATTCCATTAATTATTAATATTGATATTGCATTTAGATGTTTAAACATATTGGCACCCAATTAAGCTTTTATTATAAGTCCAGTAAGAACCACTTTAAACTGTTGAGTTGAATCTATAATCTTAAAATGTTTATAGGCAGATTACATTGCATTATTTGAAAAAGGCTAACCTTTGAAGATAATCTGAGCCTAAAAGTCTTCACGGGAAACTGCAGGTTTGCAGAGTGTGCAGGGCAGGAAGTGAAACTGAAAGCAGAGTCTAAGTGCAAGCTAAGAGCAGGTTATTTTATTATGCATTTATATCTTTGATTAAGCTTTAAGTAGTTGTGTTAGATTGAAACATTTGTTTTATACATTTTTCATATAAGTCAAGATCGGCACACACGGGATGGCCTTAGCCTGGTTGCCTAAGTTGAGGTTAGACATACAGACACATATAGTTTCAGCTGTGTACGTGCGCAGGCCTTGTGTCTGGCGATGACGAGAGGTGTGAGGTGAGCCGGGGTGCAGGAGAGGTCATGACACGTACGCAGTACACAGCACGCACGCGCCCCCGCACGTGCACGCACACACACACACACACATCTGTAGACTCATTTATATAGGTAAGAGTTTAATCATGTTTTGCTTGCGACTGCAAAATTGTGCCTGCATGAGTGACAGTTTGTGTAGAACGTGGACCTGATGTTCCAGACAGATAAGCCTGGGCAGGATGGTGACAGGAAGCACCTGGGTTCGAGCCGAAGACAATGTTCTTTTTAAACTGTGTCAAAAGTTAACTGAACAGTTGTGGTTTTGGATTGACGTAGGAGATCTTGAGTCTGCCTGGCAACAGAAGGGGGCTGTACTATTTTACCCCTATAAAGTCTTTGTTCTGACTATTGTAAGACAGTTCAACACTGAATCTGCACAGTGTTGGACTCCACATGTGTATTCATTAAAATGTCGTCTAATTGCACCCGGCAGGATCAGTGGTCATTATTTTTGGTCTTCCTCCTCAATTTCTGAACCCTTAACACTGTCGAGTGCCGCTAGTGCCGGCGGCAGGAGAAGTGGGCCCAGGACACATTTGGCGTGGCTACTGCTCAGGCCACAGCCAGCAGAGGGGGATGGCTCCCATTGACCACACAGCAGCTGAAGTGGGAGCAGGAGGCTGACGCGGTTCGGGGGGGGAGGGAATGGAGACCTACGACGGCCTCCTATACAGGAGATGGCGGGCCCCCGGTCAGGGCAGAGATATCCTGCTGCTGTTGGTGCCTCGGTCGCTGCGGTCGCAGGTGCTCGAGCTTGTCCACAGCTCGGTGGGGGCCGGCAACTATGGGAATGCCAAAACTCTCCGCTGACTTCATGTGCATTGCTGTGACACCTGTACCGCACAGAAGGGCCAACTCAACGCCCCACTGCCCCCATGCAGCAGTACCTGGTGGGGGCCCCGATGGAGCGAGTGGGAGTGGACATTCTTGGGCCTTTCCCCGTCACCGAGTCAGGGAACCCGTATGTGTTGGTGGCCATGGACTATTTCACAAAGTGGCCAGAGGCCTACGCGGTGCCGGACCAGAGTGCAACCACGACGGCAGAGAAACTGGTGGAGGAGAGGAGGGAGCTTTCGTGCCTGGTGACAAGGTTTGGGTGTACTTCCCGGTTCGAAGAGAGGAGTGTCCCCCAAGCTCTGCAGTCACTGGCAAGGGCCGGCGGAGGTCATGGAGCGGCTAACAAAAGTGGTGTACCGGATCTGCATGCCGGGCCTGGGGCGCATGGTGGTGTTGCACCAGGACAGACTCGCACCGTACCGACCGCCCGCTCCAGCAGCCGCCAGGGCAGGGGATGCTGGTGGCACCCCATGTTCTGATCCGAGTGACTCTTCCCCCGCAGGTCGAGATCGGCCGGTGCACCGAAAGAAGACACCTGGACATTTGCAGGACTTTGTGTTGGGTAATGGGGTTGTCGGGGACAACTGACCCCTTAGGTGGGGGCTATGTAGCGGGTCAGGGCTGTTTGGGTTTTGTTTGACAGTTGTGTTCTGTTGTTTCAGGCAGCAGCGTTATGTTGCCATGGTTACCATGTGACGCACTCTCTCTGCGACTGTGTGTTTTCTGGGTGAGAGAGCGCCTTTTCCTTGTTGTTGTTGTTATGCTAGTGCTACGCCGAGCAGCTGAGTTAGCGGCGGTGTTTCTGTGGAATGCTAATAAACGGCTGTGCTCCCTGGCTAACTCTGCGGGAAGCAAGACTGAACGATACCTCTGTCTCCTACTTGTCTGAACTTGCCACAATATACTATGCTTTGTATGTTGTTCAGTATATTTCTATGCAAAAGAAGAGGAATTTCAATACACAGCAGTATATTCACAGTTGAAACCAGATATTTTCATACACTTTAGGGGAAAAAAAATAAAAACATTTTTTTACTGTTAAACATCAATCTGTGTAAACTTGTTTTGTTTTAGACAAATAAATATTGAAATATCTTTTCAATTAGTTAAATGTCAGAATAAAGAGAGAGAGAGCTATTTTTTTTTTCATTTTCATCAAATTCAGGAGTACATATACACTAAGTTTATTGTTAATCAATAACAAAACTCCTGACGATTCCATTCCGAGCTTAAGAAGCTTATGATAGGTTAGTAGAGTCCATGTGAGTAAATTGGTGACACACCTGTGGATGCATATAAGGCACCCCCAAAACACAGAGCCTGTTTCTTTGTCATGGGAAAATCAAGAGATATCAACCAAAACACCAGGAAAAGAATTGTGGAGCTCCATAAGTGTGGCTCAATTTTGAGTACAATCTGGGTGCCATTTGCAGTTAAGAAATACATACAATTTTTTTCTTTACTCTTAAATTTAACAAATATGGTTTTTATATTTATCAATCTAAAAAAAATAAGCATTTAGTCTGATTTGATGTTACAATTTAAAAAGTGTTTTTGTTTTTATCTGAAGAGTATGTAAATATCTCATTTCAGCTGTATATTTGATGATGTTGGTGTTTGGCTTGATTGTCACACAAAGAGGGAGATGGAGAGGAGAATGAGGACAGAACAGAGATGGAACAAGAGCCAGGTGAGACAGACATGTTAGTCAAATGGTTGTTTGCCAAAACTCATCAGAACATGTATCTAGTACCTAGTGTATCTTTTTAGATACCATTTGTTACTTTTGAAATTCTATATTTATTAAGTCATGCAGGCTTGTTTGCACAACAAGGCTAAATAAATAAATAATAAATATATAATATATAATAAATAATTATATAAACTTTTCTGTATCTAAATAGTCTACTTTGGTAGAATTAAAAAATAAGTTTAGTGCAGGTCTATGATGATTTTCAGTGCTACTATCATCTAGTTTTGATTCTGGTTCTGTTTTGGTTAAGTCCTAAGTAGTCCTGATTTTGAACTGTTGTAGTCCTGTTTTAATTCCGGATCAGTTCTGGGTCTGGTTGAATTGGGGTTTAGTCTCTGTGTTTTGTAGTGATGTGTCGGTCGCGAACAAAACGGCTCTAAGAGCTGGCTCTTTAAAGTGAACGACGCGAGCCTTGTGCTTTGCGCTGGGCAGAGGGGGGAGGGGCGGTAGTTACACTGGCAGTAGCACAGGAACAGAGCCGGAGGGAAAGAGAGAGAAAGAGAGCCAGGGACAACAACGTCACACTAGAAAGGTATAGTAATCATCCACAACTATTTTCAGTTGCGGATGATTCAGAAAGTTTATTCATGCAGGCCCATATGACAGAGAATGTGCATCTTCTTTTTGTTTTCATATTTTAATTTATATTTAATTGTGTTGTGGTTTGCAGTGTTTTGTGTTGTTTCACATTAAATTTGTTTAAAAGGAAAGAGCTGAAAATTTAAATAGTTAAAAGTTGAAATGTAAATAGTTGGTTTTTGTATTGTATGATTTATTTATTACATTTTATGTGGAGTGAATCAACACTGCAAAAACCCACCTCCTTAATACTAGATAAATACACTTATTTTTGGTGAAGATTTGCTTAAAACAAGTGAAATTATCTGCCAGTGGAGTAAGTGTTTTTTTCTTACTAAGATTTCTTGAAATAAGAACAATATCTAGATTTAAATAAAGCTAAAAATAAGTCTTACACTTATTCCAGGCAACAAATCAGAACATTGAAATTTAAAATAAGCTTTAAACACTTATTCTAGGCAACAAATATAGTCAAATCTTAAAATAAGCCTTACACACTTATACCAGGCAACCAATCATGGCAATTGAAACCTAAAATAAGCTTTAACCACTTGTTCTAAGCAAAATGTTGAAGAAATTAAATCTGAAAATAGGCATAAAACACTTATTCTAAGGAACAAATCAAGGCAAATAATCTAAAAACTAGTACATTAAATAATTTTAAAGATAAACTGCAAAAATTACCCATCTTAAAATAAGTTAAAAATAATAGATTATAGTCTAAATCTTCTTAAATTTAGTGAAATAATCTGCCAGTGGAGTAAGAGAATTACAAATGATAAGAATTCTCAAAATAAGAAAAATATCTAGGCTTTAGACAAGTAAGAGAGATCTTAAAACAAGTTGTGAATGAGATATTCCAAGAACTCTGTTAAGTCAAAAAAGTCAGGCAAAGTATACCTTGTACATGACCTTTATTGGAAACAAACTCTCCAAACAGTAACAAATATTTCAGTCAATCATAGTACACAAAAATTTAAAGACACATTGTAAGTGTAACATTGTTATTTTGTGTTCCTTTTAGAACTGCTAAACCAGTTAGCTACTCAACATATAAAATGTAATAAAAAGAGCATTTGCAATTTTAAACAGAATTTGCAGAACAGATGTGTTTAAGGAAAAAGCACTTTGTACCACGTTAATAAGAATACAAAAAAGAAGAATTCAAGTGTAAATTGCAACTTCAAAGCTATCAGGTCCAAACCTTTCAACACAGACCTAAGTTACATGTTGCTAAAACAGCTCTACTTCTCAATAAAAAGTTCTACAGCCTGCCATGACTTTTTTGTATGAGCCTGTGGTGTCTTGCTCATGGATATTGTCCTTTAACACTTCAGTCTGAATGACAGACAGAAGCGTTGCGACACATTTAGGATAGGTGAGATGCAGGGTGTAGTAGTATGCCATAAGATACAGCAAACCTTCTCCAAGGTCATCTGTGGCGAATGTGGTGATGGGAGTGGTTCCAACTGCAATAAGACAGCGGGACCCTTCAAAGACCAGAACAGGGCTGATGCTGGATCTTCTGTTGGCTAAAAGAAAAACAAAGACAAAAATTGTACACTGTAGGGAGAAACTCCAAAGCTATCAGGGTAGTTCAAATACTTAACCACAAGTATGTATTAGACTTAGACTTAACTTTATTGATCCCTTTTGGGTGCACCCTTAGGGTGACACATGAATGATGACAACCATAGATCAGATGCTCTACAGACCATATTAATGTTATTTTTCTTTAGATTGACAAATACTGTATAGAAAATCCCAAATATTCATGCCATTGAAAAATGTAATAAATTCTGCCTCATCACCATTAGGATTGTGTCTTTACACACTTTAGGAAATGACAAAGATACTGCACCTGTGATAGTTAAATATGTAATTATTTCCAATTTCTGTTTTTAATTTCTTTATGTTTTTCTTTATTATTTTTATTGAAATTTTTGATCTATCAGTGTTTGTGCCATTTCAGATTTCTGCACTTTTTCTAAATATAAACTACATTGTTGGAGGACTTGGCATGGATAAAAAGGCCATATCCCAAACAAACTGTTAAAGTGAAGGCTTTAGGGGCATAATTTGATAACAAATATGAAGAAACCAGACCTGAAGGACATGAATCAGTGCTTCACTGGCATGTCCCATCTTCTTGGGTGGTGCAGCTCTTGATGGGAAGAGAGTTGGTAGTGCCCTGAACAGGGCTATGTTCAAACAGAACAGAAAAGAAAGAACTAAATCAACTTTCAGTTTAATATTCAATATTATTGCCAGAATTGTAGTGTTTCACTTACAACTGTTGTCACCAGAACTGCTCCTGGGTGGCAAAAGCATGTTTGATCCACCACTTGAATCTGCATCATAATCTTCTCCCTGGTCACATGGTGAGATATCCATGAGACGCCTTTTCTTTAGTTTCATCCTAAATAAGAAAACAAAAATAGTTATATTACAGGAGTCCTAAACAAAATGTGTTGTGCTACGTGTTTTTAAATCAAAAGCGGCAAAATTTGCCTCTTTGTTAACATGAGCCCACAACTGTTTCCTCATAAAATTTTCAGGCCCTGGAAGCAGGTCCCTTAAATTGTCCCTACTGAGGGTGTGGAACAAGACCATCTATGTTGGCAGCTGTAAATAAAAGTCAGTAACTTTCAGAAATGTAAGTTGTACATCTCTTTAAATGTATACATTTCACTGTTCAAAAAAGGAAACAATTCCAAATTGTCATTTTGTCAAATACATTTAAATGTAATTTAAATATTTTATTGATTTGACAACATAAAACTGATTCTATGTAGGATCACTGTCAGTGAGTGCAACACAACATTCATTTAGACATTAATTTGCATAAATATGCATATGCTTGGCCTACCATTTAAAACCGAAAGGTTGCAATCATCCAAATCCTCCATGATTTTCTGGTGTAGCGTTTGTCAGAACATTTCCCTGAGGACAGAAAAACATACATGGTTGGGTCAAAAAGAAAAACTGAGTCAAGACACCACCTGCCATGGATCCAAAGTCTATGCAATCAGACACCTGGATAAGGTGCAAAAGACAGACTAAGTAGAGCCTGTTAAGTCTTATAAAATTGCTCACTTAAAATGTATGGCAAGTCTATTCCAAACTAGTTTTCAAACTAAAACTAATAGTGACCAACTGCTTGTCAAATGATTCAACAAATGATCAAAGCTCAGATTAGGCCACTTCATCCAATAAGAAAAAATGTTACCTCAGTTCACCAAGGTTAAAGTGACCTGATTTATATTAATAGTTCACAACATAGGCGACTTTTGTTGTGATTTGGCGCTATATAAATAAAATTGAATTGAATTGAATTGAATTGAACATAAATAATTGGAAGTAAGTTCACATCTCCAACTTACGATAGTTTATATGATTAATCATAATCTGTTGGAAATGAAGCTTAAAGTAAATCTATAGGCAAAGATGTCATTCATAAATGTGCATCTGGTTTATGCCATCCCCGTGCATTATTTTATTCCCTTGTGTTATCTTTAATTTCCTTACCCAAACCGGACTTGCAAATAAAATTTGAATAAACTCATGTTGGTTAAATGTAATTTTGGTCATAAGACAGTTAACTCTTGATGACTTAAGTAAATCCTCATTTAAATTAAATATAGATCTGTCCTAGACCCCTGTCTTTTTCCATAACAAAAAAAAAATTTAAGCAGCAGAGAACACTGGATGTAAGCCGACAGTTTGACTGGTGCTGGAGCTGCAGGCTTAAGACATCCTTAAATGAATTCAAAAACAGCGTTGTAAAGTTACGAGCCCGATTGTGAGATTTGTCTCAAACCAGTATCGGTCCTCCCAAGCTGCACACACAAACACACCAAGCACAGTGCAGACAGAGAGCGCACGGCTTAAGAAGGAAAAAAAAACACTGCAGCTTCTTATTCTCCGTGGGTAGGACACCCAAAACAGACTTTTGCAAAGGCGGATATCAACTGTAGTTCTTTTGTCATATAGCTATGTTAAGTATATTAAACACGAAACTAAATTTACCCAACTAGCACCATTAATAATTTTAAACTCTCACTGCATGCTAACAATTCAGCAAACTGAATGAACTAAGCTAGCTAGCTGGCTGGCAGTTTTGGCTAACTACCCATTGGTAGTGAACTGATAATACTGCCTCGGTAAAACTTAATATTTTACCGACTGATGTTACTACAGTAAGTCAAAGCTAAAAGAACCCGAAATGTTTGTAAGCAAAAGTTAATTACCTTAACAGAATCCAGTCCGAACCTGCTTCCTCGTGTCCTTCACTCCGATTCAAACAGTGAGATAATGGACAGAGCCACTTGAGCAGCAGTTCCATTCTACTGTGTGGGACAACCTCTGCAGCCCCCTGGAGGATGACCTCAACAGCATCACAGACTGCATTACGGATTACATGAACTTCTGTGTGGACAACACCATACCCATCAAAAAGGTACGGTGTTTTTCTAACAACAAGCCATGGATAAATCCTGAAATTAAGGCTCTCCTCAAGGAGAAGAAGAGAGTCTTTAGATCTGGAGACAAACAGGAGCTGAGAGTTGTCCAGAAGAAGCTGAAATGGAAGATAAGGCAAGGAAAGGAAAACTACAGGAGGAAGATGGAAGAGCAGCTGCAACAGGACAACATCAGAGGGGTTTGGAACAGCCTGAAGACAATCTCAGGACAAAAACCAACCCCCCAGGTTGCAGGAGACTTGGGGTGGGTGAATGACCTAAATAAATATTTTAATAGGTTTGATCAACCACCCACCCCTCCCACAGCATCGTCCCCCCTGCTGCAATCTCCTTCGTCTCAGGACTTCACACCTCTCAGCTTCACACCTCCCAGCTCCCAGTTGTTACACCCACCCCCGGCTTCTGTGGACTCCAACATACACCCCCCTCCCCCAAAATGTGTAACGAGTACAGACAGTGGACTCTGGACTTTGTAGACTGGTGTCAGCAGAACCACCTGCTGATCAACGCCGGGAAAACCAAGGAGTTGGTGGTGGATTTCTGGAGACGCAGACCCACCACACTGACACCGGTGAACATCCAGGGAGTGGACATTGAGATAGTGGACTCTTATAGGTACCTGGGTGTTCACCTGAATAATAAACTGGACTGGAGCCACAACACTGATGCTCTTTACAGGAAGGGTCAGAGCAGACTCTACCTGCTGAGGCGGCTGAGGTCATTTGGAGTACAGGGAGTGCTTTTAAAGACCTTCTATGACTCTGTCGTGCTAGTGGTTGTGAGTGGTGGTTCAGTCCATGTTATTATTGTGTGTATGAGGGTACAGTTGTCCATTGTGTGTGTGTGTAGGTGGTTGTGGGTGTGTGTATGTTCAGTCCATGAGTTTAATCTGGGTCAGAAGTCAGGAGGCAGAGTTCAGGAGTCTGACAGCTGTGGGAAAGAAGCTGTTCCAGTACCTGGTGGTCTTAGTCCGGAGGCTCCTGTAGCGCCTCCCAGAGGGCAGGAGGGTGAAGAGTCCATGTGATGGGTGAGTGGGGTCTTTGATGATTTTCCCAGCCCTTTTCAGACACCGCTTCCTGTAGATGTCCTTTATGGCAGGAAGTGGTGCTCCGGCGATGCGCTGGGCAGTTTTCACGACCCTCTGCAATGCCTTCCGGTCCGAGGCAGAGCAGTTCCCGTACCAGACTGTTATACAGTTGGTCAGGATGCTCTCGATGGTGCAGCGATAGAAGTTCACCAGGATGTCTGAGGACAGGTGGTTCTTCCTCAGAGTCCTCAAGAAGAAGAGGCACTGGTGAGCCTTCTTGACCAGCTTGGAGCAGTTGGTCGTCCAGATGAGATCCTTGGAGATGTGGACTCCCAGGAACTTGAAGCTGCTCATACACTCCACAGCCGTCCCCTTATTGTGGATGGGTGGATGTGGGTCAGCATTCCTCCTGTAGTCCACGATGAGCTCCTTAGTCTTCTCGGTGTTAAGCAGCAGGTGGTTTGTGTCGCACCACTCAGCCAGACGATCCACCTCCTTCTTGTAGGCGGTCTCATCGTTGTCACTGATGAGGCCAATCACCGTGGTGTCATCTGCAAACTTAATGATGGTGTTGGAACCATCAGCAGGTCTGCAGTCATGGGTGAAGAGGGAGTAGAGGAAAGGGCTCATCACACAGCCTTGTGGTACACCGGTGTTCATTGTGATTGTAGATGAGCAGCGGTTATCCAGCCGGACATGTTGGGGGCGGTTGGTCAGGAAGTCCAGTAACCATTTGCAGATGAGGGAACTGATGCCCAGGTCTGTCAGTTTCCTGATGAGTTGTGAGTGGTGGATTGTATTGAACGCTGAACTGAAGTCTATAAACAGCATTCTGGCGTAGGTGTTGTTGTTGTCCAGGTGTGAGAGGACAGAGTGCAGTGCGATGGAGACTGCATCCTCTGTGCTCCTGTTCTGGCGGTATGCGAATTGGTGGGGGTCCAGGGTGGGGGGGAGACAGGATTTGAAGTGTGCTAGGACCAGCTGCTCTAAGCACTTAGTGATGATGAGGGTGAGTGCTACTGGGCGGTAGTCATTGAGGCTAGATGGGTTGGAGTTTTTGGGTATCGGGACGATGGAGGTGGATTTGAAGCAGGCCGGTACCACAGCGTGGGCCAAGGACAGATTGAATATGTCTGTCAGCACTCCTGCAAGCTCCCCAGAACACGCTCTGAGAACACACCCGGGGATGCCATCAGGACCTGCAGCCTTGTGGACATTGATCCTGCTCAGCACCGCTCCTACATCGGTGGGGGAGAGAGTCAGAGGTTGGTGGTCTGCCGTCATGTCTGTTTTGGTTGTGGTTGTGGGGTTCCCTCGCTCAAAACGAGCATAAAAGTTGTTGAGCTCGTTGAGGAAGGAGACATCAGAGGATGTGGGGAGGGTTTGGTGGTCCTGTAGTCTGTAATGGTCTGGAGTCCTTACATGCGCGCCGGGGTTGGAGTTGGACAAGTGTTCTTCTACCTTCTTTTTGTAATGGTGTTTGGCTTTTTTGATGCCCTTCTTTAGATTAGCCCTGGCTGTACTGTAGGCGTGTGCATCTCCTGACCTAAAGGCGGTGTTGCGGGCCTTCAGGAGGAGACGAACATCCCGGTTCATCCAAGGCTTCTGGTTGGGGTACATGGTGATCAGTTTCTGGGTGGTGACACTGTCTGTGGTTTTGGAGATGTAATCCAGTACAGATGAGGTGTACTGGTCCAGGTCTGTGTGGGTGAACACATTCCAGTCTGTGTTTTTAAATCTGTCCTGGAGCACTGCGTCTGTCCCCTCTGGCCACACTTTAATTGTCCTCACAGCAGGTTTCACATGTTGGATGAGTGGTGAATACCTAGGAGTGAGGAACAGGGAGAGATGGTCCGATTGTCCAATGTGGGGGAGGGGTGTTGCTTTGTAGGCTCCAGCCAGGTTGGAATAAACATGGTCTAAAGTCTTGTCTCCTCTGGTGTGGCAGGAGACATGTTGGTGGAATCTGGGGAGGACTGTCTTTAAGTTGGTGTGGTTGAAGTCGCCAGCAACAATAAAAGCAGCCTCGGGGTGTTTATTCTGGTGTTTGTTAATGGCTGCAGAAAGTTCTTTCATGGCCAACCTAGCATTAGCGCAAGGGGGGATATATACTGCAGTGAGTATGATAGAAGTGAGTTCTCTGGGGAGATAATAAGGTCTGCATTTGACCATTAAAAACTCCGCATTAGGTGAGCAGTGACTCTCAGTAGTAGTGGAGTTCATGCACCAAGCATTGTTAATATAAATGCACAAACCTCCACCTCTGGTCTTGCCGGAGTCATCTGCTAGCCTGTCGGCTCGGTGTGTGTGGCGTCCTGCTAACTCGTTAGCATTGTCTGGGCAGCTGTTGTTCAACCATGTTTCGGTGAAAAACATGACATTTGAGTCCATAATCCGTCTGTTGTTAGCGATGGAGAGCCGTATCTCATCCATTTTGTTTGCCAGAGAACGGACATTGGCGAGGAAAATACTGGGTAAAGGCAGCCAGTGTGGTGTTAGCTTTAGCTTAGCCCGTAGCCCTCCGTGCCTACCTCGCCTTTGTTTACGTTCTCGGCGCCGTCTGCGTGCACTTCCGCCTGGCCGGGGAGAGTGGGCAGCCTCCGGTGTTCTGGAGATCTCTGGGATGAGTCGGAGATCGGCGATAAAACTGTTGGAGTTATGAGTCCAGATGTCCAGAAGCTCTTGTCTGCTGTAGGTCAGCAACGCACAGCAATTCTGGATGAATAATCCGGTTAAAAGTAGATAAAAAAACCACTAAATAGCAGATTCTGGAGAGACACTGAGCCTCGCGTTGTTCACGTGCCACCATCTTAGCCATTCTAGTGCTAATACATTATTCTAACTTTTTAATATGAACCAGACTATGGAACACCAAAGTGTTAAAAATGTGTCATTTAATTTTTATTTTACATTATGTATTTTTATATTTTATAAAATATTTATTTCACTATGATTTTTTTTGTAATAATAGAAACATTTTGAGTCACTTTAATTTTAAGCAGCTGTTTAAGCAGCAGCCAATGAGCGTTCAGGTCCCACCCACTGACCCTGATTGCCTGACTAAGAAATTCAGTTGTTAAATGACCTTCTGAAATAAATACACCATTATGAAAAAACCCATTATGAAACAAAAACAGACTTTGGGAAAAAGACCTTTTGGAATATAAACTGATTGAATTTAATAAAATGTCTCAAAAAATGTTCTATAATTCGTAAAAAAAAAAAAAAAAAATACTGCTACTTTAGCTTCAAGTGACAACAGACTCAAACAATCCTCTGGACAAATGCTTATATTGATCAAGATTTTGCCATTCTTATTGGACAGTGTTGTAGAGAAAAATCCCTTTATCCAGTTTATTTTGGATTTAATTGAAACTGTTAAAATACTTTTTGCCCTAGTTGTGTCTTTACAAACTGTGTCCAAACTAAAAAAAATGATAGAAGATCATCTTAAACAATTCAGGCAACTGTTCCCAGAAAAAAATGTAATCCCAAAGCAACATTACATGCTGCATCTTCCCTCTCAGATTATTGCCCTGGGACCTGTAATACGTCATATGTGCATGAGATTCGAGTCTAAACACAGGTTTTTTTAGACAATGGTCAGCCAAATTAAACTTTAAGAATTTGTGCAAGTCTCTTGTAAACCACAATCAGCTGCTGGAGTGCTGCCAAAGTGAAGCAGGAACTGAGCATCCAATATTTGTAAATGAGAAAGAACTAGGTCCTGTATCAGAGGTTGCTAATATGGAGCATTTGCAATCAAAGGTTGTAGATTTTTGGGGGATTGAACATGCTACACATCATGCCGTTAGAGTAAAGTGGCTTATTTTACATGGTAACAAATACATCTGTGACAGGTCTCTTATACTCATTTCAGCAAATGGTTTAAACCCTATCTTTGGACTTAAAAACCTGAAATAAATATCTTCCAATGATTGACTTTCTTATTTCAAGGATAAAGGTGAATGTTTCTTATTTTCAGATATTTTTTTGTTTTACACTCTATCTAAAAGCTATTTTTGCTTGAAATAAATGTAAAATGGTTCATTTTTAGATATACAGACTAAATAAGAAAAAAAGTAATATATACTTGAAACAAGTCTAATCATCTAACACATGAGACTGGAAACGAGCTTGTAATGTTCAAAACAAGATGGACAAGATAATTTGGCTAAATTTAAGACAATAAATCTTGTTAAGCTACAAGGAATTTGCAGTGAATAAAAGTATATTTACGGTGGCCGCTAGAGACAAAGCACGTACAAGCACCGAAGCACGTACAAACCCCAAAAGACGTAAAAACTCCAAAGCACGTACAAACCCCGAAGCACATACAAAACCTGAAGCACGTACAAACAGCAAAACACGTAAAAACTCCAAAACACATACAAAACACAACAGAAGTGCTCCAGGATGCTAGGTGCAGTGTTGAGCTTTTGTTACCTAGTGGCTATACAAGCCAGGAAGTACCAACGATCGGATTTGGTGTGTGGTAGTAAATGAACTTTTTTTTTTTACTTATTTGAATATATATGAGTGCTTGTGTATAAATACACAAACAATACATATGCTTTCAATTGTGTAATTTAAGTGATCTAGGTCGCTCTGTTTTGGAAGTTCAGCAACGCTAGAAATGTGTTTTGGAATTTGTACATGCTTTGGAGTTTGTACGTGATTTGGAATTTGTACGTGTTTTTTGGAGTTTGTACGTACCACTGTATATATTTATATATAAACATATATAAATAAAACCACATTTTTTTACATTAGTAATTCCTTTTGTGCATAATTTTATATTGTTTTTAATAATAAATTAATTAAAGCAACAAAACAACCTGAAGAGCTGGTTGGGAGCCGAAAGAGCCGGCTCTTTTTAGTGAGCTGAGCCGAAAGAGCGGTTCTCTAAAACGAGCCGGAAATCCCATCACTAGTGTGTTGATACAGGCCCGACTTTGTTCTGCCTTGCCTCTTAATTAAAAAACTAGTTTAAGGTGTCCTGCATATGTGATATATATATTTTTCCTATATGAAGTCATTCTTTTTTGAACAACACTCAAAACAGAGCCTATTAATCTTTCAGTCATTTCTACCATCACTTAATTTCCTTTCGCTGCTCAGCACTCACACAGTGGCTCAGCTATGCTCCAATTCCTCCATATTGTGGCCAATCACATGCAAGGATATAGGACAATGTCTGTGAAGGTTCTCAGTCATCCAGGTCATCGTAGACTAAGGAGCTTGGAAAGAAAACCGTCTGGACTTCTTTGAGTTGCTTGAAGATGTTTCACCTCTCATCCAAGAAGTTTCTTCAGTTCAGGTCACAATCAGCCAGGGTTTTGGGTGAGCTCATTGTGAAACCTGGCCCCACCCTATCATGTGATTTCCTGAGGTCAGATGGCCCAGGATTTTTGTGAGGAGTTTTGTCTTTCGGGTGAACCAGTTTTTGTCTGAGTGTGTTGCTGGGTCTGAAGTACACTGGGATGTCGTGCTTGGAGAGAACCCTCCTGAGTTTCTCTGATACACCGGCTACATAGGGGATGACAATGTTGTTGCATCTGTCTTTCTTATCCTCCCTCGCTGGTGTCTGACATATCTCTGAATTTAAGGAGGTAGAAAACACCAAAACAGAAGAAAAGAAAGAAGGAGAGAAAAATAAAAACAGGAACAATGGTTTGATGGTGTATGTTTGGTGAGAGGGTAAAGGAGAGACAACAACAACCGCAGCTGTTATTGGTATCAATCAATAACCATGACAATGAACACAGAGTGAGACATAGAAACATGAACTAGTTTCAGACTGGAGCACAATGGTAGAGGTTTCTATGAAAGTAATAAGTTAGGTGTCAGTCACTGAGGAGTAGATGAACAAAACAGATCAAAAGAGCTAAAGAGTGATGTATGGGTCATGGTATAGCTTTCCTTCTATGTAGAGTTTGTCCACAACTGGCACGTTGATCTTTTCTCTGTGTTGCTTTATGATTGGATACAACTTTCAGTTATTTTGAATGGGAATTGACTGTTAAGTGCAAAGTTAGTGTCACGGCTGCTGAGGCGAGCCGTGTGGTGTTGGAGGGAGAAAGGACCCAAGATGCAAGCAGTGGAGGATAATGCTAGTGATGTTTATTTACAAAGTGGAATGGTGGCAAAACAGGCAATGAGGAAGGACAATAAACTAAAGAAACCTAAACTGGGAAAACTAAATAACTAACCTGAGAAGATACCAAAAGGGATGAGAGGCAGAGAGACGCAGACGAGGAACAGGACACCATGGAGAGTCCAAAAACAAACCAAAAACCCCGATGGTCAAGAAAAACAAATCCAACCAACAGTTCAGGGGGCCAACCCGGAGGCCGACAGCGCAGGAGGCCAAAACAGTTCAGTTCCGGGGGCCGACCGTGTGAAAGGCAGCGGCAGTGGGGCAGGTCCAGAGGCCGGCCACGTAGTAGGCAGTGGCGTGGAAACAGTTCTGGGGGCCGACTGTGTGCATGGCAGCGGCGGCAGCAGTGGCGAAGATGCCCAATAAGCGGCCTGGCAGATGACCGACGATGTTGAGCCGGCAGTTGGGGACCTGAAGGCTGCGTGGCCCCCGCAGCACGAGGCGAGGCGGAGGCTGGACCAGACGAGGCAGAGGCTGGACCAGACGAAGCTGACGAAGCTGAAGCAGACAAGGCAGAGGCTGGACCAGACGAAGCGGACGAGGCAGAGGCTGGACCAGGCGAAGCGGGTGAAGCTGAAGCAGAGGCCGGACCAGGTGAAGCGGGTGAAGCTGAAGCAGAGGCCGGACCAGGCGAAGCTGAAGAAGCTGAGGCAGAGGCTGGACCAGACGGACCCGAAGAAGCTGAAGAGGAGGCCACTGCAGGCGACGCCGATGCGGAGGCGGGACCAGGCGAGGCGGAAGAGGCTGCCGCTGGACCAAGCGACGCTGGACCAAGCGACGCTGGAACTGATGCGGAGGCTGGACCAGGCGACGGCGAAGCTGAAGGCTCGGAGGCTGGACCAGACGAGAATGGCGCTGCAGGCGACGGTGTGGGTGAAACAACTGCTGCTGCAGGCGTGGGTGAAACAGCTGATGAGGAGGCTGCTGCAGGCGATGCTGATGTAGCTGCTGCTGCTGCCGGCAGCGTGGATGAGGCTGCGGCTGCTGCCGGTGGCGTGGATGAGGAGGCGGAGGCTGCAGCTGGCGAGGATGAAGACACGGAGGCTGCAGCTGGCGAGGATGAAGAGGCTGCAGCAGGCGAGGATGATGAGGCTGCAGCCGGCGAGGATGATGAGGCTGCAGCTGGCGGCTGGACGGGCTCCTTGGGCCCTCCAGCTGACGAGGCCCATGTTGTGTAGCTTTCTGGATTTTATACTTATTGGGCTACATATTTATTTATTATACAGGCTATACAGTACATAAGATCCAAACTCACATGTTTTATGTAACTAAAGTGTGTAATTATGTGGGCTATAGACAATAATTAAGTTATAGACTATAGTTATATGAAAAACGTGTATACTTACTGCATTTGAATTATTTTAACCATATGTAACCACCTGCATATGTGTTTGAAAAAAAAAGGCTTTGATTTTGCCACCCCATTTGATTTCTTTGCCACCCTCATGCCACCCTAAGAAAGTTTCTCTACATCCGCCTCTGCATAGCTGACGCTTCTGTGTGCTTTCTTTGGCCTACTGTCATGGCGGGAGGGGGCATGTATGCACTCACTCCAAGAACCGTATAATTACAAATATGAGCGTGGTGAAAGTTGGGCAGCACGCTAACGTCTTTTGTCCACTCTGTGTGCTCGTAAGGGTCTAACCCTTTCACTCCTTTGATTTTTTCCTCGTATCTTGTCTTTGACTTTTCATCAAGTCTGTCTTTGTACGGACCGGCATTGTTCTCCTTTGTTTTTGCACATACCTTTTTTGGGGGCAAAGAAAAAGCAAGAAGGTATTGGAACCGGAGAATGAACATTTTGCGGTGCTGCAAATGCTTGCGTTTGATGCATTGCTTTGATTGTTTTGCCACTAGTACCCAGCATGCAATGCGCGAAAGTCACATGGTCTGTCAATTTCTATACAGCAGGAGAATGCATGGAGGACCTGTAATAAATACTGTATCGATAACAAAATTAAGTAAGTTTCTTTTAGTATATCGCAGATTTGCTGTATGACCCGTTTACACTGCCTCTATAAGTTTTGGACACCAAAAATAAACAAAAAAAAAAGCTTCTGCTTAGTCACGTGGCCACACCACAACAAACCACAGCAGAGCAGAAGTTGTAGGGGAGGGGGAGGGGCTACTAAGCTGACCAGTTGGGCTGTGACGGTGTCACTACCCGATCCGTACCGGAAACCCGATCGGTACCCCGCATGCGCGAAAGGTGTCTACTTCCGGTCGAAGTGTTTTACGATAGTTACGGGTCAGAGTATCTGTTAAGATGTTAAGAATAACAAGTATCTCTTAAAATGTTTCCGATAATGAAACATTTAATATAATGTAGACAAAAACAAAAAAATAAAAAGATAGTTACGGATCAGGACTCCCCGATCCTTACTGCGCATGTGCAAAGTCGGACCGTACAAATCGGGTCTACCCGGGTGCAGGGGTTTTCTTCTTCTTCTGTTTGTTTAATGGCAGTTTACTCCCCAGTGTATGAGGATACCGCCCCCTGCTGACGGAGCGAATGAACCCTATTGTAAACTGAATTAGTGTCATTACAAACGTGTGTTAAATTTGATTTAGTGATAGTCGAGTGTGTTTATGCTTGTCTGTGTGGAGAGGATTGATTGGAATAGTGATGATGATGTCCGCTATCACTGTCAATTGTCAGTAAACACTTCATCTGACTGATGAATCTTCACGTGACATATTACAAAGTCTGTATTATTAACTCTGTAATTAGGCGCCATTCTTCTTATTTTACGGCGCTGTTGTTCAATCGGGGGATGCTCTCTGTTGAGGAGAAACGCATGAATTTGTTTGTATACGGATTATCCATTGTTTAAATGTCCCGGTAGTCGAAAAGGAGGCAGAGCTGTTGAGAAATGCTAGGAGCTAACTGGGCGCTAGCCGTATCATTCAAATATATTGAATGTTGCAATGTTGGCAAAGAGAGGAAGTGACGTAAGATTTGCGCATGCGGGGTACCGATCGGGTTTCCGGTACGGATCGGGTAGTGACCAATGACTGTATAAAAGATGGACGACGCGACACCGCCTCCTCCCATTGTGCAAAAATGAAGTCAAAATATCCCGCTTGTGGAGGCTGCCATCTTGCAAATTTGGAGCCAGAGTCTGCGTAGTAGTGACTTGAGGTGGGGCGACTGTGTAACTCTCCCGCCCACACACCCGCTGGACGTGACCGCAAACACGACCCTCTACACTTTTTACGTAGCCCGGCGGCTCGAGTTTTTTGCTTGTTTACCGCGACTGACGACTCGTTTAATTAAGGTAAATACAACCATGTCACTGTTATAAAAAAAAGAAACACAGCTTATCATCTTATAGTTCTAAAATCACTCTGTTGTTAATTCGTTAGCTAGATTAGCCGCTAGCATACGCACTGTGTTGGAGGCTTGTTGCTAGCTAGTTAGCGATGCTACACACCTGTTACTCTAATAGTCTGTGTTATTGAAGGATTCAGCACTTCTTGTTTTTTTTAATCCATTTTTAGACAGCGATGAGATCATCTGCACACTCTACAGAGGCCCAGAGTTACTGTTAATATCAAAAATATAATGCTGTCCTTTGAGATTTTAACATAAGACTGTGAGTGTAATGGATCTAAAACTATTTAAATCTTCAGAGCCCTCTACAGCCTGGTAACATGGAAACTTTAAAAACATCAGCAGAACGTTTCAGTAGTGTAGTCTAATTTGTTATTTTCATTTAATAATAGAGTCCATATTATATCAACAGCTACATTCACCCTGGAGAGAAACTAGTGAGGGAGACCATCAGGACCAAGCTGGGTTTCCTGGGTCCAGAGGTTTGGAGAAACTTCTTCCCTTTCTTTTATCACAGCTGTCCTGCGCCAGAAGTTCTGTTGACCCACTGAGAGAGGCTTCATTTAAGAAAAACTGAAGCTCATCGCATTGATCAAGCAGGACTCACGATCTTCACCAGCAGCTCCCTCACAGGGAAATCTTCAGCACTCCTCTGTAGGCCCGCCCCAGGAGATGGATAAACCCAGCATTTCATGAACACTGTGATGGAGACCTTTGCTTTGTGTAATGTTATAAATACTCAGATACTCCACAGAGGCTCCAGGCTTTTACATAAAGATATTATATTTAGTCCTGTAGAAAGTTAGATATTTAAAAATATATGATCCTCTCTGGTTACTCTGGTATGAATAACTCTGAATCACTTTATGGTAAATAACACACTATCTGCAAAAAACTGTGAAAGAACTCCAGATGACAAGTTTGTAGTTAAACATACAAGTGACGACCTTTGACCTTCATCAGGTTTTATTTAATTGTGTTAGAGAAAATCTCATATGCTCTTCATGCAGCTGAGTACATCAAGTGTTTAAATCGGAAGCTGTGCAGGTCTGAGATCAGCAGCTTTGTGAAACACCAAACTGAGGTCCTGTTAATGCTGATATATATAGTGACACAGTTACATGAGTGATTAATCCTTTTGGTTTTTTGTCTTTAACTTTATCAATAAAGCTGCAGCTTTCACTACGGCACATGTGGTACTTTAACCTTTGCACTGTTTTCATCAGTTCATTTTGCAGTTAACATGTTGGATGATCTGTCTGCTGTCACTGGGTGGTGCTGAGGTCTGAATCTGAGGGCAGCTCCTGTAATCACAAAGACAACAGAACCATCAAACTCAAATATAAATTTTATCCCTCAAAATTGAAATAAAGCTGATTCTTCTGTCCTCACACACTCAGGATCTGAAGTTCTTCTCTTACATTTTTTTCAGTATTACAGTACACTACAGTACTTTAATCCATAGTTCCTGATTGATGAGGAGTTACTGAAGTACAAGCTTTTAAAAAATGTTACTGTCTTTACAGATGTGGCAAGAGACTGAAAACATGCTGTTGTTTGCATATGTTTAATATTCAGCTCTGTACAGGAGCTGCAGCAGGGTGCAGCCTGTTGCTTTTACAGTATAATACTTGTAATAAAAGTACAGTAACGGTAATTAGTGACTGAGCAGCCCGGGGCGTTTCTCTTGATTTTTTTAGTAAATTCATTCACCTGCACAGATTAGCTAAACGAACCCTGACAGCCGAGTGCTCATTTTAGCTAGCTAAGGTCTCAGGAGCTAGCTAAGGACGGTAGTTACGGAGTAGCTTACAAACATGTTTAACTTACCGAAAAAGTGCAGCGGGGCCTCGGGTCCTTCTGTCGGGTAGTCCAGTTTACTGAAGAACACCTCAAGCTGTCAGGTTAAAACACTCGGTCGTGTTTTCGTAGCATAAACGCTGGCCCTCCTCTCAGAGCCTACGCTCTATCTGCTATTCCCGAACAGAGATACGCAAATTTCTCCGTGACTGCAGCTGTCAGTCAAAGCTGCTATGATGACGTTTCACCCTAATTTAACATCAGGACAACAGGAATTAGAATCAAACTTATGGGAAAGGAGACTTCTTGGACATCAATCAGCATGATGAGAACTATTGATAACAAAAGAAAGAATCTTTGGAAAAAAATTATCTGAGGAGAATAAATTTATTTTAGTCTGACCCCAGTCCCATCCGCTAACATGGAGGAGGCGGGGTTATTGACCTATACTGCAGCCAGACACCAGGGGGCGATAGAGACGTTTTGGCTTCATTTTTGGGGAGCTGTCGCGTCGTCCATCTTTTATACAGTCATTGGTAGTGACAGACGGCAGACATTAGATGTACTTAGACCTTGCTGGGAGAAGGTCAGGAGAGAGTTAAAGAGCTTTGGATGGGTGGTGGGGGGAAGAGCAAGGGATCTTAAATTGGATCACTTGGACATATGTCGGCGAGTGCCGAGGCCTGCAATCCCTCCATGGATACTTCCTGAAGCAGCTGTAGATTTTTCTTTGTTGCGCCAGAAGAGTAAGGACGGGGCAGGCGGTCTAGACTCGAATATGGTTCAGGGTTTCATAGATCAGTATTATGGGTATGTGCAGGTATACACGGATGCTTCAAAGAATCCAGCTAGTCAAGTGGGTGTGGCAGTAGTAATTCTGGACTTTATGGTTAAAATAGGGAAGAGGATTAATAATGGATTGTCTGTGTTTACAGGAGAAATGATAGCGATTCTATTAGCAGTGCAGTGGGTGGAAGATTTGAGGCCATTGAAAACAATTATTTGTTCGGATTCCAGTGCAGCCTTGGTTAGCCTACAGAATGGTCATTCGAAAGGTAGGTCAGACATTTTATTAGAGGTTCAGCAAACTCTTTACAGGATACATATGATGGGTCTATCGGTAGTGTTTGTATGGGTCCCGGCTCACTATGGGGTAAGGGGGACTGAAGCAGCGGACAGGTTAGCAAAGGAAGCCACTAATCATGAGACAGTTGATCTGGCGGTGAATTTTGGTCAGGAGGAAGTAAAGAGTATTATTAAGATAGAAATGAGGGTAGATGGCAGAAACAGTGGGAAGAAGACAGGGGGAAGGTGGTTATATAAAATTCAAAGGAGGGTGGGAGTGAGGAGAGCCACAAGAAGGAGTAGGCGAGAGGAGGTGGTGGTGTCAAGACTGAGATTTGGGCATACGGGTTTGAATTCCACACTGTTCTTGATAGGGAAACATGCCTCACTGAAATGTGATTATTGTGGAGCGGATGAAACCTTGGAGCATGTTATTTTGCAGTGTCGGAATTATACGGTAGAGAGGAGACGGTTGGTCCAAAATCTCAGTAGCATTGCTATGAAACTTGATCTTGTAGGGTTGCTACGGAAGGAGTCGGGGGATAAATGTTATCAGGCATTGTTTCAGTTTTTGAGAGAGGAAGGTTGTTTGGGAGGATATGAAGTGGGGTTTTTTTTGTTTGTTTGTTTGTTTGTTTTTTTAGCGTGATTTCTGTCCACACTCCATACCAGTGGTGGCGGTAATGCACCATGCAGTTGTTTGCCAACCGCCAATAATACGTAAAAGTAGAAGAAGAAGAAGAAGAAGAAGGCAGACGGCAGAGGGAAGTGACGTATGAGGAAGTGAAATGAGAACAGAAGTACATGGCGGGAGAGATAATGTCGCAGTGAAATAAGGTAAATATCATAAAATATACTAACAAAAAACAAAGCGGAAAAGGAGAGCAATAACCAGAGTGAAAGTAAGCCTGTAATGTGGAGGAAACGGACAGTGAGCGCAGTGTAACCGTGACAACGAGACACGAGGACGAATTTAAAGTGATCATAAAATCGTCTCCAGACGGGCGTCGTTCGGTGAGTGGAACCAGATTCATCTACAACAGCGATAATTACGCCTGTAGGGAGAATAAGAGTGCTATAATACTGAGAAACGGATCTCTGACGAATGTTTGTAGGGATGTGGTTCAGCAAGGTAAAGACACGACTCTATAACATGCTGGCTTTATCCATAAGATAATAATTTGGTGTGTATTGATGTTGAAAGGGAAAAAGAGAGTTCACAGAGTGTTACTGATTTAATGCGCGGGTCAGCTGTGACAGCAGGTGTTAGTACCTGGGAAAGTCTGAAGTATTTATCACTATTCAGTAGTGCTAAATAAACGATATAAATGCAACTGATGATGAAGAAAAGGCTGAAATTTTAGTAAAGTCACAAGTCAAGCCAGCTTTTTTTACATAGCACATTTAAAAGACATCAAGTAAGTAAAATTTATTTATATACCACTTTTCACAGATAAAAATCCCAAACTGCTCCACAATAAAACCAGAAATATAAATAATAATATAAAACAATCAGAAAATTAAAAACGAGAAGAAAGAAAAGCATGAATAATCATCTCAAGTTCTGCCTTTGACACCAGTAGTCTGAGTTTATAAATGTTACAAACAGTTACGAAACAGTAGTTTGGAGTGTTTCTCAAGTGACAACTTGAACTGTCAAATATGACACCCAAATTTCTGAGGCTCGATTGAACTGAAGGGTGTAAAACCTGATATGCTGCTTAATTTCTGAAAACATGTAATGTGCTTTGAAAATGTATTTTATCCTTTAAAAATGTAGCTCTCGAATAATTTCAGTTTCATTTCTCACCATTCAATTTCAGTTCCAAAATTCAGTTTTGGCTCAATGCTTACATATATGTATAAAAAGAAAATTTACAAGCTGTGATAACTGTTTCTGATCAAATGAAGAGTAGACCGATATATTAAAATTTTCCTTTATTGGGTGAGAAAATCATACCATGTCATAACTGAATTAAGTCTTACAGAATAGATATCAGGGCCTTAAACAGGCTGACTTCTGCTAAATGGGTCAAACTGGGCAGAAAGTATACAACCTGGGCTGACTTGCACCTCTGCATGTCAGTCCGTTTCAATATGTGACCCCGCCCCTTCCCTGGACAGTCAGGGATGAGTGCACTAACATACCTGGAGACTGCCGTTTTAATGAGTGTTTGCGTTCTCGAGTCACACGATAGGTGAGTCCTAGTAAATAATTTTTGAGAATGTGTACGTAACACATCCCTGGCTTTCATTCAAAATCTGTTTATTTTTTATAAATTCTAAATAGCTTCAAGCTCACATTGAGGCCTGTGGGGCACTGAGGCAACAGACAAATTTAAGTGTTTTTGATATATGAATATTTCATACTTTAAGGTTGCCTGTTTATTTAAGGGAGTTGAACAATACATTATAATTGTACCTAATAATACCACAGACGACAGACTAAATAAATAGATTTTAGGTAGATGCAAGTGCGTAGATTTGGTTTTGGCATTGGTGGGGACGGATGATTCAACCACTGAACCCTGCCCTGTTTCTTTTTTTTTTTCCTTTTTGTCTTTGCTTCTTGATAACAAAAGGAGAAATATACTTGCCTACATATGCTATTCTGCATGCTTTTAAACCATTTAAAATTACAATTCATAGTATTATATGTGAATTATATAATGTTAAATTACTATTAAACAAATGACTGACTAAAGTATTTTATACTTTAGTTTACTTCAGCCATATTCCATATAAATCAGGTATCATACAAAAATAAAAATAGCTTCAAATACAGTCATGACAATAAAAGAATATGACTTTAAGGACTTAATAACATTACTTCAGTTATAGTACACCAACATCTCTGATACATTAGCACTAAGGGAACACTGAATGACCTGGTGGGTTTTGTCCATAAAACTACTCATCTAAGATGACCACAAAGTAAAAGATCTCTCAGCAAAATTATGCAACATTTTAGGCACTATTGCCCCGATCAAATCAGTGAGCTGGGATTTTTTATTCTAAACATAAACTACTGTTACAGCAACAGACATGGACTACTGGTGCCCCACACAACAACTCAATGTCCACTATGTGAAGGAGCCAAACACATGCCTTCTCCTCTCGTTAACTGAGATAAACTGCTGGCATATTTGTTTTACATCTATACTGTCCAGTCTCTCCTGGTGGACATGGCACACAGCAGCATTGTTTAATCTCATTTGAGTCATTGTTGACCTGAGCCATGTTTTTAGTCTTCTGAGAGCACTGAAGCTTCTTTCAGCCTCAGTACATGTGTTTTATCCTCAGATTAAAATTATTACTATGTGCTTGATGTGCCTCACCTTTGGCCCTGGCTCTTCCCCTCTGACTGCAATAGGACATATTGCCACCTGATAAAATAACACATTGATTAGTGCCATATAAAAAGTGAGACATGTCAATTCAGATTCTTTGTCAAATATACACTAATGAATCAATTTACATCAGCAGCCTAACAATTGTCATGATAATAAATACTAGTTAATCTATAGCACCAAATCATCAGTCAGTCACCTGTGACCTGGCCTCTTCACCTCTGTCCGAGCTACAACATGGCAGAGCTGCCTCTGTCACCTGATAAATAACAGTGAGACATTCCACATACATGCAGTCACACATGTGCTTCAAATACAGTAATGAACCACCAGGTCATCATCACATTTCACCTGTGATCTTGTGTCACCGTTACTCTCTGAGCTTTGTGTTGGTTCTTCTGTCACCTGACAAATAGGACATACATGACAATAAGAATAAAATGTGTAGCTGCTTCAGTGTTTCTGTCAATTTGTGCAGATCTTGACTCATCAGTAATGTTTGTAGGGTGAGTACATTTTTAAAACAATTTGTGCAAACTGCACTACAAGGTGGAATATTTGCAAAATCATGACTACCTCATGATATTTTGTCTCAAAAATTAACCCTATGAATATGTCAGTGCCATTAGGATGAAATTATTGTGTCACCAACATTTTAACGTTAGACATAATTTTAACAGCCTCTGTAAACTAATATCCTGACTTGCTCGAGGCTCCGTTTTCTCTGACAGTTTCAATCAAAATTAGAAATGCTACTCTGGGAGACTGAGATAAGTAATAGTGCTAACTAACACGTTATTCATGGTTACATACAATTTTTAGACTGATGTTGGCCAAAGCCTAGCATAGCCTGTAACGTTATTATGACGGACACATTTTATGAGTGAACTTGACTTTAAGTGACTTACAGGTTTCTTTGAAAAATACTTTATATCCAGGTTCTTCCTTTTTGCTGCCATCCTCCTCTCCTCCTTGCAGGTCCTCGCAGCGCAGGCTTGCCGCTGTTAAAACTAAACAGAGCTCCCTGAAAGGCACAGCCAATCACATTGGCCATATTTGTCACATGAGGTAGGACTCCAGTAGAGAACGTAATTTAACTCTTTCTGCACCGCTGGTTGAATGAGACGTTGACAGATCGTTTTTTTCTTTCTATCGGGTTTGTTTTTCTTTACTCGAAGAGATCAAATTATTGGTGGGGACAATTCAATAATTGCTGGATATTGGTGGGGACATGTCCCTTCCGTCCATGCCAAATCTACACCCATGGGTAGATGCTTGTGCATTCTTAAAGTCTTAACTGAGTAGGACTGGGCGATATGACCCAAAATTCATATCTCGATATTCTTTAGTTGGATGGCGATCTACGATATATATCTCGATATTTTTTAAAGCCATAAAGTAAGAACAAAAAAAAGAGTTCTTAGTCAAAGCTGTGTCCCAAATCTCACACAGGCACTTTTATTAACATACAGCGCAGATTTACAAGAAAAAATTACTCAGAAATAAATTATCAGCATTTATTAAATAATAATGCTCCATAAATAAAATAAAACAATGTTGTTTTTGTGCATAACAAAAGGCTCACAATTGTGCAGTCAAAATGTAAACCAAAAGATGCTGAACATAATAACAAAGACAGACAGATTTCGCAGCTCCTCTGTTCCCAGGTTCTACTGCGTGACTGACAGCCTGGAGTTTGAAATCCTCTTTGTAACCATGTCTCTTAACCTGTGCCATTTGCGATCCTTATACACACACAGTACGGTAATATTACGTTGAAGCACAGTACGTATTACTCCGCTAGGCTCCTCGGTAGCCGTAATGCTCCAACAATCCATTGTTTTTTTTTTTTTTCAAGTGGACATAAATATCTCTAACATTGATTTGTTCACATTTGCTAATCTTAATTTTTTAAGAGAAATGTGTTTTTTGAGTTTGTACACTATATGCATATTGCACCATTTCCTTTTTCAGTATTTGTCTGTGGTGCATTTTTCTCTGTTTTAACAAAAGGGGAACAAAGGACATTTAAGTCAATCTAAAATGATTTGTTTTAATTTTTACATGGTCTTACTGAGGTGATGCAAAGTGAAACATGCATTATTGGTTTTTTTTGGTAATGTGCTGGAAAAGCTTGAAAATTGACCTTGAAAGTGCTTAAAAAGTGCTTGAATTTGACCCTGAAAAATTTGTACCCTGATTCTGCTACTGATACATAATTTAAGTTTCTGAATATTAAACTTGTTACTGCCTTTAATAGTGTTTAACTTAACTTTCTCCCACACTGAAAACACTTAAATGATAAAATTATTTTAACATTACCTAATAAGACTGATTCAGGACAGATAATTAGTAACTTTTCATCAAGCGGTCCCTGTTTTGGTCGAAAGCATCGCACCGGCTGCAAGCAATATCATCTGCTAATTATGCCAGGTGACATTAATAGCAAAGAGACAAAGTAGATTTTGAAATATGGGGAAAGCCAAAAAACTGTGCTTCCTCCACTTCTGTACCATTGATTCATTAATGTTGAATTCTATCACATCTGCTCTATTCCCGTGTTGTTTCAGTATATTAATGACTAACCTCATATTGTGGATTGATTATCTCAGTTGTTCTCCTGACTGAAGTTTGGTCCGTTTACAGCATCCTGACTGATTACATTTGTCCCTAACTATCAGGAACCCTCACTTAACTTTTTGAGTGGAAAAAAGTTGGCGTTCATCCTCCAGCTTCACTGTGTTTATATTATGCTAACATAGCTGTGTCGCTAGCGATCACGTAGCACATCATTATGTACCAGCTAGTCCAACTTAAGTAACCCTACAAAAGTCACTGCTGTTTAGTTTTCTGTTTTCATTTCTGTTGGAAGTGATAGCAGAGCTGTGCGTTTGAATTTTTTCTGAATTCTCTCAATCAGAACACGGTAAATCATGTTTAGGTGGTGTTAAATATCCCAATTCTTTGATCTTTGGGCTGCAGGAAGAACAACACTCGGTGTATAAATGCTCAATCAACAATCTTTATTGATGAGCATTAAAACGTCTAGACGGAAGATGTGGACAGGAGGGTGTCTGCCAGATCTCAAAGTGTCTGACCGTTTCTCACATTCTTATAGCGTCAGCCCCCCTTCCACTCTTCCATTCTTTCTCTATCTCAGTGAGCCTAAGTTATGACATTGGCTTCCTGTGCAGTATGTTCTGTTCTTCCTAATCAGACAAATAAGGCCATGATTCTCTGAAAACAGTATTTCTTATAAATCAGCAGTATAATGCATCATAAAACAATGTAATTCAGTTATTCATTCACAATAAATCAGCAGTCTAATGTATTACAAATCAGTCTAATAAATGTAATAGTTATCACCTTATTCTAAGTCAGGAGAATAATGCAACCTAAAACTACATAATGATTTCAGTCTTTAATTAGAGGTATAACGTCGCATAAGATTGTATAATAATCTCACAGTGGAAACTTGCGAGCTAACTTCTAACTCCGTTAAATTGTATATGTTCTGTTTTCATGGATGCCTGGACGTTCAACTTAATTGTTACCTGGTAAAGCAGCAGCGCTGATCATTTTATTAAAGATGGAAAACATTTAGACAGTTTTTAACTCTGTGATGGCAGAGTGTTCGTTTGACTTTGACCTGAAGCGGAGTTTTGGACCCATATTACTCCATGAGGCTCTTGACTATGGTAGCCGTAATGCTCCGACAATCCATCAAGCGGTGCGGCTTCGTAGTTTACCAAAGTCGTACTAAACCATTTTTGACAGATTTTTGAGCACTGTGTACCACATAAAATTGGTTCAAGGTCAGTAAGCACAACTGGATTATAAGGCGCCCTGTCAATTTTTGAGAAAATTTTAGGATTTTAAGTGCACCTTATATTGCGGAAAATACAGTATACAGAGGAAAAGAATAAATCATTACCGCACATGCTTCAAATTATACAGCGATATGGTTTTTAGGCCATATCACCCGGCCCTAGTGCAAAGCCTCACAGATGACGTGTAGCAGTGGGTTCCTCAGTCTGTTCTCACTCTGGACACTTGCAGTTGTCACAAATGGAAATAAGCTGGAGTAGCTGCAGGATTCAAACACAAGTGTAACTGATAAATACATATTCATACTTATACTAAACAATCAGAGAAAGGAAAATGGAGAGAAGGGAAATGTGCAGGACAGACAGATCAATGGAGCACCTTTCTTTTAGCCTAACAAGATAACCGTCAGCTCGATAAAACTAAATAAGTGACATGATATTCAGAAAAAAGTTTAAAAGTTTAAAGTTTACTCTTTAACCGTCCCACTTGAGCCGTATATCCACAGTCACTGCCACGCTATGAATCCTGGGATAGGTTGAGCCACCAAGGATACACCCAACCCATCCTTGAAATCCGGGAAAAAGGAGGACGCATTTGTGGGCCGCATTTGGAGCAGACTTTTAACTGGGATAGCCTTCATCACCTGGCTGTGGCATAATCGGCCTCCAAAGGATGCGTCCTATGAATTGGGACACAGCTATTGACTTATCTTGGACTTTATTTAATTTAGACACACAGTCAGAAATGTTTTGAGATTATTTAAAAATGATATTGTGCTCATAAATATATTATTTGTTTGTAATATTGATTAGTGTGTAATTAAATCGTCTAGTAAATTGATGCATTCTCATAAACGTGTTGGATGAATCCAGTGTGCATTTTAAATGCTCAGCAAACTGCAACATGAAAGGATGGTGTGTGTTACAACATGTTAGCCCACATGAGAGAGTTGACTTCAAGTGATATTAAACTGTTTAATATTAGATATGAAAAAGGCACAATCCCATCAGTCAGGAAGCAGATAATAGTAAACTAGTTAAAAACCCATCGTATTGTTGGGGAAGACCATGGAGAGAATGAAAACAGATGAAGCTGATTTTTAGATACTAACAGTCTCTTCTCTGGGGATCAGAGTGGGTTTCATAAAGAAAGAGGGACGATGGATACTTTATTATGTTTGGAATCAGAAATCAGGAAAGCTCAAACAAATAAGGAAATGATGATAGCTGTCTTCTTTAATACAGCCATACAACATGTTATGGAAAGAGAGACTCCTCATTAAACTCAGAAATCTACGAGTAAATGGTAAATTGTGATTGCTACAAGTTATAAAATTGATGAAAGAATATAATTATACTTGTTTTTCCTGCTATTCTCCTGTCCACACTCCAGTCCAGTAGGCGGGATTAATGCACCTGTAAGCTGATTTGTCAAACGCCATCAAGCCCCGAAGAAGAACGGAGGAGGACAGCACTACTGTGGTAGAGGAGCGGTGTGTGTGCAGACATGGCTGCTGTTGATGAATCGAACTGAACTTAGAGGAGAGACACAAACTAAAGTATTGATCCCGTCACATCAGTGTGGATCTGATACCAACGTCTGTATCGCTTCTATTGATGCTTGTATCGATCCGCTCAGCTCCAGTTGAAGCAGCAATGAGTTCATTTCAGTATCTGAGAGAGTTCATCAAGGAGAGACTAACTGCTGTTTGTGAAGAAATCTTCTCAGAGGTTCAAAAAACCATCGTCCAGTATGAGGAGGAGATCAACCGTCTGCACAGACTGCTGGATATCAGCTGGAAACCCGACAGAAACTCACACATCATAGGTATGGACATGTTTTTAACTCTGTGCTGTTCAAGCTCAGATTCTTCAGTGTGACTGACTTTACTAGAAGAAGTTAAACTGGGTATTTATCAGTGCTGTGGGTCAGTGTCCAGTGATGGACTATGTTGGACTGGTGCTGGTTCATGGTTACTGATAGGTTAGGTTTTAAAACATTTTAATTCATTGATTTATTAAACTTTTTTTTTCTCTAACAGATTCCAGTGTTGAGTACATCAGGCGTCAGTGTTTTAGATCCTCTGTGAACACTGAGACTGTGCAGTAAGGATTTAGTTAGATGTCAGCAGAAAACACATTTAACAAGTTGTTAACAGACTTCTCTGAAGTTGAAGTGAAGCTTCATTTAAAGAAGGATTTCACACACTGATGTTTTCATGGTGTCACCCTGCAGTTTAGTTTGGTGAACTTCATTGCTAACATGTTAGCATGTAGCTTTTAAAAGATAGTTTGAGTTTTTATATCAACACATTTGTAATTATTGTTCTTGTGTTTCTTTGTTCCTCAAGACCTCCCACAACAACATGACTGTGAGGAAGAGGAGGGTCTGGATGAGCAGCAGGTCTGTAACCAGGAGAGGAACTCCAGTCTGGACCAGGAGGACCCAGAGCCTCCACAGATTAAAGAGGAACAAGAGGAGCTCTGCAGCAGTCAGGAGGGAGAGCAGCTTGGACTGAAGCAGGAAGCTGAAGGCATTATTGTCTGGACTGATGAAGAGCAGCTCAGACAGATGGAGACCATCTGTAAACCTGAGATAAAGTTACACAGAATAGGTATTAAAACATCACAGTTTTACATAACAGTGAATATGACTCATGGGTGTCACAGTGGAACAGTGGTTAGTGAAGGACACAAATGTGTCCTTCATTTCACCAGATTTGAAGGATGGGTCAGGTATATCCTTCGTGGCCCAACCTATCCCAGGAATCATAGCGCGCCTCAGCCAATTTACGTTCCCAACAATGGTGGCAGCTACTTAGTTTTAATATTACCCTTATTACTCTTTCTGGGTCACAAAATTAACTTTTAACATATTTTCAGGCGAGAAATGTAGCTGTGTAAAATTCAGATATCTGCACAGTTTATCAGGACATCACTTATTTGCAAAAGTGCTCTGACGTTTTCAGAGACGTCTGTTACCCACCAGCTCGATAGCTAGCCATGGGTTCAAGGCACAAGAAGAACACCGAACTCACAGAGTTTTCAAACCTCCTAATTTTTCGCATTTTTACATTTTAAATTTCAGTGGTATATGTGAGCAACATGCTCAAGATGTAGAGATCTGCTAATGGTTTAGACCAGTAAATATTTTCTCAAATGTTTGTTTTGCTATCATTTTGTCCCCTTTGTGCCTTTAGATGTTGTACAGCAGCATGCTTTTAAGGAAGAGGAGGTTCTTACAGACCAGCAGGTCTGTAACCAGGAGAGGAACTCCAGTCTGGACCAGGAGGACCCAGAGCCTCCACAGATTAAAGAGAAACAGGAGGAACTTTGCAGCAGTCAGGAGGGAGAGCAGCTTGGACTGAAGCAGGAGGCTGAAGGCATTATCGTCTGGACTGATGAAGAGCAGCTCAGACAGATGGAGACCATCTGTAAACCTGAGATAAGGTTACACAGAATAGGTATGTAAAACTGATGTTTTATTAAAAGTGAATATGACTCACAGGAGTCACAGTGGAACAGTGGTTAGCACTGTTGGCTCACAGCAACAAGGTCCTGAGTTTGACTCCACCATGTGTCCGGGCCTTTCTGTGTGGAGTTTGCATGTTCTCCCCTTGTTCACTCTCCAGAGACATGCAGACAGCTGGGTTAGGTTAATAGGTTGCATTTATTTTCAGAGTCACAGGAAGAATTGAAGGCCTAAAAGTAAAAAGCAGCATGAATGAATCTCTTCGGCCTAATTTTCTGTTTTCACACTTCCACCATTAATTCATGCAAAAAGGTGAAAATTGGTGCATAAGAATTCAGCAGAATAAAAGATGTGAAACATCTGAGTTTAAAAATTTCCACCCACTGCTCAGGAAAAATCTGCACAGAGACACAAAGCCAACAACACAAGTTTCATTTTGTTCTGTTATCAGTTTAAGTTAAAGAATTACATGTTTCCTCTGCAGCATGGAATTGGTGAGATTTGAACAGTTTACAGGTCTGGGTAAGTATGAATAAATATTTCTATTCTGTTCTGGAAAATATTGAATTCAGAGTTTCTAAACTGAAATTTATCAGACGAAGACCGTTTTTATGGCATTTCAGGCACAGCCAAAACGTTTACCACTGTGTAAGAGAGCTCTGCTCCAGCATGCCTTCTTATAACTATAGCCAATCCAGACATCCACATTCATTTAACAAAAAACATTTATTTATTTCTAGGGCTGCCACGATTAGTCGACCATCAAAATCGTTGATGACTAATTTAATAGTCAACGTGTCGTGTGAAGTTTTATAAGATTTAAGATTGTAATAATGGACTGCATGTACAAGAATGACAGCTGCCGTTATACCCCGAAGAAGAAGTAGTGTTCGGTATTGTAGCTGTGTCCAAATTCAGGGCCTGCATCCTTCGGAGTCTGCATTTGTAGGCCGATTACGTTTGCAGCGATGCAATGAAGGCTGTCCAAATTTGAAGACTCCTCCAAATGCGGCCTACAAATGTGTCCTTCATTTCACCAGATTTGAAGGATGGGTCAGGTGTATCCTGCGTGGCCCAACCTATCCCAGGAATCATAGCGCGCCCCAGCCAATTTACATTCCCAACAATGGTGTGTTGCAAAAACCAGTTTCACCCCGGTTCGTGTATTCGTCAGGCCTCCAGAAAGAACACCGGGACTCAGTAGTCAATTAACAATACTTTTATTAATACACACTTATTGATTATACCTTCTAGAAGGGAGATGTACAGAACCCCGGACTTTCTCTGCAGATCTCAACCCCTTTGTCTGTTACATGCAGTTTTGTATAAGTGACCCCCCTTCTAAACCCTCTACGAGGTGCCATAAAACCAAGTGCTATGTTTACATACTTTTACTTGTGTGTGTGCGAGCACGTGAATGCCTACATGTGCGCGTTCCCGCGTGTCTATGTGAGTGCTCGTGAGTGACTGTGTGCGCATACCTGATATGTGCGTGCACGTGAGTGAGTGTGCATATAGGTGTGGGAGTATATCAGTTAAAGCACTGTGGGTGTGTGTCTCTATGTACGTGACTCCCTAGAGGTCATAAGAACCCATCTCCCTTCCAGACCACAGTTATCCAGTTACAAATCTACTTCTAAGCTCATGACACAATCAGGCCTTTATTACATTGAGGGCAGTGTCAGTGTCTCTACAATAATTCTAGATTCTGTCTTAACACATTTCTAAACTCTAAAATAAGCTAAACATCCCTACAAATGGCAGCTACTTAGTTTTAATAGTACTCTTTCTGGGTCACAAAATTAACTTTTAACATATTTTCAGGCGAGAAATGTAGCTGTGTAAAATTCAGATATCTGCACAGTTTATCAAGACATCACATTTTTGCAAAAGTGCTCTGACGTTTTCAGAGACGTCTGTTACCCACCAGCTCGATAGCTAGCCATGGGTTCAAGGCACAAGAAGAACACCGAACTCACAGAGTTTTCAAACCTCCTAATTTTTCGCATTTTTACATTTTAAATTTCAGTGGTATATGTGAGCAACATGCTCAAGATGTAGAGATCTGCTAATGGTTTAGACCAGTAAATATTTTCTCAAATGTTTGTTTTGCTATCATTTTGTCCCCTTTGTGCCTTTAGATGTTGTACAGCAGCATGCTTTTAAGGAAGAGGAGGTTCTTACAGACCAGCAGGTCTGTAACCAGGAGAGGAACTCCAGTCTGGACCAGCAGGACCCACAGCCTCCACAGATTAAAGAGAAACAGGAGGAACTTTGCAGCAGTCAGGAGGGAGAGCAGCTTGGACTGAAGCAGGAGACTGATACTTTCAAGGTGACATCCGCTTATGAGGAAAGTTCCCACAGTGAACCAGAACCAAACAGTGAGCAGCTCTTTTCTCACACCTCTCCTGAAGCAGAGAGCCGAGATTATGAAGTAAATGGGCATGTGGACTCAAGATCAACTAGAAATGAAGAGCTGAAGAAGAGACATCACAGTCAGAGAGTAGACAATGCTCCTGTGTCAGTGAGTCAAAGTAGAACGGACACAAAGAACAAGTCTGTACAATGTGACGTGTGTGGAAAAACTTTACCTGATAAATACAAACTGATTGCACATCTAAGAGTTCACACAGGTGAGAAGCCGTATTCTTGTAGCACCTGTGGGAAAAGATTTTCTGACTCATCGGCGTCAAAAAAACACATGAGAATTCACACAGGTGAGAAACCTTATTGTTGTAGCACCTGTGGGAAAAGATTTTCTGACTCATCAGCGTTCAAAACACACAGGAGAGTTCATACAGGTGAGAAGCCATATTCTTGTAGCACCTGTGGGAAAAAATTTGCTACCTCATCAGCGATGAAAACACACATGAGAATTCACACAGGTGAGAAGCCATATTGTTGCAGCATGTGTGGGAAGAAAATTGGTACCTTGTCATCATTCAAAACACACATGAGAGTTCATACAGGTGAGAAGCCATATTGTTGTAGCACCTGTGGGAAAAGATTTGCTGACTCATCAGCGTTAAAAAAACACATGAGAATTCACACAGGTGAGAAGCCATATTGTTGTAGCACCTGTGGGAAAAGATTTGCTGACTCATCAGGATTCAAAACACACACGAGAATTCACACAGGTGAGAAACCGTATCCTTGTAGCATCTGTGGGAAAAGGTTTGTCGATAAGCTACAATTAAAGAAGCACATGAGAATTCATACGGTGTAAAACGTATATACTTAGAAAATGTGGGACAACTGTGAGTCATCGCTGAACACCTGAGTGAAAAGATGATCCATATTCAAATCATTTTTTTCTTCTTTTTTTTTCCAGAGCAGTAAAGAACTCTCAGCATTGTTTGTTCAGTTTATTACATTATTCTATTAATTGTATCAGGAAAACTGATCTTACATTTCATGAGGGTTAAAGTTCAGTATGCTCCTGTTCTATTGGTTCATTGTTTAGCTGTGTTGTTTATTATTATTGCTTTATATCCTATAATGGGAGAAATGGACCCCAAACCAGTATTCTGGTTAATAGTTTTAATCCTTTGCTAAACTGAGTTTTTGTCATAATAAAAATGAAGAAATTGAGCAACAGTGAAGAATTGTGTTTATTCTTGTAAGGGAGCAAAAGTATCAAAAACCAAGTTTCATGCTTGAAACTTGGTATTTGATACCAAGTCCACAGTACATTTTGTCAGTCCCAACCTCCTTTGCCATAAAACTGTCACACGATAACTCATTTCCTTCTAAAGGCTTTTGAGAAGCCTCTAGAACAGGGGTCTCAAACTTGCGGCCCGCAGGCCATTTGTGGCCCACGTCACCTATACTTGTGGCTTGTACTTGTAAGAAATGTAGCATATTTCTATCTCTGGAAGCCAGAATTACTGAATTGGAGACTCTGCTTCGCACCTTTCATCAAGAGCACCTGGCTGAAGCCACTGGGGAGTGCCACTGCAACCACTGAACATCCAAGGTGTGGACATCGAGGCTGTGGACAGCTACAGGTACCTTGGTGTTCATCTGAACAACAAACTGGACTGGACTCATAACTCAGACGCCCTCTACAGGAAAGGGCAGAGCAGGCTGTACCTGCTGCGGAGACTCAGGTCGTTTGGAGTGGAGGGCCCACTCCTGAAGACCTTCTATGACTCTGTGGTGGCCTCAGCCATCTTTTATGGTGTGGTCTGTTGGGGAGGCAGCATCTCTGCTGGGGACAGGAAGAGACTGAACAGGCTGATCCGAAGGGCCAGCTCTGTTCTAGGATGCCCTCTGGACCCAGTGGAGGTGGTGAGTGACAGGAGAATGGTGGCTAAGCTGTCATCCCTGATGGACAACATCTCCCACCCCATGCATGAGACTGTGACAGCACTGAGCAGCTCCTTCAGTGGGAGACTGCGGCACCCACGGTGTGGGACGGAGAGATTTCGCAGGTCTTTCCTCCCCACTGCTGTCAGACTCTACAATAAAGACTTTTGCAGCTGATCAAACACACAAACCCACACATGTGCAATAAGACTGCTACACGTGCAATTCTTCTTCTGACGAAGTTGTGTTTTTGTATTTTCCTACTCAGTTGTATATAGTATTTGTATTTCTATTTTATTCTATTGTATATAGTATTTTATTTTATTTTATTGTATTTTATTGCATTCCAGTGTTTTCTAATTTCTGCTACATAACTTTGCACTTTTGCTGTAACAAAACAAATTTCCCACCTGTGGGACTAATAAAGGCCATCTTATCTTATCTTATCTTTAAACCTTGGGAATTAGACAAGCTATCCACTCTTATGGACTGTCTTAAGGAAATTAATGTTTGGATGACAAACAATTTTTTGCAGCTGAACGCAGACAAGACCGAGTGCTTAATCCTTGCTCCAGAGAATTTCAAGCCCCAAATTAGTCAACATCTGGGTGCCTTTTCATCCTCAATAAAAGCTACTGCTCGGAATCTTGGGATAATTTTCGATCAGTCTCTGTCTTTTGACGCTCATATTAAATCTGTGACCCGCTCCTGCTTTTTTTCACCTAAGAAATATTGCCAAACTCAGGACTATTGTCTCCAAAACTGAACTCGAGATGCTTGTCCACACTTTCATTTCCTCCCGGCTAGACTATTGTAATGCACTCTTCTCCTGTGTATCTAAGGCTTCACTAAATCGGCTCCAAGCGGTTCAAAATGCTGCAGCAAGGCTGTTAACCCATAGTAAAAAATTCTCCCATATCACTCCTATACTAAAATCCTTGCACTGGCTTCCGGTTGGGTATAGATATAAGTTTAAAATCCTCACCTTTACGTTTATGTCTCTACAAGGTGAGGCCCCCACCTATATCAATGAGCTTCTCCAACCCTACTCTCCAAAGCGGACTCTTAGATCCACTGATAGTGGTCTTCTATCTATTCCACGGACCCGTTTGAAAACGAAGGGGGATCTGTGAAGCACTTTGTAACAGCTTTTTATCTTAAAAAGTGCTATATAAATAAATTTTACTTTACTTTTACTTTACTTTACTATTTTTAGAACGTAACTCCTGCGATAAACGAGGGACCGCTGTATTATTAATAGTAGAGTCTGGGGCATCTAATTGATTAACATCAACATTGATTATTATGCACTATTATTTTTGTTCAAGGACAGCAAAAAATATAAAACTCTCTCTCAGCTTGTCCGTTGCCAAAAATGGCCACTTTTGTGTATGTTCACAAAATGCTGTAAAATGTATATTTATTAAAACATTTATCTACTTTTACCGACTTTAAACCGACACTTTAAATTAGCACCAGTCCTTTTCAGCAAAACCAAAATTTTATCTACATTCTGTTTTTTACATTTTAAATCACAGTTAGGTTATATATTACCAGTAACTTTTAAGATAAAACAGTGATAAAGTCCTAATGGTTTCATAAATCTTTGTATTTTTTTTCATAAAAGCATCAGGGACAAGGCTGTCTTGCAATTGTTGAGGTCACTCTAGTGTGCGCCCTATTTCTTCCAGGATCACTCTTCATTTGTAGGTTTTAGTGGACTCCTACTACTGTGAAGAGGTTTTCATGGAACAAAGGCATTGTATTCCAAGATCTGGGAGATTGTAGAAATGAGCAGTAATGCCCTTCTTACCATCTTTCCAGAAAAATAAGTGATCTGGAAGCTGTTAGGCTTATTTACAGCAGTAGCACTTTTTGCACCTGCATAAACTCCAGGATACATTTACTAACAGTGTTTGTTGCTGTATGTGCTGCAGCTGCAATTTTTTTTTTGAGAGTTAATATTTTGGCTATGGTGTCTTGTTATGAAATGTGCAAGAGTAAAAGTGTTAGCATGTGTGTCAAAGCTAAGTTTGACTGGGAAACTCAAAGCTCAATAACCTGTATCAACAAAAATTAACTGCAGCCTGTGTAATACTTGATGCGTCATAATTTATTCCAGTCTATCTTGCAAATTTTTGTTGCGTTGCAATGTCATGCACAACACACACAACTATTAGATCCTTAAGATCAAACCTGTGTCATTCTTTTGGTCCACTGCAGTGTAGTAGTCAAAAAGAAGAAGTGAAGTGGCCACAAATGACCAGCACAGAGCCCAGAGGGTTTATGCGTAAAATGTATAAAAATATTATTGATTACAGGATAATACATTAATGTTATTATCAACAATAATCTTTTTACTTTGAAGTTACAAGTATAAACAATACTGTTACATTTACACTTAAATTTTTTACTATTAGTATGGACATGGAAACAAGTGAACAACATTTTATAATAAGCTTAACTGGAATTCTGTACACTCAAAAACAAACAACACATAAAAAACACAAACAAACAGCCAGTGCCTTCATCTGTCCATTTAATGTCAAACATCAAATTGACCCATAGTCTCTGCTCGTCAGCACATGATTTTAAAAAAGAGCTCCATGTCCTCTGCAAACTGAAAAATAAAGAGGAAGCAGTCCCTCTACACAAAAACACTGCAGATGACAGGCCAGGCAAACATCTATTGATCTGTTTGAATGCCTCCTCATCATGTGAGCCTTGAAGTTTTTTTTGTAAGAAGACTAAGACCACAGTGAGGGCATTTCATTTTCATGGACTTTCCACAAGCCACAGTTTCATTTAGCACAGAGGGTAGAGCACATGAATGTTCTACTGAAGATTCAGAAAATGGTTTAGATGCTGGAGACAAGACATCGAGAGGGAGATGTGGCAGATGAGATGAGGCAGATGAGATGAGAGTGCAGAGGGAGGGAGACAAGGCTCCACGGAGAGTGCAGCGGGAGAGAGGCGGGGCTCCACGGAGAGTTCAGTGGGGAGCTGTCCTAAACGCTGACATGACAATAATTGACTTGCCATATCCCCACGCTGTATGACTGTCATGTTACAGACAGGGCAGTGAAGGTGCACCGGTATATCATTTTGTCTGTAAGAGAGAGAAAAAAGAAAAAAGCAACATGTAATTTAAATGTAGTTGTATTGAATGCAATCAGTTTATCTAACAATCAGATTTTAGATATTAACAAAAATATCCAAGCCATTCTCAATAATGAAAGCAAAATGGTGTGGATCACAAAAGCTGTCAGGAAATGTGAACATGAAAAAAAAAATATTTAATGAAAACACACCTTTTTCTCTTGCTGATGAATGCACTGAACTGTACAATGTGAAAAGCAACTTTTAAGTCAACAAAGAGACTGCAGAGGTGCTGAAAAGAAGTGCATATTTATAACTTTAACTATGAGGTATATTTAATACCAACATACCTTTGAAAGGCAAAGCATTTTTAATGTGTCCATTTATATGCTCCTCAATCTTTGCCCTGACAGTAGGGCTGAAAGTGGGGCACAGAGGGCAATGAAAGAGTCTTCTGCAACACGTGGTGCATTCCTGCGATTCTGGTTTGGAGGCAGAATTCCAAATTGATATTTGCATCTAAAACAGAAAGAAAAACAGATAAACACCATATACACATTTAAGTTAACTAACTCAACATTTATGAAATCGTCTATCAGGAACCTAGGGGTAACCTTTGATTCTGCTCTTACCCTGGATGTCCACATTAAATCTCTGGTTCGGTCCTGCTTCTATCATTTAAGAAACATTTCTAAATTGAGCCCTATAGTATCTCATACTTAACTGGAGATTGTTATTCATGCATTCATTTCATCATGATTGGACTACTGTAATTCACTGTTTACATGTGTAAACAAAAACTCCCTGGAGCGTCTGCAGATTGTCCAAAATGCTGCAGCAAGGCTTCTGACAAAAACATCTAAGTACTCTCATGTAACACCGTTGCTTATACAGTTGCACTGGCTCCCCGTTGAATTCAGAGTCCATTTTAAGATACTGGTTCTGACATTTAAAGCTCTTCAAGGACAAGCACCAGCCTACATCATTGAACTTTTACAGCCCTATGTCCCTAGTAGATCCCTGAGATCTTGTGATCAGGGCCTACTTGTTATTCAACATACAAGGCTGAAAACCAAGGGAGATAGAGCTTTTGCCACTGTGTCCGCCAGACTGTGGAACTCTCTTCCTCAGAACTTAAGATCTGTGGACTCAGTGATCACTTTTAAAAAACAACTAAAAACGGATCTTTTTAGAATTGCATTTTGTTAACTTTTGTCTGTTTTTGTTTTATACCTTGTGAAGCACTTTGTGATCTTTTATCTAGAAATGTGCTATATAAATAAAATTTTACTTACTTACTTACTCTAGTTCAGGTTTTAGCAGAAATAACACGTTACAGTTAGCATGTAAGAGATTTGGGAGAAAATTCTTTACAAAAACAATTTACAAGACACTTATTTGGGACATACGTATCTATTGACATATAACAGACAATTTAACAAAGGCTAACTAAAATCTGGGCAATAAAAAAGCAGTAGAGCACAGAATAGAGAATATTAGTTTTCATAAATATATAAATCTCTTTGTGACGAACTTTACACTGTTGATGCAGGTGGAATGAAAGACATGAATAAAGTGCAATATACAGTAAATAGAACAATGTGCATTGGTGTTACAGATCGTGAAAAGTAGTGAAGTGAATTTGTTCATAACAAGCAAAAATCAATATGTTTGAAACTGACCACTAAATGCTAACCAGAGGTGTCAAAAGTACAATTTCCTTACTAAAGTTTAGATACCTCGGGGGTATGACCGTTGTTGTAATGCTAACAAAGTGCCAACGTAATCAGTGTAAGCAAACTAGATGATTCCTAGAATTATATAATTATTAATGGCAAATTTATACATGAAAAACTCTGTCCCAACCTTTACGATCCACTTGCAAGGTTTCCATAATCGATGATGCACGCAGGAACGTATTTCCGCCTACTGTGGAGGTCACGTGTTTCCGGCTACTGTAGAGGTCACGTGTTTCCGGTTAGTGTGGAGGTCCCAATATGGCGCTCCCCAGTGGCTGCAGCCAGACCCTTCTCCCCTTCATTCACCCATAGCTAGCCAGGCCCCTGTAGCTGGTGCAGCCGAAGATAGCGTAGGCCCCGCTAGCTGTTCCCCGGGAGATCCAAAGCAGCTGGGGAAAGAGGGCGGCTGGGGGGTCAAACTCTGGTAATTGGTGATTCTGTTCTCAGACATGTGAAGCTAGAGACACCGGCAACCATAGTCAATTGTCTTCCAGGGGCCAGAGCAGGCGACATTGAAGGAAATTTAAAACTGCTGGCTAAGGGTAAATGTAAATACAGTACGCCAATCAGAGGTCACTAAAATCAATATTGAATCGGTGTGTAACTTTGCCAAAACAATGTCGGACTCTGTAGTTTTCTCTGGTCCCCTCCCCAATCAGACCAGGAGTGACATGTTTAGCCGCATGTTCTCCTTAAATTGCTGGCTGTCTGAGTGTTGTCCAAGAAACGATGTGGGCTTCATAGATAATTGGCAAACCTTCTGGAGGAAACCTGGTCTTGTTAGGATGGACGGCATCCATCCCACTTTGGATGGAGCAGCTCTCATTTCTAGAAATATGGACCAATTTATTAAACCCCCCAAAATATGACTATCCAGAGTTGGGACCAGGAAGCAGAGTTGCAGTCTTACATGCCTCTCTGCAGCTTCTTCATTTGGGGGTTGTTCTTGATAAGGCTCTGTCCTTTGAGTCACATCTTGCTGCTACAGTGAAAAAGGTTCAACAAAGACTGTACTTTTTAAGGAGGTTGAGAGGTTTTAATGTTTCATCTGAAATGATGACTCTTTTTTTTATAAAAGTTTTATTGAATCTGTTTTAACTTTCTGTATCATTGCTTGGTACGGTAATATGTCCCTGAATAATAAGACCAGACTTAACAACCTGGTTAAAGTGGCTGGCAAGATTTCAGGGAGGCCTCAGGTCCAGCTTGTGGACTTTTATAACAGGCAGGTGCTGAGGAAGGCAACCTCTGTCCTGTTGTGTTCAGATCATCCTCTCTTTAATGATTTTCAACTGCTTCCATCAGGTCGTCGTTATAAAGTGCCTGCAGTGAAGACAAAGAGACATAGACTGTCTTTTGTACCTAGTGCCATTATCACAGTTAATAACACTGAACCATAAGTGTTGTTGCCATTGCACATTGCACTTTTTTGATGAAAAATCTAGGTTGTTTTATCAGGCTTATATTATATTATTTTGGTGAGTGTATGTGATGTGTTGGCTGTCTGTTTGTTTGTTTGTACGGACATACTGCAAATCAATTTCCCGTTAGGGACAATAAAGTTACCATTGACCATTGACCATTCTCTCCTCCTGCTACCCCCCCAAAAACCCATCTCCATTGAGACTGTGTCAGCTCCCAAAAAGAAAAAAAACAAACTAAAATCCAGCAACAAACAACTTAAACATAAAAAATCACAAAGAAAGAACAATATAGTATCCACATCTGAACCAAAGAGTAAAACAGTGAAATGTGGATTATTAAATATTAGGTCTCTCTCCTCCAAGTCTCTGTTAGTACACGACTTAATAATTGATCAACAAATCGATTTACTCTGCCTTACAGAAACCTGGTTGCAGCAGGATGATTATGTTAGTTTAAATGAATCAACACCCCCGAGTCATTCTAACTACCAGAAATCTTGAAGCACAGGCCGAAGGGGCGGTGTGGCAGCAATTTTTCACACCAGCCTATTAATTAACGAAAGACCAAGACAGACTTTTAATTCATTTGAAAGCCTGATGCTTAGCCTCGTCCACCCCAGCTGTAAAACTCAGAAACCAGTCTTACTTGTTATCATCTATCGTCCACCTGGGCCTTACACAGAGTTTCTCTCTGATTTCTCAGACTTTTTATCTGATTTAGTGCTCAGCTCAGATAAAATAATTATTGTGGGTGATTTTAACATCCATGTAGATGCTAAAAATGACAGCCTCAACATCGCATTTAATCTGTTATTAGACTCAATTGGCTTCTCTCAAAATGTAAAAGAACCCACCCACCACTTTAATCACACTCTAGATCTTGTTTTAACATATGGCAAAGAAACTGGACATTTAACAGTGTTTCCTGAAAACCCTCTGCTGTCTGATCATTTCCTGATAACATTTAAATTTACAATAATTGATTACACAGCAGTGGAGAGTAGACTTTATCAAAGCAGATGTCTTTCTGAAAGCGCTGTAACTAAGTTTAAGAATATAATCCACCCACTGTTATCATCTTCAATGCCCTGTACCAACACAGAGCAGAGCAGCTACCTGGACGCTACTCCAACAGAGGTCGATTATCTTGTTAATAATTTGACCTCCTCACTACGTACGACTCTGGATACTGTAGCTCCTGTGAAAACTAAGGCCTCAAATCAGAAGTACCTGACTCCGTGGTATAATTCTCAAACATGTAGCCTAAAGCAGATTTCTCGTAAGCTGGAGAGGAAATGGCATGTCACAAATTTAGAGGATCATCATTTAGCCTGGAGAAATAGTTTGCTGCTTTATAAGAAAGCCCTCCGCAAAGCCAGAACATCTTACTATTCGTCACTGATTGAAGAAAATAATAACAACCCCAGGTTTCTCTTCAGCACTGTAGCCAGGCTGACAAAAAGTCAGAGCTCCATCGAGCCAACAATCCCTTTAACATTAACTAGTAATGACTTCATGAACTTCTTCACAAATAAAATTTTAATCATTAGAGAAAAAATTACCAATAATCATCCCACAGATGTAATATTATCTACAGCTACTTTTAGTACCATTGATATTCATTTTGACTCTTTTTCTCCAATTGATCTTTCTGAGTTAACTTCAATAATTACTTCCTCCAAACCATCAACATGTCTTTTTTGTATTCTATTTTTATCTTATTGTATATTTTATTCTATTTTATTCTACTGTATATAGTATTTTATTTTATTCTATTCTGTACAGTTGTGTACTGTATTTATTCTTATTTTATTTTATTCTAATTTTTGCTTCATAACTTTTGCACTGTCCACTTCCTGCTGTGACAAAACAAATTTCCCACATGTGGGACTAATAAAGGTTATCTTATCTTATCTTATCTTATCTTATCTTATCTTATCTTATCTTTAGACCCCATTCCTACAAAACTGCTCAAAGAAGTCCTGCCATTAATTAATTCTTCGATCTTAAATATGATCAACCTATCTCTAATAATCGGCTATGTACCACAGGCCTTCAAGCTGGCTGTAGTTAAACCTTTACTTAAAAAGCCATCTTTAGACCCAGCTGTCTTAGCTAATTATAGGCCAATCTCCAACCTTCCTTTCATATCAAAAATCCTTGAAAGAGTAGTTGTCAAACAGCTAACAGATCATCTGCAGAGGAATGGCTTATTTGAAGAGTTTCAGTCAGGTTTCAGAGCTCATCACAGCACAGAAACAGCTTTAGTGAAGGTTACAAATGATCTTCTTATGGCCTCTGACAGTGGACTCATCTCTGTGCTTGTCCTGCTAGACCTCAGTGCAGCGTTCGATACTGTTGACCATAATATCCTATTAGAGCGATTAGAACATGCTGTAGACTAAGGAGCTTGGAAAGAAAAGCGTCTGGACTTCTTTGAGTTGCTTGAAGACGTTTCACCTCTCATCCGAGAAGCTTCTTCAGTTCTAAGGGTCAATTGGTGGGGAGTCCCAGATTTAAACCCAGTGGGAGTTTCCCCCCAAAGAGGGACAAAGGACCCCCTGATGATCCTCTACCTAATCCCACTTGCCAAAGTGCTTGCTCATAGGGGGTCATATGATTGTTGGGCTTTTCTCTGTATCTACTATACAATATAAAGCGCCTTGAGGTGACTTTTGTTGTGATTTGGCGCTATATAAATAAAACTGAATTGAATTGAATTGAATTGAACTTAAATAGAAGAAAGGGTTAACAAGCTTAAAAGTTGAGCTGAGCAGTAAATACAAAGGGTTAAACACACAGTATCGATCTCAAACCGCTCCTCTTCCTGGAGTGAAGCACAGCCTGATATCCCTTCCTCTTGTTCCTGCTCTTAAACACAGCACCTCCTCACTGTCCACATGTTTACTCGTTCCCTTCCCTTCAGATTTGCACTTTCTGGTGACGTATAAGAGCTGACAGGCTCCATTATTGGCAGAAACACATGTTGTTGAGATCAGACCTCAGACTAGTTTCACTACTACAGAACAGAAACTCCTACAGTCACTGACACTGAGAGGAGAAATGGCACAGAAAGGAGTTCAGCTGGACCGAGAAACCTTCTCTTGTTCCATCTATTTGGATCTACTGAAGGATCCGGTGACTACAGCCTGTGGACACAGCTACTGCATGAACTGCATTAAAACCCACTTTGATGAAGAGGACAGAAAGCGAATCCACAGCTGCCCTCAGTGCAGGAAGACTTTCACACCGAGGCCTGTCCTGGAGAAAAACATCATGTTAGCAGCTTTAGTGGAGCAGCTGAAGAAGACTGGACTCCAAGCTGCTCCAGCTGATCACTGCTATGCTGGACCTGAAGATGTGGCCTGTGATGTCTGCACTGGGAGGAAGCTGAAAGCCATTAAGTCCTGTTTAGTCTGTCTGGCCTCTTACTGTGAGAAACACCTCCAACCTCACTATGATGCAGCTCCATTAAAGAAACACAAGCTGGTGGCCCCCTCCAAGAAGCTCCAGGAGAACATCTGCTCTCGTCATGATGAGGTGATGAAGATTTTCTGTCGTACTGATCAGCAGAGTATCTGTTATCTCTGCACAGTGGATGAACATAAAGGCCATGAAACAGTCCCAGCTGCAGCAGAAAGGACTGAGAAGCAGAAGGAGCTCGAGGTGAGACGACTAAACATCCAGCAGAGAATCCAGGAGCGAGAGAAAGATGTGAAGCTGCTTCAACAGGAGGTGGAGGCCATCAATGGCTCTGCTGATAAAGCAGTGGAGGACAGTGAGAAGATGTTCACTGAGCTGATCCGTCTCATCCAGAAAAGAAGCTCTGATGTGAAGCAGCAGGTCAGATCCCAGCAGGAAACTGAAGTGAGTCGAGTCAAAGAGCTTCAGGAGAAGCTGGAGCAGGAGATCGCTGAGCTGAAGAGGAAAGACGGCGAGCTGGAGCAGCTCTCACACACAGAGGATCACAACCACTTTCTACACAACTACCCCTCACTGTCAGCACTCAGTGAGTCTACACACTCATCCAGCATCAATATTCGTCCTCTGAGGTACTTTGAGGATGTGACAGCAGCTGTGTCAGAGACCAGAGAAAAACTACAGGACATTCTGAGAGAGGAATGGACAAACATCTCACTGACAGTCACTGAAGAGGATGTTTTACTGTCACCAACAGAGCCAAAGACCAGAGCTGGATTCTTAAAATATTCACATGAAATCACACTGGATCCAAAGCATACACACATCTGTTATTATCTGAGGGGAACAGAAAAGTAACATTTATGGACCAACAAAAATTTTATTGTGATCATCCAGACAGATTCACTGTATATTATCAGGTCCTGAGTAGAGAGAGTCTGACTGGATGTTGTTACTTGGAGGTGGAGTGGAGAGGGGGAGCAGTTTGGGTAGCAGTCACATACAAGAATATCATCAGGGCAGGGTGGTAAATAGTAAATGGCCTGTATTTGTGTAGCGCTTTACTAGTCCCTAGGACCCCAACGCGCTTTACACATCCAGTCATCCACACATTCACACACTGGTGATGGCAAGCTACATTGTAGCCACAGCCACCCTGGGGCGCACTGACAGAGGCGAGGCTGCCGGACACTGGCGCCACCGGGCCCTCTGACCACCACCAGTAGGCAACGGGTGAAGTGTCTTGCCCAAGGACACAACGAGCAAGACTGTCCAAGCTGGGGCTCAAACTGGCAACCTTACAAGGCATTACAAGGCGAACTCCCAACTCTTGAGCCACAATAAGATGAATCAGATGGTCAGATGAATGTTTATTTGGATACAATGACAAATCTTGGACATGATATTGTGGTACAAACAGTTACAAATTCTTTCACAACAAAGTCCACACTGACCTCTCAGGTCCTCGTTCCCCCAGAGTAGGAGTGTACCTGGATCACAGAGCAGGTATTCTGTCTTTCTAAAGTGTCTCTGAAACCATGACTCTCCTCCACAGAGTCCAGACCACATTCACTCAGCCGCTCTATGCTGGACTTTGGCTTTTAGATTATGGAGCCACTGCAGAGTTGATTAAAGACAGAGAAGATAGGTTCATGTTGATCCCTGACCATTATATGTACTTGTGTATTTTCTAAATGAGGCTTTACATTTTAGAAGCTGAGAAGTTCAGTGAATTTTCCTTTTAGGCATTTTAGTTTTACAATCCAGTCTTTGGAGGAGAACAAATAAAATCTAAAAGTGAGCTGTAGTGAGTATTGATTTCTTCTCTCAGTACATAAGATAACCAGTCCCAGTTCAAATCTGTTGCCAGCAGACTCATTAAAATCATGGTAGATAGTTACTTGGTATCTGATGCTTTCAAAAAGCCTAGTTTAGAACAAAGGTTTCTGATGTTTAGATGAAGAATACCTGGACCAGATGTGAAAACCAGTTAAAAACAGAACATTGATGAGAGCAAACAACAGGGGCATGATATCAGCAAACATTATGGTTTAAAATAAAAATAATAAAACTCCAATAAAATTTAGGCAGATTTCTGCTTCTTACTCGTCTGCAACACATCCACCATGTTTCAAATATTCCTGCTGTTTTTGCACTAATTTTAGTTTCTGCTAGCAGGACGTTCATGTTGAACTCAGTGAGTTTGATCTGAATTCATATGTGAGAAAATGATTACACACAAATGAACCTGGAGCAAACATTAAAATGAGCAGAGAGACTGAAAGAAAAATTGATCACAGCTTTATATATTTGTGATAATGATGTGAAAGAAAAATGTTCAAAGAATAATATTAGTAATATAATTAATTATGTTACTGTCTCTGCTTCCAAACACTGCTGCTCTTCCTTATTTAATGATATACAGCAGGAGAATGCATGGAGGACCTGTGATAAATATTGTATCAATAATAAGGTTAAGCAAGTGTCTTTCAACATGTCGCAGATTTGTTGTACGGACCTGTTTACGCTGTCTCTATAAGTTTTGGAAAAAAACAAAAACAAAACAAACAAACAAACAAATAAAGGTGTCTGCTCAGTCAGGAGTGCAGGGGGGAGGGGCTCTAAGTTGACCTAACGGGCTGTGAATGGACAGCAGACGGTAGAGGGAAGTGACGTTTCAGGAAGTGAAATGAGAATAGAAGTGGATGGTGAGCAATGTAGCGGTGAGATAAGACAAACATAATAAGACAAAAAAACAAAGCGGAAAAGGAGAACAACAAGCAGAGTGAAACTAACCTGTAATGTGGGGGAAACGGACAGTGAGCGCAGTGTAACCGTGACAACGAGACACGAGGACGGATTTAAAGTGATCATAAAATCGTCTCCAGACGGTCGTCATTCGGTGAGTGGAACCAGATTCAGCTACAACACCGATAAATACGCCTGTAGGGAGATTAAGGCTACGTCCACACACGTACCCGGGTATTTTTGAAAACGCAGATTTTTCTATGCGATTGCACCTTTCGTCCACACGTAAACGGCGTTTTCAGTCACTGAAAACGGAGATTTCTAAAAACGCCTGCCAGGGTGGATATTTTCGAAAACTCCGTTTTTGCATTTACGTGTGGACGAGAAAAACGGAGAAAACTCAGCGTCAAAGGTGTGTGCCTTTTTTGACGTCACACTGTGCGCCACGTTATTGTTTCGGTGAAATGAATTTCTACAATACTGTTACTGTTAATTGTACTCTCTGCAGTGTTTAAATGCTTACATATACACACACAGTTACTGTCCCTCCCAGGGGCGGATCTAGAGAAAATTTTTTAGGGTGGCATGAGGGTGGCAAAGAAATCAAATGGGGTGGCAAAATCAAAGCCTTTTTTTCCCCCAAACACATATGCAGGTGGTTACATATGGTTAAAATAATTCAAATGCAGTAAGTATACATGTTTTTCATATAAATATAGTCTATAACTTAATTATTGTCTGTAGCCCACATAATTACACACTTTAGTTACATAAAACATGTGAGTTTTGATGTTATGTACTGTATAGCCTGTATAATAAATAAACATGTAGCCCAATAAGTATAAAATCCAGAAAGCTACACAACATGGGGCGGTTCATTTACAAACACACGTCTAACTTAAGTTTCACTGTGTTTTTGTTAGAAAACAATCACATTGTTACAGCTTAAATTACACAAAATGTCAGAAATCTGCACTGTCATGAACAAAAATTTAAACCTAATTTTTCATGATTTGTTGGATTAACCCACTGAGGTCTGAAATACAACCGGCCATGTTTGACTCCTTTTGAGTTTACGTTTGTATTTCACCCTCAAATTGTTTCTTTTTATTTTTTCCCCCTTGCCTTGTTTGGTGTCATTCTTTTCAGCTCAACTGAATTTAGTTGTTTTTTTTCACTGACATACTGCATTAGTATTACTGATCTGAAATCACACAAAGAACTTAAAATCCTAGTAGTATTTTTTACTGTAAAAAAACCACAGACATGTTGAGCAAATTTTGATAACTTGAAATGCAAATATAAATTGTGCATTTTGTAAACATATACAACTATTTATCTAAAAATGCAGCCAATACACCTGCGTTTCTTTCATTTTGTACAACCATTTAAAAATATTACTAAAACTACAATGAGAGAACAATCAGGTTTCGCAATAAGATGCCCCACAAATGATGTGTGCCAGTAAAAAAAAAAAAAGTTTCTACACCAAAAGACAGAGGAGAACAGCACAGGGATAAACCTGCAGGCCTGACAACAGCAGGTGTATCACTCCGCTGGTTTTCTACTTAGTGACAGTGTTTACGTTGCAAATGTGCCTTAGTGACATTGATTAGTGCCCTCACTGACACACAAAACAAAACGACTACACAACAGAACAGCTACACAAGACAACACAACACACTAAGTATACACTCCAAACTAAACGTCACAAATCTCCCACATCTAAAATCTCTCTCTCTCTCTCTCTCTCTCTCCTTCTCACTTGCTCGCTCTGTCTCGCTGCCATTACCGTCACTCGCAAAACTTTTCCCTCTGCCTAAACATCCAAATCCCAAGTGTTGACTTTTTAAAAAATTGGTCAACATGGTACATTTTTCCACCGATAGGAAAGAGGTGGCTTTCTTTCCTTTCTTTACTGTCCTTAGAAAACGCTTAAAACACACACACACAAAAACATGATGACAGTATTTAGAAAAAAGCATGGCTTATATATATTACCATAACTCTGGATTTACTGGCCTGTAATTAAAATGTAAAAACTTTGAAGTCTGAACTTTCAATGTGGGCTGAAATAGAGACTCAGTGTGGCTGCAGCTTGTTGCTATGTCAGCTTACATCAGTCATGTGATTTGGAGGTGCAGGGTGTCCGTGGACCACGGAGGGTTAATAACACTCACCTTCCTTCCATTTCCAGAGTGTAACATCCAACCACCTGTATAAAAAGTGAAATTCCCATGGTGTTGTTCAAAATGTGCTCTGGCACAATCATAAACATCGCTTGCTACTGAAAACAAGAAAAAAGCCGGTCCTGCTATGGGCTGAACCATTTGTTAATGATGGAGAGGGGGGGACACTATGTAATATATTCAGTTTTAGCATTTATATTCACTGTTGACTGTAACTACGCTCAAACTGTTAATGCTATCTTATTTTAATAAACAACACTGTCATATGCAAAACTGGGGTGGCACTTGGGGTGGCAAGGGATCATTTTAGGGTGGCACTTGCCACCCCATGCCACCCTTCTAGATCCGCCCCTGGTCCCTCCACACCTACGACTCGGTTCTGCTTCTATGCCCCATCTTTGTTTACTATTTCCTACCGAGGCTTCTAGACTTCTGATTCGCCAACATTTCTACACGGTTAGGAATATATCGCCACCTGTTGCTTTGGCATGTTCCTAGCAGCATTTTCCTTCATTTCTGCGTTTACGTATGGACGGGATTATTTTTTTAAACAAAAACGGAAAATCTCAGTTTTCAAAAATGCCCGTGTACGTGCTATAATACTGAGAAACGGATCTCTGATGAGTGTTTGTTGGGATGTGGTTCAGCAAGGTAAAGACACACGACTCTATAACATGCTGCCACATAAAAGACATCAAGTAAGTAGGTAAAATGTATTTATATATCACTTTTCACAGATAAAAATCACAAAGTGCTTCACAATTAAATTAAATTAAACAATCAGAAGCATTATCAGGGACTACAACATCTAGTCCTTTTACTAAATATAAGCTTGTTTGTAGTGGAGTCTTGGCAGCGTAATGACAGCGTAACACAGTCTTGGTGCCTGAAAAGTCTGATCGCCACGGGTTTTGAACCTAGTAAGTGAGGGCAACAGTAACTTGTGCCCTGAAGACCTACGTGTTCGGGATGAAGCACGAGGTTTCAACAGGTCAGAGATATACTGGGGAGCTTCACCATGTAACGCTCTAAAAGTTACAACTAAAATTTTAAAATGAACCTTAAAAATTTACTGGAAACGAATGAAAATGAAGAGAAGTAATATGTGACCTCTTGTCTTGCCGCAGTATTCTTTACAGCGAACCAAAGCTGATTTGTTAAAAAGACCATTAAAATAATCCAAACTACAAGAAAGAAAAGCATGAATAATCATCTCATGTTCTGCCTTTGACACCAGTAGTCTGAGTTTATAAATGTTTCTTAGATGATATAAACAGTTAAGAAACAGTAGTTTGGAGTGTTTCTCAAGTGACATTGAACTGTCAAATATGACACCCAAGTTTCTAAGGCTGGATTGAACTGAAGGGTCTAAAAAAACTGATATGTGGCTTAATTTCTGAAAACATGTAATCAGGAGCCGTACTCAAAGTTTCACCTTTCCTTTAGCTTAACAAGTGAACTGTCAGCTCTATAAAACAAAAGAAGTGACATAAAACTTCAGAGGATTAGGTTAGCCTAAGAACAGCAAGAACAAACCTGTCATGTGGCACTACAGACAAAAAGGCAGTGGATGAATCCAGTGTGCATTTTTAAATGCTCAGCAAACTGCAACATGGAAGGATGGTGTGTGTTACAACATGTTAGCCCACATGAGAGAGTTGACTTCAAGTGATATTAAACTGTTTAATATTATATATGAAAAAGGCACAATCCCATCAGTCAGGAAGCAGATAATAGTAAACTAGTTAAAAATCCATCGTTGGGGAAGACCATGGAGATAATTTTTTTTTAGATACCAACAGTCTCTTCTCTGGGGATCAGAGTGGGTTTCCTAAAGAAAGAGGGACGATGGATAATTTATTATGTTTGGAATCCGAAATCAGGAAAGCTCAAACAAATAAGGAAATGATGATAGCTGTCTTCTTTAATACAGCCATACAACATGTTATGGAAAGAGAGACTCCTCATTAGAGCGGGGCGATATGACCAAAAATATTCATCAGGATATACATTTGGAAAAAAAAAAAAAAAAAAAAGGATATACATTTGAAAATTTGCGATAACGATATAACTGATGATATAATTAACACTAGGCAAAATACAACTCCACAACTTTATTCGTGCAAAAAAAAAAAAAATCAACGTATTTGAGCAGCTGTTTTTTTACGTGCATTAAAGTTATATAAAAAGTTAACTGTGCAAATGCAAATTCCTTGCTGACAGTTTAACCAAAAGGCATTTGGAAATTGGCCGACATATCCTCAGCATAACCAGGTATAATATCCACAAAACTTAAAAAAGAGGTTATACACACAATACCGTAATACTATGCTGAAGCACAGTACGTATCACTCTGCAAGGCTCCTGCCTACGATAGCCGCAACGCTCCGACAATCCATCAAGTGGTGCAGGTTTGCAGCTTAGAAAAGTCGTACTAAAACATTTGACAGATTTTCCAGCGCCGTGTACCACATAAAATCATTTCGAGGTCAGTAAACACAACCAGAGTTCATACATAAGGCACACGGGATTATAAGGGGCACTGATTTTCAGAAAAATCAAAGGATTGATTTCAAGTGTGCCGTATTTTCCAAAAAACACGGTAATAATGACGGCCCGCTACCATGCACTAACAAAAATAGTGCTTTGTTGTGTATCTGACGGACGAAAGCTAAATCAGTTCCACATCACTGACATTGCAGCATTTTTACAAACCAGTTCTGGTTCATCCGTTTCATTCAACGAGCCGCTTTCGCCTTTCTCATTCTCTGTCGCCGGCACGCTTTTTCCGCCATGTGCGTATGAAAACAAAGGCACTGCGCATGTGCGTTTTACCCATATTCTATCGCGACATTTCATTTTCTTATCGTTGTCCGACATTATACCACTATTGCCGTGAATGGTATGATATGATCCAGCCCTACTCCTCATTAAACTCAGAAATCTACGAGTAAATGGATAATTGTTCTATCGAATTACAAGATTGATGAAAGAATATAATTATACTTGTTTTTCCTGCTGTTCTCCTGTCCACACTCCAGTCCAGTGGGCGGGATTAATGCACCTGTAAGCTGATTTGTCAAATGCCATCAAGCCCCGAAGAAGAACGGAGGAGGACAGCACTACTGTGGTAGAGGAGCGGTGTGTGTGCAGACATGGCTGCTGTTGATGAAGCGGACTGAACTTAGAGGAGAGACACAAACTAAAGTATTGATCCCGTCACATCAGTGTGGATCTGATACCAACGTCTGTATCGCTTCATCAATGCCTGTATCGATCCATCCAGCCTGAGTTGAAGCAGCAATGAGCTCAGTGCAGTATTTGAGAGAGTTCATCAAGGAGAGACTAACTGCTGTTTGTGAAGAAATCTTCTCAGAGGTTCAAAAAACCATCGTCCAGTATGAGGAGGAGAGCAACCGTCAGCACAGACTGCCGGATATCAGCTGGAAACCCGACAGAAACTCACACATCATAGGTATGAACATGTTTTTAACTCTGTGCTGTTCAAGCTCAGATTCTTCAGTGTGACTGACTTTACTAGAAGATGTTAAACTGGGTATTTATCAGTGCTGTGGGTCAGTGTCCAGTGATGGACTATGTTGGACTGGTGCAGGTCCATGGTTACTGATAGGTTAGGTTTTAAAGATTTATTTATTAAACTTTTTTTTTCCTCTAACAGATTCCAGTGTTGAGTACATCAGGCGTCAGTGTTTTAGATCCTCTGTAATAGAGCTGGGCGATAGAACGATAACGATATGTACTGCGAAATAACTTTTTCTCGATAGAAAAATTAAACTATTGCAATAGGCCTCATCTCTCTTGTCCTCTTAAAAAAAAAAAAGAACAGCCAATCAAAATTAAGTAGCGCAGAGCCGAACCAATCACAGCCGCAGCATCACGTCACGTGACTTGTTACGTACAGCACAAGTGCCAAGGCGCACATGTGTATTTGTTTGGGAAGCAGCCAGCCGTGCAGCCCGGGTAATGAAGGAAATGAGTTTGCCAACTAGAGAAAAATCAACCGAGAGCGTGAGCGAAGGTTACCGAAGAAAAAAAACAGATGATGGTTCCAATGCCGGAGAGCTTGTCGAACGGAAGGGCCACAGAAGTTCCGTAGTGTGAAGGTATTTCGGCTATTTCAAGTCTGACAAAAAACAGAGTAGCGTGCACTGTAAATTGTGCCGAAAGCAAGTCTGGAAAGACAATAAAGTGGTGCATGCTCAATCTCTGACTGAAAGCACTAATTCGTCATTCGGCTTTTGTCAGACTAAAGTAACTGTTAAAACTGTTTGAAAAGCTAAGCTATACAACAAGGAGAGATTGAGAATTTCCTTTTAGTTCTCAGTTTATTTGATATTGACAAAAGTTAGTCAATTTTGTCTGTTGTTCTGTAAAACGACCTAAGATTTATTTTTAGAATTAATATTTTGTTTCTAAGTGGAACTGACAATTTAGTAGTCTGTTTTGTTTGTTCTATTTTGAAACTTAAACGCTTTAGCGGCTGCCTTTTGTGTAGTTTGCAATATTTGCCTTTATTTATCTGAAACTGAAGTCTCATGTTCCTTAAGTACATCTACCCTGTTGAACTTATTATGGGAAATAAATATTTAAATCAAAACAAGCTGCTGATTATTTGACATTTTACTTGTGAGCAACGGCACATTTAAATCTTACAAATATAGTTATTTGGCTTATATCGTGATATATATCGTTATCACCTGAAATGAAAAAAACATATCATGATATGAAAAAATCTTATATCGCCTAGCTCTACTCTGTAAACACTGAGACTGTGCAGTAAAGATCTAGTTAGATGTCAGCAGAAAACACATTTAACAAGTTGTTAACAGACTTCTCTGAAGTTAAAGTGAAGCTTAATTTAACCTCCTAGGGGGGTTAGTATCTTGCCCAAGGATACTTGGCATGCAGACTGGAGGAGTGAGGGATCGAACCAACGACCTTCCGATCAGTAGGTGACCAGCTCTACCTCCTGAGCTACAGCCACCCCAAATTACCCCCATTATACTGCTACTGTTCTATCAAAATTTTAAATGAATATCCTTATATGTGACATTCCATGTCCCTATTGCCAGTCTTGGCAGCCGGGGATCAGTCCGCCAGGGCCTCCGCTCCTGGCCGCCGCCCAGCACACAATGCACCCGACCCCTATGGCGCCTCCTGCGGGTGTTGGGCCTGCGGGAGGATGGGCCCATGTCTCCTCTTTGGGCTGTGCCCGGCCGGGCCCCATGGACTAAGGCCCGGCCACCAGACGCTCGCCCTCGGGCACCCTCCCCGGGCCTGGCTCCAGGGCGGGGCCCCGGTAACCCTATCCCGGGCAGGGTAAACTGTTCCCTCGATATTCTCTTCATAAGGGTCTTCTGAATCGCTCTTTGTCTGGACCCTCACCCAGGACCAGTTTGCCATGGGAGACCCTACCAGGGGGCAAAAGCCCCCAGACAACATAGCCCCTGGGATCCCTGGGACACACAAACCCCTCCACCACGAAAGGAGCCAGTTGAGGTGGTTCGGGCATCTGACAAGGATGCCTCCTGGGCGCCTCCTGGGTGAGGTGTTCCGGGCATGTCCCATCGGGAGGAGGCTCCGGGGCAGACCCAGGACACGCTGGAGAGATTATATCTCTCGGCTGGCCTGGAAATGCCTTGGTGTTCCCCCGGATAAGCTGGAGGAGGTGGCTGGGGAGAGGGAGGTCTGGGCTTCTCTGCTTAGGCTGCTGCCCCCGCGACCCGGCCTCGGATAAAGCGGATGAAGATGGATGGATGGATGGATGGATGGATCCTTATATGTGGCTCTTATTTTTCTTAAAAATAAAAATAAGGTAAAAAAAAAAAAAATCTGGTAATTCTTTGTTTTTACATTCATCGGGCCCCAATATGCCCAAATATCAAAGTGAAATTAAAAATGCATGTCGTGGAAGAGTTCGGGTCTTAGGAAGTTAAAGAAGGATTTCACACACTGATGTTTTCATGGTGTCACCCTGCAGTTTACTTTGGTGAACTTTGTGTCTTTGCTCACAGTGAGGAGCTTCAATGCTAACATGTTAGCGTGTAGCTGTGAGTGTGCACAACTATTTCCCTGAGCTGTTGTGTGTCTGTGGCTCATAATGGGTCATATGACAGGCTGATCACCATTTATTCAGGTTTTGATTCATGCTTTTAAAAACATTTTGAGTTTATGTATCAACACATTAGTGATTATTATTCTTGTGTTTCTTTGTTCCTCAAGACCTCCCACAACAACATGACTGTGAGGAAGAGGAGGGTCTGGATGAGCAGCAGGTCTGTAACCAGGAGAGGAACTCCAGTGTGGACCAGGAGGACCCAGAGCCTCCACAGATTACAGAGGAACAGGAGGAACTCTGCAGCAGTCAGGAGGGAGAGCAGCTTGGACTGAAGAAGGAGTCTGAAGGCATTATTGTCTGGACTGATGAAGAGCAGCTCAGAGTGATGGAGACCATCTGTAAACCTGAGATAAGGTTACACAGAATAGGTATGTAAAACTGTGATGTTTTATTAAAAGTGAATATGACTCACAGGAGTCACAGTGGAACAGTGGTTAGCACTGTTGGCTCACAGCAACAAGGTCCTGAGTTTGACTCCACCATGTGTCCGGGCCTTTCTGTGTGGAGTTTGCATGTTCTCCCCTTGTTCACTCTCCAGAGACATACAGACAGCTGGGTTAGGTTAGTTGGTTGCATTTATTTTCAGAGGCACAGGAAGAATTGAAGGCTCAAAAGTAAAAAGCAGCATGAATGAATCTCTTCGGCCTAATTTTCTGTTTTCATTTACATAAACACATTTCCACCATTAATTCATGCAAAAAGGTGAAAATTGGTGCATAACAATTCAGCAGAATAAAAGATGTGAAACATCTGAGTTTCAAATTTCCACCCACTGCTCAGGAAAAATCTGCACAGAGACACAAAGCCAACAACACAAGTTTCATTTTGTTCTGTTATCAGTTTAAGTTAAAGAATTACATGTTTCCTCTGCAGCATGGAATTGGTGAGATTTGAACAGTTTACAGGTCTGGGTAAGTATGAATTAATATTTCTATTCTGTTTTGGTAAATATGAATTCAGAGTTCCTAAACTGAAATTTATCAGACGAAGAGAGTTTTCATGGCATTTCAGGCACAGCCAAAACACTGTGTAAGAGAGCTCTGCCCCAGCATGCCTTCTTATAACTATAGCCAATCCAGACATCCACATTCACTTAACAAAAAACTTTTATTTATTTCTAGGGCTGCCACGATTTGTCGACTAGTCATGATTATGTCAACTATCAAAATCGTCAACCACTAATTTAATAGTCAACGTGTCATTTGAAGTTTTGTAAGATTTAAGATTGTAATAACGGACTGAAACAGAAGATGGCAGCACTGCATGTACAAGAATGACAGCTGCCGTTATACCTCGAAGAAGAAGAAGAAGCAGTGTCCGGTATCGTAGATGTGTCCAAATTCAGGGCCTGCATCCTTCGGAGTCTGCATTTGTAGGCCGATTACATTGCAGCGATGCAATGAAGGCTGTCCAAATTCGAAGACTCCTCCAAATGCGGCCGACAAATGCGTCCTTCATTTCACCAGATTTGAAGGATGGGTCAGGTATATCCTTCGCGGCCCAACCTATCCCAGGAATCATAGCGCGCCCCAGCCAATTTACGTTCCCAACAATGGTGGCAGCTACTTAGTTTTAATATTACTCTTTCTGGGTCACAAAATTAACTTTTAACATATTTTCAGGCGAAAATGTAGCTATGTAAACTTCAGATATCTGCACACTTTATCAAGACATCACATATTTGCAAAAGTGCTCTGACATTTTTCGAGACTTCTGTTACCCACCAGCTCGATAGCTAGCCAGGGGTTCAAGGCACAAGAAGAAAGAAGAACACCGAACTCACAGATTTTCGGTGACTAGTCGACTATCAAAATAATCATTTGTGGCAGCCCTAATTAGTTCATACATCACAGACATTCAGGTATGTGACGTCAGTTGAACTTTGAGCTTCACTAATAAGTGTGTCAGAACTAAACATTTGCATCAGTGCTCGAATACTCAGTTTTCAAACCTCCTACTTTTTCACATTTTTACATTTAAAATTTCAGTGGTATATGTGAGCAACATGCTCAAGATGTAGAGATCTGCTAATGGTTTAGACCAGTAAATATATTCTCAAATGTTTGTTTTGCTCTCATTTTGTCCCCTTTGTGCCTTTAGATGTTGTACAGCAGCATGCTTTTAAGGAAGAGGAAGTTCTTACAGACCAGCAGATCTTTAACCAGGAGAGGAACTCCAGTCTGGACCAGGAGGACCCAGAGCCTCCACAGATTAAAGAGGAACAGGAGGAACTCTGCAGCAGTCAGGAGGGAGAGGAGCTTGGACTGAAGCAGGAGACTGATACTTTCCTCATAAGCGGGTGTCACCATGAAAGTTCCCACAGTGAACCAGAACCAAACAGTGAGCAGCTCCTTTCTCACAGCTCTTCTGAAGCAGAGAGCCGAGATTATGAAGTAAATGGGCATGTGGACTCAAGATCAACTAGAAATGAAGAACTGAAGAAGAGACATCACAGTCAGAGAGTAAATAACACTCCTGTGTCAGTGAGTCAAAGTAGAACGGACACAAAGAACAAGTCTGTACAATGTGACGTGTGTGGAAAAACTTTACCTGATAAATACAAACTGATTGCACATCTAAGAGTTCACACAGGTGAGAAGCCATATTCTTGTTTCACCTGTGCGAAAAGATTTTCTAACTCATCAGCATTAAAAAAACACATGAGAATTCACACAGGTGAGAAACCGTATTCTTGTAGCACCTGTGGGAAAAGATTTTCTGACTCATCAGCGTTCAAAACACACAGGAGAGTTCACACAGGTGAGAAGCCATATTGTTGTAGCACCTGTGGGAAAAGATTTGCTACCTCATCAACGTTGAAAACACACACGAGAGTTCACACAGGTGAGAAGCCATATTGTTGTAGCATGTGTGGGAAAGGATTTAATCAGAAGTCCCATTTGGACTCTCATGCTAGAATTCACACAGGTGAGAAACCATATCCTTGTAGCACCTGTGGGAAAAGATTTGCTGACTCATCAGGATTCAAAACACACACGAGAATTCACACAGGTGAGAAGCCATATTGTTGTAGCACCTGTGGCAAAGGATTTATTCAGAAGTCACGTTTGGACTGTCATATAAGAATTCACACAGGTGAGAAACCGTATCCTTGTAGCATCTGTGGGAAAAGGTTTGTCGATAAGGTACAATTAAAGAAGCACATGAGAATTCATACAGTTTAGAACGTATATACTTAGAAAATGTGGGACAGCTGTGAGTCATCGCTGAACACCTGAGTGAAAAAATGATGCATATTCAAATCATTATTTATTTTTTTTCCAGAGCTGTAAAGAACTCTCAGCATTGTTTGTTCAGTTTATTACATTATTCTATTAATTGTATCAGGAAAACTGATCTTACATTTCATGAGGGTTAAAGTTCAGTATGCTCCTGTTCTATTGGTTCATTGTTTAGCTCTGTTGTTTATTATTATTGCTTTATATCCTATGATGGGACAAATGGACCCCAAACCAGTCTTCTGGTTAACAAATTTAATCCTTTGCTCAAGTGAGTTTTTGTCACAATAAAAATAAAGAAAGTGAGCAACAGTCAAGAATTGTGTTTATTCTTGTAAGGGAGCAAAACTGTCAAAAACCAAGTTTCATGCTTGAAGGGGGAAGTCCCCAGTAATTTTTGTCAGACCCACCCTCCTTTGCCATAAAACTGTCACACAATAACACTTTTCCTTCTAGAGGCTTCTCAAAAGCCTCTAGAATGAAATTAGTTATGAGTGTGTGCAGTGTAATGAGCAGATAATATTTTTGCAGTCTTGGCATATTTCCAGGCACTATGTGTATCCTTGACTATCATACAGCTCACACCAATTAGAAGATTGCATAACATTTTTTTCCATCAGTTGTCAAATCCCAAAAGTACATTGGAGCTGCAGTGATTCCTCAGTCAGTGAATGATTTCAATTTAGCTGGGAAATATTAACTGCTGTTTTTGAGATGTAGTGTTTTAGCTCAGGAAATGTAGAAAGAAAATGTGGGAGAGAAAAAAATGGATGTTCAGCTTTAGAGCTTTTCTGCTCTGGTTAAAAAAAAATTCCTCCTGTTGGAGCAGATTAACTGCAGCCAACCGAATGTGAATGCAATAGGTTTTAGTTTGTTAAAGTCACAAAGTTTGGATTAAAGTTCACCAGGAAACTGATGTTCCTGGTTTATTGGAACATTAAACCACAGCATGTTTTGACCACAGCCAAGTACTTTATTGACAGTTATGACAGTTAACATTGATGAAACCTACATAACTCTGTCTTGTTATACTTTTGCACATACTTTATTTTGTACAGTTCAGAGACCTGATTAAATAGTGCATAGGTCAGAGTCAGAATAAAGACTTGGGCATGGTGCTGACTGCAAAAAACACAAGTTGGCATCAGAGAATAAAAAGATAAGGTTTAGCTAGCAATCATGTTTGCAAGCCAGAATTGTACAGTTAGGCAGCTCGATCTAATTTATGTTATGGAAATTTTAACAATACACCCAGTGAGCTTGATTTGAAGTGGGTTTAATAAATAAAACACTTGGATTATCTCTGAGGGCATTGGCCATTAGCAATCTTATATACACACACAAACAAAAAACATTCCACAACTCTTACATGTTGGCCCTCTCACAGGGGGGGCTATACCCTTAGCCCCATCCCTAAAACCTTCTCCCTCACAGAGAGAATTATGACCTGGTATTCTGCTTGGCCATCACCTAAAGATTTACATCTCTGGTAAGCAGAAGGATTCTCACTATCTGTTTAACGTCTCCCATGAACTTACAATGGCCTCACTGTGTGTGTAGAACACGTGATAGCTTCACAAATGTGTCTTATGCTCTAACCTAAGTGACAAAGTGATACTACTTTTACTAAAGTGATATGGTCAAAATAAGTGATTAATACATCAGAAAAGAAATCTCCCAGTAGATTTACCAGCCAGATAAGCCCTGGGAGTTTTTGTGATTAGATAATGTACGGTTACGGTGTAACCTTGGTTCTCTTAGTGAGAGACTAATTCTCCACACTGTTACGTATTCCATATGTACGGGGTAACTCTATAGAGATTGACAGACCACATGACTTTCGCGCATTGCATGCCGGGAACCCGTAGCAAAACAATCCAAGTACCGCATCAAACGCAAGCATTTGCAGCACCGCAAAACATTCATTCTCCCGTTCCAATACCTTCTTGGTTTTTCTTTGCCCCCCAAAAAAGGAATGTACAAAATGAAGGAGAATAATGCCGGGCCGTACAAAGACAGACTCAACGAAAAGGCATAGAAAAGATATGAAGAAAAAATCAAAGGAGTGAAAGGGTCCGACCCTTACGAGCACACAGAGTGGACAAAAAACGTTAGCGTGCTGCCCAACTTTCATCACGCTCATATTTATAATTATACTGTTCTTGGAGTGAGTACATACACATACACAAGCCCGGGTACAGTTTACCAACGGATGGGTACAGGACCTTGAAATGCACCGTGTAGAACGAAAGACCATCATACGGACAAAGGTAAGTTTACCTCACAAATCGTCTTCATAAATACACATTCGTTAACCGTTTATTAATAGGACCTTTGAGCTCAATGGTAATTAATTAATAGTGGAAATAATTTCTGGTAGGCATTACAGAAATGTAGCAGTGACAATAATATTGTATGCTGTAATCGTACTGGGCAATTAGTGATACAAAAAAACCTGTTTTATCCTGTGAAAAAAAGTATACAGTTTTTGTCAATGTGCCATGGTAATAGCAGAAGCCAAACACTATTCTGTCAGGACAATAAACTATTTATGCAAAATAAACAAAGGAGCATAGCACGACAATTTCTCTTCAGCGCCAGACTTGCTTGTAACCTATATCACCAATTATGTTAAGAAAAATGACGTATAGGGCTTTGGAGTTGACGTCACTGGAGGTGGGCCACGCCCCCTTTCCGCCATGACAGTAGGCTAGACACAGGATTCAGCTTCAGCTATGGTTCGTACGTGTTGTGTTATCAGTTGCAACGTTTGATCACACGATCGTGAAGGCAAGAAGCTGGATAATGGGCTCTCTTTTCATCGTTTTCCATCCTGGAGGCAACGTGAGGGATCCCATGTATCCGATATTACTAAACAAAGACGTCAGGCTTGCATTGCAGCGGTGAGACAAGCGGATCGAGTTCTATGCAATCCCCAGCTTTTTGTTGGTTTGGTCTCTGCATCTTCTTTCCGGTGAGTTCTAAATTAATTCATATCACTATTAAAATGCTTTTAGTGTTATTTTCAATGTGCTGAGGTGTGATGCTGCAGAACCACGTCATGTCATCATGTCGACTGAGTAGCTTATGATTTAGCATTATTGCAGGCAAACCAGCATATGAAATGGATGTAACAAATCCAGACTGGGCACCAACACTGCTCATGGGCCTCTAAAAACATACTAAATTGCTCTCATTGTACACTAATCCGCACATAACTTCCAGATGAATCACACACCTGTCATGTGCACTAATTTTATCTTACCGCCTTTGTCCTATCCCGATCTTTGCATACCTTGTCTGTGGAGTCAGCGCATACACAGCAAACCAGTTTAAGAATTATAAATCCCTGGAGGCCCACATCCAATTCACGAACAGCTGGGTGCAAGATTTGTCCATCTTTATGCCTCCACGCTGCGACAACTGTACGTTGTCGTTAAGACAAAGGTAAGTCGGTTTGAACATGATAACTTTCTAAACAACTTCCTTGTTACAGTTTTTGATTTGCACGTACAGCCAAACCATCTATATTAGCCTTGGTTCATTACAGACCTTTTATTAAAAGTGGTTTTTGTGTGTTTCAGGTACTGCACTCACAACGACTGAATGAAACTGCACTGTGACCTCGTTGTGTGGACACAGAGAGACCTTCTGTCATACGCATCTTCCCTGATGTGGATTTCTGGGAACCACGTTTAAAGCAAGCACAAGACTTCTTTCTTAAAGTGTGTCTTCCTGAACTTGTTGGGAAATACTTCTCCAAACAATGTGCTGCTCTAAATAGCCTGTAATGTTTCATTTTGTGGTTCAAGATTGATGCCAGCTGTGTGTTGCCATGTAAATAGTTTGCATTTCATTCTTATGTACTTGCTAAGTACATGTGATAAGATCAAGAATTAAAAAAAAAAACATGTATACTATTCTTTTCTGTTTTATTGAAACTACTTCACACAGAGTACAATTATTTACAATGAACTACACATGCAACATAACAGCTTTATGAATACTCAACAAGAGCAAGTTTCATTTGGCGCTGGTTTGACAACCCAGATAGCAAGGAAACATTGAAACAATGTTGAGTCAATATCAGGCGACGTCATTGAAGCAACGTTGAAGTCTGACGTTGACCCAACGTCACTCTTGCACCCATTTTTAACGTTGAAACAACGTCAGGTTTTGATGTTGAATCAATGTTGAAACCTGACATTGATTCGACGTTATATTTTCTAACACTGTTGACACTGAAACAATGTCAGATTCTGATATTGAAACACTGTTGAGCTATGGTATTGATTTTCCACCTCTTTTCGTACAGTTGCTTTTTATTGAAAAAACCAAAAACCAAAAAGGTCAATAGACATGTATCATTTGCAAAATACTTTATTAAAAGACAAAGTTTCCTATTTACATTTCTATGTTTCACGTCACTTTTATTATTTACTCCGGGATGGGGATGGATGATGTGCGTCCTGCGCGCCACCCGCACGATCTGGAGCATATCTGAGCCATTTCTGGACTGCTTGAGCAAAGACCAACTCAGACATAGAGTTCGCCTCACCTGCTGCGCCAGGCCATCTAGGACAAAAATAGACACACACACACACACACACAAAAAACAAAGACAAAAAAAAAGGGAATTAGAGCACATGAATAAGCTCTTGTTAATTGTCTTCAGCAGGGAGAAAGTATGTAAACTCCTAGGCTGATAAACATGAAAGTCACCAGGCGGAAATCAGCAAACTGCTGCATTTGATTCCCAAAGAGCTATAAGCTGAAAATGTGATATGTCTTAGCATGGTGTGCCGTGTATCCTTTAAGAAAAAAGAAAAAAAAGAAAAAAGAAAACATGGGGTCCTCGGGCTGTACAAAGTGTACAACCCGAGGACAAAACAAGCCGAAGACCAAAGACTCCATCTCCAGAATAACCGGACATGAAAGTCTTGTTATTAAGAAAGACAAAGTAATATAGCAAAAAACAGACATAGGAAATGTGAAACGCACCCAGCACATCAATTGATCCCTTTATTGTTCACTTTTGGCTCATAAAACTACAATAAACAGTAAAACTTACCAAATATGCATCTGCACAGCGCTGTCTCTTTAAATGCCCTTTTTTGCTTTGTCTGGTCCTTGGTTTTTCCCCTGCCCAGTTGAGTACAGAGGCCAGCTCCTTTGTAATGGCATAAACCATTACACGGCGGACTCGCACCTCCAGTGTGGTCCAGCAGCACCAATCAACGCAAAGCGTCTCACCTATAGACACATTTTATGAGATGGAATTAGCGTGTCTCATGTCTTAAATGTGTATGCAAGTGCTTGTGTGTTTACTTCATGTAATTGATGATAGAAACATGTCATTTAGTTTTCCCTAAAGCCTGATTTTCAAGTCATACAAAGAATAAACCAAAGTATTGGCAGTACAATGTATTTCTATTCCCTTTTGTTGGATATTCATTTGTTAGTTCTTGTAACTGCTAAAAGTGTTTACTAGTTTTTGCCTGTCACATATATTTGTTATACCATGTAAACTGTGAAATTCCAAGATTTTCAAACTTGCCTTGTAATAGTGGCCTCACAGAGTCTCTGGAATCTGCAGGGAAAAAAAAAAAAAAAATCACAACAAGATGACATTCAGGAGTATAAACTGGGGTTTTTTTTTAGATAAGAGTACAATGACATTGTGATGCAGCTTTAAAGCTTTTTTAAAAGCATACCATCTATAGGGAAGATATCAGACTGCATGCTGGCGAGATCGCAAAGCTGTGTCGGTTTGTGCCGGAGTGGCGAAAGGTGCCAGAAGCTGGGTGTGGCATTATGATGGTTGCTATCAGTGGGCTGGGGGGCAGACTGGAGTGATGAGGGCTGTTTAGAAAAAGATAATTTTTTAAGTATTTAAGAATACAGACAACTTGTCAAAAAAAGTTTCCTTGTGTCAGACACAGATATGTACACAGACACTAGACAGTATTTTATTACATGGTATTTTCACTCGAGGGGCCTGGGGAAACCGTTTTTTTGTAGGTTGCTCATCCTCTGAGTCCGTATATGTGTACAGGGGATTTGGTCTAAAGAAAAGAAATTAAAAACGGTCTTAAGTAATTGTAAATATGCTTTTGGCATATTGTTTCCTAAAGTTAGTTTGATTTCTAACAGCACACACAGGAAACAGAGACGTGCAAGAAGGTACAGTATACAATGAATTTTTGAAGTGCACAAGTGTACACGGCTTTGCATTTTAAAAGTTTACAAACTTCCACTTTTGGACTATATTATGTGGTGATATTGCAGTATGCAAGCACCACAGATATGTATAAAAGACAAGATCATAAATTCTTAACAATCAAAGATATGTTTGTGAATAAAAAGGTTTTACTTGTGCTTTCTTTTAAGACTGGTCCGGGTTTTCTTTTTCGGACTGAAGGTCAGACGTATCACAGCGTTCACGTGGATATCTCTGAGACTGCGTTCTGCTTCGTGAAATGTGCCTGGAAATACAAACACAATGTACGGCCAGACATAAATTACGTGTGGACAAAAGGTGCAAAGCGATAGAAAAATCAGCGTTTTCAAAAATACGCTGGTACGTGTGGACGTAGCCTTATTCATTATACAAGGCACAAGCGGAAAGTCATGCACGCGTGCAACGTAAAGTTAGGTCAGCGTGCAACGACAGTCACGTGGGCATTCAAACTGAGTCTAAAGTTTTCGTGTGCAAATTGAAGCGAGTGCTCTCCAATCATCAAAAGTAACAAAGTCATTGAACACGTTTATACAGTTAACTTTACGTTTATCAATCATATATCACAGATTTAGAATTTTTGTAGTACTAAGCAACTACAGAGCGAAAGTCTGGGTCAAGCGCCGAGGCCACGGCAAGAACAAAGGAAAACTCGAAGCGTTAAAGCTAGCTTTGTAAGGGAATATAACGAAGAAATTATGAAACGAAAATGTTTTCTTTGTTGATATACTTTGTTCGCAGTGCAGTTTATTTGTTGCGGATTGTAAAAAGTAGACACAATTTCGGACTCGTAAATAACAGTAAAAACTTGTTAATGTACAACATTAACGAGTTTTTTACTGTTATTCAAATGCAAACATGGAAATAACGAGTAGGAAAAAAATCATTCATTCTTACCTTATACTAATCGTGGTGCAGGCCAGTGCAGTGCATGAACTGATGCCTCCTCCGGTCAATTCCGCTGAAAGTAAATCAAATGTCCCGCTCTACTGTAGAAGACAATGAATACCTGGGGGATGTACCAATGTGAGAGGGTGCTGCGGAATAGTCCAAGTGATCGCTGCTTTAATTTCCGGTCAACTATACATAAATTGCACGTAGACATGATTTTTTTAAAGCTGGTGAACTAGACCAAGTCATTGATAACAAATGAACAATAAATCTACTTTCTCTGGTACTTTATACCCGATCAGTTGCAATGCAATTTAATGCTCAACTACAAATCGATGGTTTTTGATGGTGACTGGAGCCGAATGATCGTCATCTATAAATAGACATTTTCTCGACGTTGTTGTTGTCACCTGGTCGACTACAAATAGATCAAATATCAATGACAAAAAAACAACGGTGAATCAACATCGTTACAACGTCTCTATAGTAAGACCGTCGGTTTACCACAGTATTTCAATGTTGTTACAACATTGCCATTTCAACCCCGACCATATACGACGGTTCGGATGAAAAATCAACATAGATTCAATGTCGTCTTGCTATCTGGGCCCAGATAGCAAGGAAACATTGAAACAATGTTGAGTCAATATCAGGCGACGTCATTGAAGCAACGTTGAAGTGTGACGTTGACCCAACATCACTCTTGCACCCATTTTTAACGTTGAAACAACATCAGGTTTTGATGTTGAATCAATGTTGAAACCTGACATTGATTCGACATTATATTTTCTAACACTGTTGACATTGAAACAATGTCAGATTCTGATATTGAAACACTGTTGAGCTATGGTATTGATTTTCCACCTCTTTTCGTACAGTTGCTTTTTATTGAAAAAACCAAAAACCCAAAAAGGTCAATAGACATGTATCATTTGCAAAATACTTTATTAAAAGACAAAGTTTCCTATTTACATTTCTATGTTTCACGTCACTTTTATTATTTACTCCGGGATGGGGATGGATGATGTGCGCCCCTGCCGCCACCCGCACGATCTGGAGCATATCTGAGCCATTTCTGGACTGCTTGAGCAAAGACCAACTCAGACATAGAGTTCGCTTCACCTGCTGCGCCAGGCCATCTAGGACAAAAATAGACACACACACAAAAAACAAAGACAAAAAGGGAATTAGAGCACATGAATAAGCTCTTGTTAATTGTCTTCAGCAGGGAGAAAGTATGTAAACTCCTAGGCTGATAAACATGAAAGTCACCAGGCGGAAATCAGCAAACTGCCGCATTTGATTCCCAAAGAGCTATAAGCTGAAAATGTGACATGTCTTAGCATGGTGTGCCGTGTATCCTTTAAAAAAAAAAAAAACATGGGGTCCTCGGGCTGTACAAAGTGTACAACCCGAGGACAAAACAAGTCGAAGACCAAAGACTCCATCTCCAGATTAACCGGACATGAAAGTCTTGTTATTAAGAAAGACAAAGTAATATAGCAAAAACAGACATAGGAAATGTGAAACGCACCCAGCACATCAATTGATCCCTTTATTGTTCACTTTAGGCTCATAAAACTACAATAAATGTTAAAACTTACCAAATATGCATCTTCACAGCGCTGTCTCTTTAAATGCCCTTTTTGCTTTGTCTGGTCCTTGGTTTTTCCCCTGCCCAGTTGAGTACAGAGGCCAGCTCCTTTGTAATGGCATAAACCATTACACGGCGGACTCGCACCTCCAGTGTGGTCCAGCAGCACCAATCAACGCAAAGCGTCTCACCTATAGACACATTTTATGAAATGGAATTAGCGTGTCTCATGTCTTAAATGTGTATGCAAGTGCTTGTGTGTTTACTTCATGTAATTGATGATAGAAACATGTCATTTAGTTTTCCCTAAAGCCTGATTTTCAAGTCATACAAAGAATAAACCAAAGTATTGGCAGTACAATGTATTTCTATTCCCTTTTGTTGGATATTCATTTGTTAGTTCTTGTAACTGCTAAAAGTGTTTACTAGTTTTTGCCTGTCACATATATTTGTTATACCATGTAAACTGTGAAATTCCAAGATTTTCAAACTTGCCTTGTAATAGTGGCCTCACAGAGTCTCTGGAATCTACAGAAAAGAAAAATCACAACAAGATGACATTCAGGAGTATAAATTGGTTTTTTTTTTTTAGATAAGAGTACAATGACATTGTGATGCAGCTTTAAAGCTTTTTTAAAAGCATACCATCTATAGGGAAGACATCAGACTCTGCATGCTGGCGAGATCGCAAAGCTGTGTCGGCTTGTGCCGGAGTGGCGAAAGGTGCCGGAAGCTGGGTGGGGCATTATGATGGTTGCTATCAGTGGGCTGGGGGGCAGACTGGAGTGATGAGGGCTGTTCAGAAAAAGATAATTTTTTAAGTATTTAAGAATACAGACAACTTGTCAAAAAGTTTCCTCGTGTCAGACACAGATATGTACACAGACACTAGACAGTATTTTATTACCTGGTATTTTTCACCGAGGGGCCTGGGGAAACCGTTATTTGTAGGTTGCTCATCCTCTGAGTCCGTATATGTGTACAGGGATTTGGTCTAAAGAAAAGAAATTAAAACGGTCTTAAGTAATTGTAAATATGCTTTTGGCATATTGTTTCCTAAAGTTAGTTTGATTTCTAACAACACACACAGGAAACAGAGGCGTGCAAGAAGGTACAGTATACAATGAATTTTTGAAGTGCACAAGTGTACACGGCTTTGCATTTTTAAAAGTTTACAAACTTCCACTTTTGGACTATATTATGTGGTGATATTGCAGTATGCAAGCACCACAGATATGTATAAAAGACAAGATCATAAATTCTTAACAATCAAAGATATGTTTGTGAATAAAAAGGTTTTACTTGTGCTTTCTTTTAAGACTGGTCTGGGTTTTCTTTTTCGGACTGAAGGTCAGACGTATCACAGCGTTCACGTGGATATCTCTGAGACTGCGTTCTGCTTCGTGAAATGTGCCTGGAAATACAAACACAATGTACGGCCAGACATAAATTACGTGTGGACAAAAGGTGCAAACGCATAGAAAAATCAGCGGTTTCAAAAATACGCTGGTACGTGTGGACGTAGCCTTATTCATTATTCAAGGCACAAACGGAAAGTCATGTACGCGTGCAACGTAAAGTTAGGTCAGCGTGCAACGTACAGTCACGTGGGCATTCAAACTGAGTCTAAAGTTTTCGTGTGCGAATTGAAACGAGTGCTCTCCAATCATGAAAAGTAACAAAGTCATTGAACACGTTTATACAGTTAACTTTACGTTTATCAATCATATATCACAGATTTAGAATTTTTTGTAGTACTAAGCAACTACAGAGCGAAAGTCTGGGTCAAGCGCCGAGGCCACGGCAAGAACAAAGGAAAGCTCGAAGCGTTAAAGCTAGCTTTGTAAGGGAATATAACGAAGAAATTATGAAACGAAAATGTTTTCTTTGTTGATATACTTTGTTCGCAGTGCAGTTTATTTGTTGCGGATTGTAAGAAGTAGACACAATTTCCGGCTCAGTAAATAATAGTAAAAAACTCGTTAATGTACAACATTAACGAGTTTTTTTTACTGTTATTCAAATGCAAACATGGAAATAACGAGTAGGAAAAAAAATCATTCATTCTTACCTTATACTAATCGTGGTGCAGGCCAGTGCAGTGCATGAACTGATGCCTTCTCCGGTCAATTCCGCTGAGAGTAAATCAAATGTCCCGCTCTACTGTAGAAGACAATGAATACCTGGGGATGTACCAATGTGAGAGGGTGCTGCGGAATAGTCCAAGTGATCGCTGCTTTAATTTCCCGGTCAACTATACATAAATTGCACGTAGACATGATTTTTTTAAAGCTGGTGAACTAGACCAAGTCATTGATAATGTTAAGGTTCATTGTTGAGAGAGGAATCCATAAATAACCACAGATCCGGTCCAGTGTGCAATTAGACAGTACTTTAATGAACACATGTGTGAATTCAACAACCCAATCAGTATTGAACTGTCTTTACCATATTCAGACAACAGTTTTATAGGGTTAAGATAGTACAGCCCCCTTTTCTGTTGGTAGGCAGATTTAAACAAAGCATACGTCAGCCTAAACCACAAAATGTTCCGTGAACTTTAACATAGTTTAAAGTACATTGTCTTCGGGTCGGTGCTTCCCCTCAGCTCGTCTTCGCTGTCGCTTCCCTGTGGGAGATCTGTTGCACTTCCTCTAAGTACGTCGGCACAATTCTGCATTTGCAGCAAAAATACATCTTCACTTCTGCCCTACCAAAATAGATCTATTATGGTGTGTATGTGTGCACGTGCGGGGGCGCGTGCGTGCTGTGTACTGTGTACGTGTCATGACCTCTCACTATTTGTGTCTGTATGTGTGTCTCGCCCTTAAATGCTCTCACATCTCACCCGTTACACTTCTGCAAAAGCCTGCAACTTCAAAAGCCTATAACTTCCTGTCTCTGCCCTCTACACAGAAACACTGAGATCATAGAAGCATTAAAACATTTAAAATTATAGTTTAAAGTGGTTCTTCTTGGACCTGTAATAAAGACTATAACCATATATTTGAACATTTGAATGCAATATCAATACCTCTTGTATACATATGCTTGCTATATGTTTATGATGCAACAGTAATGACAGTAATACCAATAATAACAAAATAATAAATCAAAATAACAAAACATAATACTTCCTCTCTGGACAATAACAAATGAACAATAAATCTACTTTCTCTGGTACTTTATACCTGATCAGTTGCAGTGCAATTTAATGCTCAACTACAAATCGATGGTTTTTGATGGTGACCGGAGCCGAATGATGGTCAACTATAAATAGACGTTTTCTCGACGTTGTTGTTGTCACCTGGTCGACTATAAATAGATCAAATATCAATGACAAAAAAACAATGGTGAATCAACATCGTTACAACGTCTCTATAGTAAGACCGTCGGTTTACCACAGTATTTCAATGTTGTTACAACATTGGCATTTCAACCCCGACCATATACGACAGTTTGGATGAAAAATCAACATAGATTCAATGTCGTCTTGCTATCTGGGAAGTGAGTGCTCTGTTATTTTTTTGCCTGTAGTGTGAACATATGTGGGCTAAGTAAGAAAGTAGCTGCTTCTTTCCTTAATCTAATAATTTTTTAAAAAAATTATTATTATTATTAACAAAGAGAAAAGATGTAAGTAAACACACTTTATTTGGCAATTTACCAATCCAATAAAGAAGAATTGAATTTGCCTGGACAACAACAGCAAGTTGCTAGTACCAACCCACGTTAGCCCTGTCATTCACAGGTGGCTTAATTTAATGTGATTAACTTGAGCACAACCTTTTTGCTAACATAACGGTAGAAGTTTCATTTAACTTACCCCTACATGCTTGTACAGGTTTGAATTTTTAAAAGCTGCTATCTCGGTCTCCCTGGGCAAACACAGCTTACACTGCATATTAAAGCTGTTAGCTCTATTGCACTTGAAGCTGAAATGGTCGCTTCAATGTGGCCAGGGGTTCACATCAGTTTCTTCGAGTTCAGTGTCAGCAGAATTCGACTGGGTTTCTTTTTTCGCAGGATCCGTACTACCAATGTCAGACTCCGTCTCTATCTTTATCATGACCTTAGCGCCAGTTTGTTCTCCTACCCATCATTCCCTGCAGTATTTCTGAAGCACAATGTTTTGGGGTTTTTTTACTCAGTAACAGGTGTGAATGAAAATGTAGCGAAGTAAAATACTTTTTAAAAAAGAGACATAAGGAAAAATAAAATTACAGACTTTAAAAACGACTTTAAAAAGTACAAATACACAAAAAAACTACTTCATTGCAGTAACGCAAGTAAATGTAATTTGTTACTTTCCACCTTTGCATCTATGATTGTTACCAATATAATGTCTGAAGCCAGACAGTTTTTGTTTGTTGTCTTTACGTGTAGTTTGAGTCGTTGTGTTTGGAGCCAGTCCTTTGTTGACGTCAGTGAGGAACAAATGGTGAACTAATTTCTAAGCTATTTTTAGACAAGAGAGGGAATGGACTCTGGGGGTCTCCAAGAAGAAGGGAAGGTTAGACCACAATCCATTCATCAGTTTTAGGTGTAACACAAAGTATCACCGTACTGTAATCACATTACGTTTGGTTACTAATGCAGTAATGTAATAGATTACTGTACTAAATTTAGTAACTATATTAGACTTATAATTTTATGGTTACTTGTGTTGCAAAGGTTTCTCAGGCACATGGGACGGATGGCTTGTGCTACAATCAGCTGATTGCAGTTTTTGTGCAAGGAGGACCGTAGTGGAGCGGTCTACAGGTTTGGGGAGCAGACATATGGGAATGATGGCTTCCCTTGTGTCTTTGCCCTCTGTGTCTCTCTCTGTGTGTCCGTGTGTTGGGTCTGCGCTTCCACAGGCCCCGCTAGTTTGGAGACTTATTCTCGTTAACAACAAAAACAAGACAAACATCTTTTACTTGCTAGCAAGGGAAGGCTTGGTCGGAACTAGGCTCTCGGAGCTCAACGCTCCTCACCTGTCTCCAACCCAACTTCTTCAAAGAGTAGCCTTCCTCGCAGCTATTTCTACTGTATGGTTCTAAAAGATAAGGCACTATGTGTGTATGTGTGTGCACATGTAAGCACCTGTATGCATGTGTATGCGTGTGCAAGAACGTGTGTGTGTGTGTGTGTGTGTGTGTGTGTGTGTGTGTGTGTGTGTGTGTGTATGTGAGAATGTATCATGGGGGTGCGTTTGTGTGACCTCCTGCTGATCACAGAAGGATCATGAAAGCAGAAAGCTTACCACACAAGAAACAGATCTTTCAAATAGGATGTGCCTACAATAAAGCCTCCCCCAGCACCAGAGTGGCTGGAGAGGTGGCCAGAGACAAAGGAATGTCTTTGATCCTATAGTTTGAACTAAGACTATAAATTTAAGATACACAATGACAACATTTAACAATTTGACTCCAACACCATGTTTATTTAATTCTGTGAGTTCTTGTTTCTTGTTTGCCCTTGTGTTTTATTCCATCATATTTATCCGTGTTTCCCCAGCCCGTCATGTCTGTGCTCTCCCTCATGTTCCCTCGCTCCCTCTCGTCTGCCTGTCCTCCACTGTGTGCCTATTCGTGTTATTAGTTTATGATTTTCCCAGTCTAGTTTGTATGAATTCGCCATTCAGGAAATAAGGCTGGTTTTGAGTTTTATGCTTGCATTTGGGTCGTCTCCTGCTCGCTACACAGCCAGTTTTTTGACAGACACTATCTCTACTTTTAAGATTAGGCATTAACATTAGATTAACATTCCTTTATGCTATAGTTAGGGCTGGATCAGGTGACCCTGAATCCTCCCTTAGTTATGCTGCAATAGGTGTAGGCTACTGGGGCATTCCCATGATGCATTGAGTATTTTTTCTTCATTCACCTTTCTCACTATGTGTTAATAGACCTCTCTGCATTGAATCATTAGTATTAATCTCTGGTTCTCTTCCACAGCATGTCTTTTATCCTGTCTTCCTTCTCGCACGCCAACCGGTCGCAGCAGATGGCCCCGCCCCTCCCTGAGCCTGGTTCTGCCAGAGGTTTCTTCCTGCTAAAAGGGAGTTTTTCCTTCCCACTGTCGCCAAAGTGCTTGCTCATAGGGGATCATATGACTGATGGGTTCTTCTCTATATGTATTATTGTAAGCTACCTTACAACATAAAGCACCTTGAGGCGACTGTTGTTGTGATTTTGCGCTGTATAAATTGAATAGAAATGTCTGTGAGCAGCACGGTGGCACGGTGGTTAGCACTGTTGCCGCACAGCAAGAAGGTCCTGAGTTCAATTCCACCATCAGGCCGGGGTCTTTCTGTGTGGAGTTTGCATGTTCTCCCCGTGTTTGCGTGGGTTCCCTCCGGGTACTCCGGCTTCCTCCCACCGTCCAAAGACATGCAGTTTGAGGGGATAGGTTAATTGGATAATCCAAATTGCCACTAGGTGTGAATGTGTGAGTGAATGTGAGTGTGAATGGTTGTCTGTCCCTGTGTGTTAGCCCTGTGACAGACTGGCGACCTGTCCAGGGTGTACCCCGCTTCTCGCCCTATGACAGCTGGGATAGGCTCCAGCGCCCCCCGCGACCCTGAAAAGGATAAGCGGAAGTGAATGGATGGAGAAATGTCTGTCAAAATGCAAGACGATCTGAAGTGTCTTAGAGTAATGTCTGAGTCAAAGTATTAAAAAAAAAACACTTGAAGGAATCCCGTCTCTATATCTGAAACTTTGACTTTAACCCTTTGAAAAGTAATAGATTCAACATTCAGAGAATGTGTCAGGGAGAGCGATGGCAGCCACATTATACAAAGATTGTGAAATCATTATGTAGTTTTAGTTTGCACTATTCTCCTCACTTAGAAGGTGATAACTATTACATTTATTCAACTGATTTGTATTACATTAGACTGCTGATTTATTGTGAATGAATTACATTGTTTATGATGCATTATACTGCTGATTTATGAGAAATACTGTTTCCAGAGAATCATGGCCTTATTTGTCTGATTAGGAAGAACAGAACATACTGCACAGGAAGCCGAGGTCATAACTTAGGCTCACTGAGAGAGAGAAAGAATGTGGATGTTTAGGGTTTATGACTGTGGAAGGGGGGGCCAAAGCTATAAGAAGGTGAGAAACGGTCAAACAGAAGGGTATCTGGCGGATACCCTCCTGTTCACATCTCCCGTCTAGATGCTTTTTTAATGCTCAAAGTGTATGGAGTAAAGGGATTGTTGATTGAGCATTTATACACCGAGTGTTGTTCTTCCTTCAGCCCAAAGATTTAAGAATTGGGAGATTTAACAAGCTGCAAATGATCACACACCTGATTAAAAGAGATTAATAGAAAAGCAACGCTAAATTACAGGTTAACAAGGACATGGGCAGAGTTCAATGTCGAGTCAAACTGCTTCATTAACTGGAATGTATTAACTGAAAGTCCATTGTGGAATTACAGGGATTATTTTACATAACCATCATCTTATCATTGCATTAATTATCATTTCATCAAAGTGTTTATTGAAGTTGCTGGCATTATGTTATAATTTATATTATAGGGGTTATCATAATCAAATATTAACATTTTTATTACAGGTGCAGTTATAACTACTTTAAAATGATTGAGTTAATATATATGTATCATAACTCATATGCTGAGTATATTGGTATAGTAAAAAGTAGCTGAGCAAAGGCCTGAATGTATTCAGCTTCTTGTTGCATTTGAGTTTGCTTAGTTACAGGTGACGGAAGGATGTCCAGTCCATGGTGACCTCAAAGGCCTTAGGTCATCACCATGTTCGGAAGAGTATGCCACAAGGAGGAACCTCTGTGTTTGCATTTAATTCTTAAAATACATGAATGTTCTGTACATGCAAATTATGTGCTTGTAAACGCAAGAAGGGGCGTTACAATACCCTGATGTTATAAAAGCAATCTAGAGTGTATTTTGGGTAGAGATGTACAACTGTTTTGCAGTTTGCACCTCTCCACGCGGCGTGCATTCATTAAAATCAATTGTTTGATTGACCTCTTCTGGACCATCATTGTTTTACTCTCGTCCTCAATTTCGAACCCGTAACATTTGGTGCATTGGCCGAGGGTTGAGGGAGAAAAGGTGGAGGTTGAGACCGAGAGGGTCCAAGGTGCTCAAACAGGCAGACACGAGTCAGTGGTCGAAGTGAGTGGACATAAGCCGGCTTATTCAAAGGTAAGGCACTACCTGTTGAATTATTTCCAAACAGTGCTGAATTGGTTCTGACAAAATTGAAAGTCTACTCACTGAAAATTACTGGTAAAGGTCTGTTTTGATTTTGGTGAAAATCTCATGAGAATTGAAGTTGAAGTAATGATAATGTAAGGTTAAGTGACAGTACTGATTAAAGGAAAAGCAGTTGGACTGCTACGAGGATTTAAATGCAGTTGGACTGCTAAGGAAAGAGAATTTAAAGTAGTTGGACTACTGAATTTAGGATATAGGTCATTTGAAATCTGTATATGGTCATACAGTTATAATTGAATATAAAGCCGGGCTTGGACACCGATATGGTGGGTTTGTGATTTTTGGGGTGTCTTCAAAATAATTAAATTGTATAGAACGGGACTCTGGGAGTCTAACAAGTGCATTGCTCAGACGTAACGGTTGCCAAGGTCAAGGACGCTTAGACCTTGTCCTCAGTTGAGGGATAGTCAGTTGGTCACTGTGGAGCTTGGGGCACTCCAGAATAACTAGTGGTTGGACCACTTTGCCGTCCGGGACGGTGGTTTGCACTTTTTTGGTCAGTAGAAACCGGGTTTCGGGCGTCTACCTTTTAACTTAAAACTTCAGGGAAGCCTGGGATGTGAAATGTCCCCAAAACAGAGCTTTTCGGCAGGGGTTGAGTTGGTTGACGCTTTTAAATTGTGTAGGGTCTTAGATATTTGGCCACGCCCGGGGCGAGACTGGTTACAATTGATGACAAAAACTCAGGGAGTTTATCGGTCGGACCGTTAATTTAAAAATTGTCTAAATTGTGTAGGTTTTGAAATGAGAGGCCTAAAATCTGTGCAGTTGTAATCATAGGACGTCTGTGTAAATAGATTAAGAGACTTGTCTGAGTCTGAGAGTCAGGCTGGTATTATTTTAGATTGTGTGTGTGTGTGAGAATGCAAATAAGGCAGCTGAGAGGTCCATAGAGTATGAGGAAGTTAATAGGGACTGCTAGACATTGCTGGTGCATGTACTTAAGACGCTGGTTTTGTTTATTACAATATGTAAGTAAAGTTTTATTTCTTGCCATGACTGTATGACTTTTTGAGGGGTTTTGAGATAGGATACATAAACTGTTGATACTTAAGACCGTTACCCGGGTTCTGAGAACTGAAATTGAATTTGAGATAATTTAATTAATAAATATGTCTGTAAGCGATGTGTGTTTTGGGGTGTCGAAGTAAGATGTTTTAGGATTTTTAGATGGGTTTTGTTTCAGTTTGAGATGATATATACAGTTACATTTTCTGTGTGTGTGTTGTTGAGTGACAACATGCGCAGTTTAAATTGGGCGCTGTCCCTTCCTCTTTTTAGTTTCAAAACACAAAGGCTGTTAGATTAAAAATTACTTTGTGAGGAACGGTTTGACTTTTGACTAGGGAAATAATATGCTTACTTTTGGGTCTATGAAGATATTTGACCTTCAGTGATGTTATGAGAGGTTTCAGTTTTCTTTTTCTTTTTTCTTTTGACTTGCTCTTTCTGATCATGGAAGGCATGTCCAAGATACTCGTATGAAAGCGTATTTTGTGTGATTTTAACTGTGTGAATGCTGTCAGTATTTGATTTGAGTGACTGGGTGATTTGTCTGAGTAAGTGAAAAGGGAAGTTTGAGAGAGAAAGGCAGTGCGTGTGAGACGATTTATGGCGTCTGAAAGAGGTTAGAGCATTTAAAAGGTGTGTATGGAATAAAGGAGTGTGAAATATATTTCTTGTGTGATGAAAAGTAGGATGTGCTAAAGTTTGAAAGTGCTTTTAATTCAAGAAAACAAAAAACAAAGGAGTTAGATTAGTTTGAGGAACAGGAAATATGGCTCTGTGTACCGAGGCTGCTGCAACAGGAAGTGTGTGTGTGTGTGGGACAGGAAATGCATGCCCATAAAAGGAACTGAGTGTGTACAGAAAGAACACAGAGAGATAGATGAGTTAACTCTAGGCACATGAAGCAAATGAAGCCTTTAAGGAAAAATGCATATATTACTAATTATATGGTTTAGTGTGTCAATACAGGTGGGCGTCTTTCAACTTTGCAACTTTGAGTTCAGCAGCAGAAAAGTAGATTAAAAGAATTGGGAGAAAATAAGCCAGTCTTTGGCTCGAAATTGTGCAGCTTGAGCTCTTACTTTGTCCTTGACCCGAGAAGAAACGCAAAGGACAGTCAATTTCCTGATGAAGATCGATAGAACATCGTGGATGTGAAGAAGTAACGGAAGCTAAAAGACAGTGCACGCGAAAGCAGTAACACTGACAACGACTGATGAGTCCAGCAGCATGGAAGAAAGCACGTGATGCAACATGCATGCTGGTGAAGAACAGCGTGATATGTCTGCTTGAAGGCACTGACTGTCATATTTGCCAAGCTTGGAGCAATCTTGGAAGAAAAGACTGAAAAGATGAATGGAGAAGAAAACAGAGCAAATGAAAATAAGACTGAAGGAAGAGGAAATACTGAAAGATCAAAACAGAGAAGAAACCGACTGTGTTTGCTGGGGCTCTGAAGCCCGAACAGGACACTGTGAATGAAAAAGGACCAGTGAGAGATGAAGCTGGACGAGTTGGACTGCGAGAAGATAGGAGATGATTGGATTGAAATTGAACCCTGAACCCATGAATTGTTTAGGGATGTCCACCATATCACAGCAAAGAGGTAAACAATACAAAAGGTAAAGATAATCAAAATAACTGACAATTATATTAATGAATAGAAAACACACATATACCAATTGTTACATGTGAGATTATTTTTGAAACGAATCAGAAGTGAGATAGTTTGAATCTAGAGCTCAGTGAAAAGATGCATAAATTAAATATGAATACATGAAAATGCAATGAATATATAAGGATGCAATGAAGAAAACAGCTTACACTGCATTTACATGACCACATAACGCAAGGAAGAACACGCTTACATACATGGCATAATTGGTATTTTTGACTAGAAAAGAGAAATGGGTCGTTTAGGCGTCCGTGATAATAATGAAAATGTTTTAGTTTGTTATTTTTAGGGGTAAGCAGACCTGGACCAATTCTCCAGATCCAGGAGTCGATGAAACTACAGGTTAACATGAATGGATATGTTAAGGCAAGTTTCTGGTTGAATTGTTTACAGTGTCCAGGAACCTGACAGCAAGCCCTAACTGGTGGTGGAAGACCAGCAGGGCTGTGATTTAAGGTGGGGAAGTAAAATTTGGGTTAGTGATTGGGGGACGGAGAAAACTGACTCTTTAACTGGAGAATGGGAAAGTGTCTGTGAGACTGTGAAGCCATATATGCAAAATAGCACACACAAACATACGCAATGAAGATCGGCTTGCTACTTGTATGAGTGATAGAATGGTGTGAATGTTTAATAAAGTGATTAAACTAGTCTAAAAGGGTGACTTAGCAGTGCTTTTGCACTGAGTGATCAAAACAAGTGATTAGTATAGAAAGAAAATGAAAATAATTGAATAGTGGCATGAGGTTTAAAAAAGTATTTCTTTTGCCAAGTTAAATTGTTGAGATATGGCTGAGTATGGAAAAAGTTTGAGAGCTTGTGTGAATGTGGACAGAGGAGCTTGCTGTGTGTGTGTGATTGAGGCCTTAAAGGAGGGGTAGATTGTTCAGAGGTGCAAATTTGATTAGGAGGTTTATAAATTAGTGTTGACACATTGTTGTAAGATCTTAGGCTGAATCTGAGTATGGTAAAGTGCCTAAAGGGGGATATTGTTGTGTACGAAACGGTGCAGCTTTTGGCGAGGTTTTCAGTGTGTCGAACGGGTGAAATTTCAGATTGTTGAAGATTTTTGAGGTTGTTGTTTTATTTTTAATAGAGGGAGTTTTGATAAACATGGACATGTCTAAAAGGGCCCATAGTTTTTATAACAGTGCACTTAGAAAAAACCTGTCAGGTGATTTTGTTTTGTACTTTGATGAGCTAATAATCAGCTCTCTTTTTTCATTTTTGTTCCTCTTTTTTCATTTTTGTTCTAAGCAGGCCCGGAAGAGAATGAACCGACGGCGCTGACAAAATTACCAAGTACGAAAATCAGGTGGGCATTACAGAATTATAATTGATTACAATCAGAGACTGATTGGCGGCAAGTCTCTGTCTAAAAATGGATTGATCGATTCAATCCAGTCAAAACTATAGAGAACTATTTTCCTAAAAAGGAAAACGAAATAAAACAAATGATTGAGCTCATTTTGCTGATGTGGAGCATCTGATGACGTGCGCAGAGGGCTGCAGATCAGCAAAAATATCACGTGTGAATGCATGGGAGTGAATGTGAGTGATGGGACCAAGAGGGGAAATAAATAACAGGTTGACAAACAGGACAACTGGGAGACTTAAATCTGGGGATGCTGATTTTGGGATATTGATGTGTGCGTTGAGAAAATTATTTACTGGGGTTGGATTATGTTATTACATTATAGAATGCTAAATGCTAAAAGGGAAACATTGATGTAACTTAAGTTACCATGAACGGAGGGGACACATGATCAATAACTGTTCTGTGTAAGTTTATTTTGGGTTATAACACAGGTTGGATCATCAGTGGAGAAAGTGAGTATAAAAGGTGATGTTCTGGTTAACACACAGGCTTTTGTTTATAGGACGTTTCAAGGATGCAGGCTGTGGATGGAGCCAAGAAAGGATTTGACATGATGATTAATTTGATTTCATTCCTTAAATACAGGTTTGAAGCTCCGGAGCATTTATGCCTAATATGATAGGACTAACCTTTTTCTTTTAATTTCCTAAGCTTGAGTGAAGGATTTTGAGTTTGTAACACATGAGATGTGTCACAAAAAGGGGGGTGTTAATATATGCGATTAGCTACATGAAAGGTGCTCTTTTAGGGGTACTAAGCAAATGTCTACGTGACCTTTACCTAATAACCTTTGTGATGAGAAACTTGTTTACCGACTTGCTTTCTTGTAGAACATACAGACTTAGAAAAGGGGAACCTCAGCTCTGAGTTCTGAGAATAACTCTGTTAAGTGGACAGGAAACACGTCGAGACAGCAATATAGGGCAAATATGTTTGAGATTGTAATTAAATGTGGGACTTGAAAAGAGGAAGCAAATTTGGTACAGGACGTACTTGAAATGATCAGACGAGAGAAAGGAGAAGAACAGAGCACAAATACACCTAGTTGTTGATATTACAAAGAAGATCAAAAGCTTGTTAGACACAGGTTATAATGGAAGCATAAAAGGGATGAGAGGAACTTTACATAACATAGAAATCCTGCAACAATTCGTAAATTGCCCAAACACAGTGTTCAGACCGGATATGCGCTACCCGTTAAAGGGGGCGAAGAAATCAGGCCTAAGTTTGAAAAATGAAATGGGTTAACTCGATAGAGGATGTTTCCAAAGGTAGAGAAAATAATGTAGGACCTTTTACCAGGAGAAAGCTAATTGTATCTTTTACACTTTACAGTGTGCATTGAGGGAAGTCAGGAATAGTTTAAATTAGGATTGAAAAAATTAAACTAGGTGAAAAGGGGGTGTAGCAAGTAGATTTAGGGCAGTTCACAGCCTGGCGTAAACGCAAGGTGCTGTCACACACCTTAAGTTATTTGGTTGATTTATTTTATGACAAAATAATAATAAATAAAGAACAATACAGAATCCAAATCTGAACCAAAGAACAAAATAGTGAAATGTGGATTATTGGGTTTTTCTCTGTATATATGAAGTATTTGTAATGTGTATCTGCTAATGAAGGCTTGTAGAGGCCAGTTTATACTCACAAACAAGTGCTCAGCCAGACTGAAAAACAGGAAGCTTTAGTGCACAAGGCATATTAATAAATATAGACACAAAAGAGGAACTCCCCATATAAACAACGTTCAAAAAAATGTGAAGTATAAAGTACCGAAATAACACTATATAAGTCACAGCTGATGATTCTAATGTTAGAGAGCTCTTGCAACTGGCGTCTGAGCTGTGCAGAGGTCTCTCTTAAGACAGGTACTTATGTAGGTTAGCATGAGGTTGAGTTAATTTTATACACAATGCATAACTGTGCTTGTTTAGAGTTGATGTTCTATCCAAGAGGGTTTTAAGCTTCACTGGTGAGAGTGTCCAGGTGATACATGTTGAGGGAAGATGAGAACATAGCAGGTGAATTGCATGCACGCTTACAAACACACATGATTTAAATATAGGCCAGGCCAAAGGCCTGGACTTGATGCAGCTTTCAACTTTACAGCTCCTAACTTGCAGGAATGGCGGGGAGTGTAATGAATGAATGCAAAACATGCTTACAGACACAATCATGACAGGGGTTTATTTTACAGGGTAAAGGTGGACCACAGGTTGCTTTGTTTCTGCTTAGCGACTACTGAGGTAAATGGTGTTAAAGATAAATATGCAATGAGTGAACAGGAAATGTGTGAGGGTGAGCCGGGTGAAACAAAATGTTGTAGATAATGGAAACTTGTCTAACGGGCATTAACAGTAACCTTGGCATGTTATGTATATGCTTGAGGCCAAAAGAGGCGTAAATCCAGATAGAAAATTTTGAAGTGTGCTTTTTAGCGGAGATTTAGGCTGACATGGGGATGGTGTGCATTTTACTTGGGTTGTGTTTAATAAAACTAAAAGCGTTGCTCACACACATAAAGAGTATTGAGATTAAATAAAGTTAATATAATGGATAGAGCCCAGAACATGATAATATATAAGTGAAATCAAATGCAATGTGTGATTTCACTTTTATTGGGAAAATAATTAGCCAAGAAATGTGTATTGAACTCTCCACATACTTTGAAACTGCGCAACTCTGAGTGGGCAATGTAATGAAGCAACTGTTACATATTTGCATTAAACTAGCCAACATAGACTCACCACAAAATGATGTAGGATGTTGCCCTGCAGCGGGGCAGAAAATCATTTGCAAACCAGGGATCTTATGTTGATTATCATATTCTTACTTATGTACACACACACACACAGAAGGGAAAAATTTCAAAACAAAACAAAAACAACTTCGCTTAACCTGTCAAGCACAGGAGTAAAATAAAAATCTCTTTGGGCTCTGTTAAAATTTCTTTAGTAAAAGTGTAAAAGGCCAAACCTAGGAAGTTCGGCAAACAGGAAAGTTCCTCGAGTATCAGGAGTTAATAGTCAGGAAACATTTCTCACATTAACGCCTTATATCTGACAAATCATTGACTCATAGATGCAGATAGACATACAAGTGCACATACATCCAGATGTGCATTTAGACATTAAAAGTGTAGAGACATGTACACACAGATTGGCAAACCGGTACAGAGTCTAGCTGAAGAGCTTAACAAAGTAGACGTGGCAGTAGGGTTTGTGATTTTGCCTGATATGATATTGTGAACCAACTTTGAATAATGACAGGAACCTGAGATGAACACAGTAGGTTAGTAAGGTGTAGCAGAGAGAGGTTGTTTGTTTTTATCCCTTACAGGAGAAGATTTCCACTAGAGAGGGACCCAGAAAAGGAGCAGAGACCACTTAAGCATGAAGTGTTTTCAAGTGGGAGCTGGTGTTTTATTGCTGGACCACCTAGAGGACATGAGGTGGTTGTCGGATTTGCTGAGTCAGGGGGCGGCTAGAGAGGGTCAGAGCGAAGGTAGTGGACCTGGGAATAGTGTAGTGACGTCTTTGGAAGACGTCAAAAGGGGGAATTGTGGAATTACAGGGATTATTTTACATAACCATCATCTTATCATTGCATTAATTATCATTTCATCAAAGTGTTTATTGAAGTTGCTGGCATTATGTTATAATTTATATTATAGGGGTTATCATAATCAAATATTAACATTTTTATTACAGGTGCAGTTATAACTACTTTAAAATGATTGAGTTAAATATATATGTATCATAACTCATATGCTGAGTATATTGGTATAGTAAAAAAGTAGCTGAGCAAAGGCCTGAATGTATTCAGCTTCTTGTTGCATTTGAGTTTGCTTAGTTACAGGTGACGGAAGGATGTCCAGTCCATGGTGACCTCAAAGGCCTTAGGTCATCACCATGTTCGGAAGAGTATGCCACAAGGAGGAACCTCTGTGTTTGCATTTAATTCTTAAAATACATGAATGTTCTGTACATGCAAATTATGTGCTTGTAAACGCAAGAAGGGGCGTTACAATACCCTGATGTTATAAAAGCAATCTAGAGTGTATTTTGGGCAGAGATGTACAACTGTTTTGCAGTTTACACCTCTCCACGCGGCGTGCATTCATTAAAATCAATTGTTTGATTGACCTCTTCTGGACCATCATTGTTTTACTCTCGTCCTCAATTTCGAACCCGTAACACCATCCTTTTCTCAGAAAGAGGATCCAGTTTTACCAGTACATTCACCTATTTCCTGGTTCCTCCCCATCCCCAACTTCAGCTCAAGGATTAGTGTGGTCATTATAAAGTGTAAAGTAGGAGGTAAATTCACAACAACTCAGTATGATAATGGGACAGAAAAGAATGCAAGTATGCTACTTTTATTTCCTATAGAGGTCAAAACTCATCCCACAATTACAACTGCTGAGAGGAGAAATGGCACAGAGAGGAAATCAGTTAGGCACACTGAAATTCTCTTGTTCGATCTGTTTGGATCTACTGAAGCTGACGTGGCATGAGGCTGGAGCGGTTCTCCTGAACCCCCAGCTGACAAGGAAAGTTGCTGGAGGGGCTCTCCTGGGCCTCCAGCAGGAACAGGCAACTGGTGCAGTTCTCTAGAACCCCCAGCAGGAACAAAGGCAGGGCCAGCAGGTGCGGAGACCTCTGTGAGAGGCGGGGCCAACTGTAGCTGCACAGGCACACAGTTGGCTCAGGATGCAACAGCTGGGGCTGTGCAGTGCAAACAGTCTGTCCGGGATTTATTAGCAAGATGCAGTCCCCTGCTGGCTGAATGAGCTTACTAGAGCTTCCAGCAGAGGATGGAAGTGACTGAACAGGTGGCTGAGCAACTGAGCTGGTGACAGAGCTAATGACTAAAGTGGAAATAGAGCTGATGCCTGAGCTGAAGACTGATCTGAAAATTACACAGGCTATAGTGATTAAGGGCATGAGATGCAAGAAAGTAGAAAATAAAATCAGTCTTTATGCAGATGATTACTTTTTCTCCAACACTCACAAACCACTCTCATTGAGGTAATTATATAAATTCTTTCTCAAGAGTTTCAGATTATTCGATAGATTGGTTAAAATTTACAGTTCTCTCAATTAATTGCTCCTTTCATAACTCCTCTTCTATCCCACTGCTCTACTTCTTAGCAAACCTGCAACAAAACATACCCTCTTAGATGAGCCCTGGCTAGATGTAGAACAGGCACCATGCAATAATATAGAGATTTCAGACCTACCACTCATTAGCTCAAACATCAAACAACATGTATGCTTTAAAAGCATCAATAATAGCTCCTTTCTGACAGCAGAAAGGGGAACTGATATCTGGGAGTTTCTAAAAATAGCTGACTGTTTATTAATTCCACCCAAACATACACACTTTTGGTTCATCCCTGACATACTACAGAAAAATTATATGATTAACTTCCCAGGTTGAGGCTGTAAAGGAATTAAATACTTGGAACATATCTTAGAAGGAATAGACTTTATTCCGTTTGACAGACTAGTTATGCTACACGGGATTAACAAAAAAAAAGATTTTTAGAACATCGAAAAAATTAAATCTATAATTAAAAAGAAATTTAAGCCTAATTAAGTTAAATTACAAACACCACCAAGTGTGGTACAATTCCTTTATCTCAAAACCCCCAAGTTACTGTCTAAAATATATAGGACATTCTCCAAAATAGATGAATTCCCCAATGCAAAATGGGAGGCAGATCTATCAGTCAGCTTAGACCAAAACCTCTGGTCTCAGATATGTTTAAATCCTTTAAACTGATTAGAAATCCCAATATTAATTTAATTCAATACAAAATACTACACAGAGTGAACTATACAGGTCAACTGATGTTCAGGGTTTTATGTTTTCCAACAGCTGTTCACACTGTCAAGGGAATACAGCTGATGATTACATGCACACTCTTTGGTTCTGTCCACCAGTTCAGAGGTTTTAGCACCGGATATATGAAGGCTTATCAAGTTGTCTGTAATTTAACATTCCAGCCTCCCTTTTAGTTTGCATATTGGGTGAATTAGATAATGTCACAACAGAAATGAATACAGTCCACATGGCTCCCACTGCCCTATGCATTACCAAGAAGACTGTCCTCATAAAAATAATCTTAATTCTAACCAATATGGATACCGTTAGATAGACTATATTAGTCCTGTTGCAGCCTCTGCTGCCACATTAGATCAATCAGGCGGAGAGAGGTATGGGGTCTTAACACACCCGTTTTTTGTTCGCAATCTGAGTCAGAGGTGCTGAAAGGAGGAACTGGCCAGGTGGTCGGGGTCTGGGCTGGTAGGCTTCCCTGCCACTGCAGGAGATGGTGCATTGGTGGTTCTAAGTGTCCGGGGCTGGCTGCTTGGGTGTGTATTGACTCCGTCCTGGTGAGTGCTTGGTGGGGCCTGGACCCCATGGCTCTTTCTTTTCTTTTTTTTCAGCAGGTGTTGAAGCAGATTGTCAGTGTCTTTTCTCTCTCTATCTCTATTCTCCTATTTTTCTTTCAGTTTCCTTCTGTTGATTCTCTTCCCAACTTCTGTTTCCTTTCTCTTTTTCTTTCCCATACCCCAGTCCTGTCCATTTTGATTGTAACAATGTACAATAAAAAAATGAAGAATCCTAATAAAAATCTACAGTACAGTACAGCAAAAGCTGTGCTGGCCACTTAGGAAAACAAATCTGCTGGGCATTTTTCTTGGCCTTCCAACAATAATTCTGATTGCTACAATGCCGGAGAGGACAGGCAAAAAAATAAAATAACATAAATAAGTAAATATCTGGGTCTCATCTTGCTACAGCAACATCTCTTACTGACTATTAAAGCAAAAAATAAAAAAATTGGACAATCATAAAAAAAACAGGGTTATCCTAGCCAGCATATGTCTGCTAACCTAACCCTGTTGTATATATGATTTCATTAATACAGCAGGCTATGCCTGCCTAGAAGCTGGTCATGTGACAACAGCCATGGGAAATTTATGTTCACTGTTCATTAATATTGTATTTCTTTGTTCATGTTTATTTTGTTTATTAACTTAAATAGAAGAAAGTGTTAACAAGCTTAAAAGTTGAGCTGAGCGGTAAATAATTAGGGTTAAACACACAGTATCGCTCTCAAACTGCTCCTCTTCCTGGAATGAAGCACAGCCTGATAACCCTCCCTCTTCTTCCTGCTCTTAAACACAGCACCTCCTCTCTGTCCACGTGTTTCCTCGTTCCCTCCCCTTCAGATTTGCACTTTGTGGTGAAGTGTAAGAGCTGACATTATCGGCAGAAACACATGTTGTTGAGATCAGCGGTCAGACTAGTTTCACTTCTACAGAACAGAAACTCACACAGTCGCTGACACTGAGCGGAGAAATGGCACAGAAAAGAGTTCAGCTGGACCGAGAAACCTTCTCTTGTTCCATCTGTTTGGATCTACTGAAGGATCCGGTGACTACAACCTGTGGACACAGCTACTGCATGAACTGTATTAAAAGTTTCTGGGATGAAGAGGACAGGAAGGGAATCCACAGCTGCCCTCAGTGCAGGAAGACTTTCACACCGAGGCCTGTCCTGGAGAAAAACATCATGTTAGCAGCTTTAGTGGAGCAGCTGAAGAAGACTGGACTCCAAGCTGCTCCAGCTGATCACTGCTATGCTGGACCTGAAGATGTGGCCTGTGATGTCTGCACTGGGAGGAAACTGAAAGCCATCAAGTCCTGTTTATCTTGTCCAGCCTCTTACTGTGAGAAACACCTCCAACCTCACTATGATGCAGCTCCATTAAAGAAACACAAGCTGGTGGCCCCCTCCAAGAAGCTCCAGGAGAACATCTGCTCTCGTCATGATGAGGTGATGAAGATTTTCTGTCGTACTGATCAGCAGAGTATCTGTTATCTCTGCAAAACAGATGCACATAAAGGCCATGAAACAGTCCCAGCTGCAACAGAAAGGACTGAGAAGCAGAAGGAGCTCGAGGTGAGACGACTAAACATCCAGCAGAGAATCCAGGAGCGAGAGAAAGATGTGAAGCTGCTTCAACAGGAGGTGGAGGCCATCAATGGCTCTGCTGATAAAACAGTGGAGGACAGTAAGAAGATGTTCACTGAGCTGATCCGTCTCATCCAGAAAAGAAGCTCTGATGTGAAGCAGCAGGTCAGATCCCAGCAGGAAACTGAAGTGAGTCGAGTCAAAGAGCTTCAGGAGAAGCTGGAGCAGGAGATCGCTGAGCTGAAGAGGAAAGACGGCGAGCTGGAGCAGCTCTCACACACAGAGGATCACAACCAGTTTCTACACAACTACCCCTCACTGTCAGCACTCAGTGAGTCTACACACTCATCCAGCATCAATATTCGTCCTCTGAGGTACTTTGAGGATGTGACAGCAGCTGTGTCAGAAACTAGAAATATACTACAGGACCTTCTGAGAGAGGAATGGACAAACATCTCACTGACAGTCACTGAAGTGGATGTTTTACTGTCACCACCAGAGCCAAAGACCAGAGCTGGATTCTTAAAATATTCACGTGAAATCACACTGGATCCAAACACAGCATACACACATCTGTTATTATCTGAGGGGAACAGAAAAGTAACATTTATGGAACAACTACAGTCTTATTCTGATCATCCAGACAGATTCACTGTATATTATCAGGTCCTGAGTAGAGAGAGTCTGACTGGACGTTGTTACTGGGAGGTGGAGTGGAGAGGGGGAGCAGTTTGGGTAGCAGTCACATACAAGAATATCATCAGGGCAGGGTGGTCAGATGAATGTTTATTTGGATACAATGACAAATCTTGGACATGATATTGTGGTACAAACAGTTACAAATTCTTTCACAACAAAGTCCAAACTGTCCTCTCAGGTCCTCGTTCCTCCAGAGTAGGAGTGTACCTGGATCACAGAGCAGGTATTCTGTCTTTCTACAGCGTCTCTGAAACCATGACTCTCCTCCACAGAGTCCAGACCACATTCACTCAGCCGCTCTATGCTGGACTTTGGCTTTTAGATTATGGAGCCACTGCAGAGTTGATTAAAGTCAAATAGAGAAGACAGGGTCATGTTGATCCCTGACCATTATATGTACTTGTGTAGTTTCTAAATGAGGCTTTACATTTTAGAAGCTGAGCTAATATTGCACTGATTCAAATTGTACTTACATTTATGGGCATTTTTTATGATTATGTAATTGTGCTACTAACAATCAGTTATTGTATTTAGAGTAAAATTATTTAAAGCCATTTTTAGATGAAAGGTTTCTACTTGATAACTACTTGAACTGCTTTGTTTGAATTTCAGAAGATTTGGCAGGAATTTTCCTTTTAGGCATTTCAGTTTTACAATCCAGTCTTTGGAGGAGAACAAATAAAATCTAAAAGTGAGCTGTAGTGAGTATTGATTTCTTCTCTCAGTACATAAGATAACCAGTCCCAGTTCAAATCTGTTGCCAGAAGACTCATTAAAATCATGGTAGATAGTTACTTGGTATCTGATGCTTTCAAAAAGCCTAGTTTGGAACAAAGGTTTCTGATGTTTAGATGAAGAATACCTGGACCAGACGTGAAAACCAGTTAAAAACAGAACATTGATGAGAGCAAACAACAGGGGCATGATATCAGCAAACATTATGGTTTAAAATAAAAAATAATAAAACTCCAATAAAATTTAGGCAGATTTCTGCTTCTTACTCGTCTGCAACACATCCACCATGTTTCAAATATTCCTGCTGTTTTTGCGCTAATTTTAGTTTCTGCTAGCAGGACGTTCATGTTGAACTCAGTGAGTTTGATCTGAATTCATATGTGAGAAAATGATTACACACAAATGAACCTGGAGCAAACATTAAAATGAGCAGAGAGACTGAAAGAAAAATTGATCACAGCTTTATATATTTGTGATAATGATGTGAAAGAAAAATGTTCAAAGAATAATATTAGTAATATAATTAATTATGTTACTGTCTCTGCTTCCAAACACTGCTGCTCTTCCTTATTTAATGATATACAGCAGAAGAATGCATGGAGGACCTGTGATAAATATTGTATCAATAATAAGGTTAAGCAAGTGTCTTACAACATGTCGCAGATTTGTTGTACGGACCTGTTTAAACTGTCTCTATAAGTTTTGGAAACCAAAAAAAAACAAACAAACAAACAAACAAAGGTGTCTGCTCAGTCAGGAGTGTAGGGGGAGGGGCTCTAAGTTGACCTAACGGGCTGTGAATGGACAGCAGACGGCAGAGGGAAGTGACGTTTCAGGAAGTGAAATGAGAATAGAAGTGGATGGTGAGCGATGTAGCGGTGAGATAAGACATAATAAGACAAACAAACAAAAAACAAACGGAAAAGGAGAACGACAAGCAGAGTGAAAGTAAACCTGTAATGTGGAGGAAACGGACAGTGAGCGCAGTGTAACCGTGACAACGAGACACTGAGGACGGATTTAAAGTGATCATAAAATCGTCTCCAGACGGTCGTCGTTCGGTGAGTGGAACCAGATTCAGCTACAACACCGATAAATACGCCTGTAGGGAGATTAAGAGTGCTAAAATACTGAGAAACGGATCCCTGATGAGTGTTTGTAGGGATGTGGTTCAGCAAGATAAAGACACACGACTCTATAACATGCTGCCACATAAAAGACATCAAGTAAGCAGGTAAAATGTATTTATATATCACTTTTCACAGATAAAAATCACAAAGTGCTTCACAATTAAATTAAATTAAATTAAACAATCAAAAGCATTATCAGGGACTACAACATCTAGTCCTTTTACCGAATATAAGCTTGTTTGTAGATGAGTCTTGGCAGCGTAACGACAACGATAGAGAGTTCCACAGCCTTGGTGCCTGAAAAGCCTGATCCCCACGGGTTTTGAACCTAGTACATGGGAGCAACAGTAACTTGTGCCCTGAAGAACTATGTGCTCGGGATGAAGCATGACGTTTCAACAGGTCAGCGATATACTGGCCCAGCTGTCTGATGAACAGAATCAACCTTTTGAGATCTACTTACCTGCATGATTAAGCATGCATCAAGACCTTATTTTATTAATATATTTTAAATGATAGCAGCACAAGCAAAGTATGTTGCAGCACAAACGTAGCACAAATGTTTGACATCAATTTTGTTTGATTTGGATAATGTGGGAGGGGGCTGGTTGACCTTTTGACCTTTACATTTTCATTAATATCTTTAAAACAGAAGGAGCACAAACGACAATTTTAGCAGTAAATGGCAAATTGTACTATTGAATTATAAGATTAATAAAAGAATATAATTATCCTTGTTTTTCCTGCTATTCTCCTGTCCACACTCCATTCCAGTAGGCAGGATTAATACACCTGTAAGCTGATTTGTCAAACGCCATCAAGCCCCGAAGAAGAACGGAGGAGGACAGCACTACTGTGGTAGAGGAGCGGTGTGTGTGCAGACATGGCTGCTGTTGATGAAGCGGACTGAACTTAGAGGAGAGACACAAACTGAAGTATCCATCCCCTCACGTCAGTGTGGATCTGACACCAACGTCTGTATCACTTCATCGATGCTTGTATCGATCCGTCCAGCCCGAGTTGAAGCAGCAATGAGTTCAGTTCAGTATCTGAGAGAGTTCATCAAGGAGAGACTAACTGCTGTTTGTGAAGAAATCTTCTCAGAGGTTCAAAAAACCATCGTCCAGTATGAGGAGGAGACCAACCGTCAGCACAGACTGCTGGATATCAGCCGGAAACCCGACAGAAACTCACACATCATAGGTATGGACATGTTTTTAACTCTGTGCTGTTCAAGCTCAGATTCTTCAGTGTGACTGACTTTACTAGAAGATGTTATTTAACAGTGCTGACAGATTCCACTGTTGAGTACATCAGGCATCAGTGTTTTAGATCCTCTGTAAACACTGAGACTGTGCAGTAAAGATCTAGTTAGATGTCAGCAGAAAACACATTTAACAAGTTGTTAACAGACTTCTCTGAAGTTGAAGTGAAGCTTCATTTAAAGAAGGATTTCACACAGTGATGTTTCCATGGTGTCACCCTGCAGTTTAGTTTGGTGAACTTTGTGTCTTTGCTCACAGTGAGGAGCTTCAATGCTAACATGTTAGCGTGTAGCTGTGAGTGTGCACAACTATTTCACTGTGTGTGTGTGTTATAAAATTCAGTTCATTGTATTCTTTACGGCAAAGAAAGACACGGCTCAAAGTGGTCCAACTCAAAAAATGATCTTTAATTTTACATATTCCGGAATATGGAGACTGAGCAGAGAGACAACATCAGCTATAGTCTCAAGCAGAAACAGGAAGCCAGGTTATTTATATACTTCTAGACGTCACACACACTTTAAGTTTCGATCAAACACTCTACTTAGTTTCACATTCTCTCTCCTGTGCTCTGCAAAAGCATGCGGTTTCCTGTCAGTACTCTTAGCTCAAACTCAAAGCTGGCCCTCTCTTATACATAAAACAATATAATCAGAAAATAAGCATTAAGAATATATATTTATTTCTTAACAGTGTGTGTGTCTCATAATTGGTCATATGACAGGCTGATCAGCATTTATTCAGGTTTTGATTCATGCTTTAAAAGTATAGTTTGAGTTTATGTATCAACACATTAGTGATTATATTCTTGTGTTTCTTTGTTCCTCAAGACCTCCCACGACAACATGACTGTGAGGAAGAGGAGGGTCTGGATGAGCAGCAGGTCTTTAACCAGGAGAGGAACTCCAGTCTGGACCAGGAGGACCCAGAGCCTCCACAGATTAAAGAGGAACAGGAGGAACCCTGCAGCAGTCAGGAGGGAGAGCAGCTTGGACTGAAGCAGGAGTCTGAAGGCATTATTGTCTGGACTGATGAAGAGCAGCTCAGACAGATGGAGACCATCTGGAAACCTGAGATAAAGCTATACAGAATAGGTATGTAAGACTGTGATGTCTTTATAACATTGAATATGACTCACAGCAGTCACAGTGCAACAGTGGTTAGCACTGTTGGCTCACAGCAACAAGGTCCTGGGTTTGACTCCACCATGTGTGGACGCCTCTCCCCCCTCTTCCCAGCGCAAAGCCCAAGACTTTGCGCAATATTCGGAGGGTCATGAATATCATTTATGAGAAAAAAGGGCAGAGACAATTTCAGTGGATGCTGAAAAAGCCTTTGACAGGATGGAATGGCCGTTTGTATTTGAAGTTCCAAAAAAGTTTGGTATTGGAAACAGATTTTTTTAAATGGATTCAACTGATATACTCCAATCCTCAAGCAGAGATTTTAACTAACAGTCATTTTTCCGCACCATTTACACTACTCCACCGAGCTAGACAAGGGTCCCCCTTGTCACCTCTCTTGTTCACCTTGGCAATTGAGCATCTTGCAATGTCAGTTCAATTCATAAAAACATCAGCAGTTAAAGTAGGCAATATTGACCGTCGTATTGCTCTATATACTGATGATGTGATCCTGTTTTGCACCAACTTAAACAAATCAATACCATCAAGTCTTATCAATATATTTAGTACATTTTCTGGTTACAAAATAAATTTTAACATGTCCAAAGTATGATTTTTTGAATAAAAATAATTGAAAAAATCCCCCAATCAACACTCCCTTTCTGCAATCTGTACATGGGTTTCCTTATCTGGGTCTGAAATTAACTCTGTTAATTAAGAATATTCTTGCATCCGACTATAACCCCTTAACGACATCAGTTACTCTACTCCTAAGTAGGTAGGTGGATGAAATTTCCTATATCTTTAATTGGCCGTATTAATATACTAAAAATGTCAATTTTGACTAAATATCTTTAGCTTTTTCACTCGATTCCTGTGCTTGCAGGCCCCACTGGTTCAGAGACTTATTCCCTTGAACAAAGCAAGACAGAGCTCGATCCATTTTAAAGGGAAGTTAAAGGCACTGTGCGTGCGGCGTCGTGGCTGTCAACAGACTTTGGTGTGTCCCCTCCCCTCCTCGGTGGAAAGCCATTTGTTGGGATCCGGCTCTGAAGTACCAAATAAATGATAGGTCTGTGCTTGCAGGCCCCACTGATTCAGAGACTTATTCCCATGAACAAAACAAGACAGCTCGATAAATTTTAACTTACAATGGAAGCCGATCGGATCAAGGTCTTGGAGCTCAGAGCTCCTGCCCAATCCCAGACAACTTCAAAGAACCAGCCTTCCCTGCAGCCTTTTTATTCCGTGAGCATAAGCATCACCCATTGTAAAACCCATATGGTCATAAAAGTTAAAGGCACTGTCTTCTGATCACAAAGGGTCGTCTCCCCTCACCCTTGTATACAGTTTAACCCCTTCAATGGTCCACCATATACAAACACAGGTGAGCCTATAAAGGGCAGGAAGTAAACATTCTTTACCAAATAAGGAAACCCAGAATCTTTCATGAAATGTCTGAAGTTAAAACACTATAGCTAATTGCCTTCCCCACCATCTTAGGTGTGTAGGGGAGGAACAGAAAAACATCTAAATATGCAGTTTAGGACAAGATTTACAGATTTAAGTACAACAGTGGCAACTTTATGGTTATATGGGTTCAAAAAAGCGCCCCTCCGACAGCCAAACCCATCTGTTCTCTGATTGGATTGTTACATTTGTGATTGACATGACATTGACCAATCAGATGAAAGGAAGAAAAATAGGGTCGAAATTCATACTTGTAACTTGCAGGGTTTTTTTTGGCTAAGTCCACACACAAATCTTTTTTACACACACACAAATCTTTTCTACACACACACAAATTCTTTTTACACATACAAATCCTGATTTACAAGTACAAAATATTTATGACCACATTTTGAGCCCATACAACTTTTATCCAAATAACTATGTGTGCACGTGTGTGTATGTATATGCATGTGCAAGAATGTATGTGTGTTTGTGTTTGGGGGTGCGCTTGTGTGTCCTCCTGCCCACAAAAGGGTCATAAATGCAGGAAGTTTACTAACCAAAAAACACAACCTTAACATAGGATGGTCCCTATAATGAAACACTATAGCCTCCCCCACCAATAAATTGGCTGGAGAGGTGGTCAGAGACAAAGGAATGTCTTTGATCCTGCTGCTTGAACTAAGACTTACAAATTTAAGTAACACAATGACGACATTTAACATTTGACTCCAACATGGGTAACTATGAATAAATATTTCTATTCTGTTTTGGAAAATATGGAATTCAGAATTTCTAAACTTAGATTTATCAGACAAGAAGAGATTTTTTATGGCATTTCAAGCCAATGTTCAATGTTTACCCCTATATAATAGAGCTCTGCCCTAGCATGCCTTCTTATAACTGTAGCCAATCCAGACATACACATTCATTTGACAAAAAACATCTATTTATTTCATATGTCACAGATATTCACATATGAATTTGAAATTTGACCTTTGCAAATAAGAATGTTAGAACTAAACATTTGCATCAGTGCCTGAATAATTTGTACACTTGTACATTTGTACACTTTAAATTTCAGTGGTATATGTGAGCAACATGCTCACTATGTAGAGACCTGCTAAAGGTTCAGACCAGTAAATATTTTCTCAAATGTTTGTTTTGCTGTCATTTTTTCTCCTTTGTGCCTTCAGATGTTGTACAGCAGGATGGTTTTGAGGAAGAAGAGGTTCTTACAGACCAGCAGGTCTGTAACCAGGAGAGGAACTCCAGTCTGGACCAGGAGGACCCAGAGCCTCCAAAGATTAAAGAGGAACAGGAGGAGCTCTGCAGCAGTCAGGAGGGAGAGCAGCTTGGACTGAAGCAGGAGGCTGATACTTTCATGGTGACACCCGCTTATGAGGAAAGTTCCCACAGTGAACCAGAACCAAAAAGTGAGCAGCTCCTTCCTCACAGCTCTTCTAGAGCAGGGAGCCGAGATCACGAAGAAAGCCAGCATGTGGACTCAGGATCTTCTAGACGTACGGAGCTAAAGAACAGACATCACAGAAAGAGAAGTCCAAGTAGAACGGACACAAAAAACAAGTCTGTTCAATGTGATGTATGCGGAAAAACTTTACCTGATAAATACAGAATGACTGTACATCTAAGAGTTCACACAGGTGAGAAACCGTATTCTTGTAGCATCTGTGGGAAAAGATTTTCTGACTCATCAGCGTTAAAAAAACACATGAGAATTCACACAGGTGAAAAGCCATATTCTTGTAGCACCTGTTGGAAAAGATTTTCTGATCCATCAGCGTTCAAAACACACAGGAGAATTCACACAGGTGAGAAACCATATTCTTGTAGCACTTGTGGGAAAAGATTTACTGACTTATCAGCTTTCAAAAAACACACAAGAATTCACACAGGTGAGAAACCATATTCTTGTAGCACCTGTGGGAAAAGATTTGTTCAGAGATCGCAATTAAAGAAGCACATGCGAATTCATCCTGGTTAAAATGTTCATATTTAGAGAATGTGGGACAGCTGTGAGTCATTGGTGAACACTTGAATTACAAGATAATCCATATTCAAGTGATTATTTTTTTCCAGAGCAGTAAAGAACTCTCAGTGTTGTTTGTTCAGTTTATGACATTATTCTATTAATTGTATCAGGGAAACTGATCTCACGTTTCGTTCTATTTAATAGTTTTAATCCTTTGCTAAAGTGAGTTTTTGTCAAAATAAAAATTCACAAAATTGAACAACAGTCAAAAATTGTGTTTATTCTTGTCAGGAAGCAAAAGTATCAAATACCAAATTTCATGCTTGAAGGGGGAAGTCCCCAGTACATCTTGTCAGTCCCACCCTCCTTTGCCTTAACCCTCTGGGGTTGACGGATGTGCCGGTGCATCAAAATCACATGACCAATTTAAGATGATGCAGCGACTCAGAGTCTCCATTGGGTCGAAAATGCGAACTTCAAACTATATACCAATTTTTGAATTGTCTCAATGGGCCACGTAAAACCAGAGTTATGATTAAAAAAAAATACACGTGATGTTTTTTTTATGAAAAAAACAGTGGTGTTTACAGCGGGAAGAACAGTAAAAACTGCGTTTTCTACGGACAGCGCTAGCAAACACTCTCCGCTTGCGAGTGAAAAAAGAAAAAGAAAAAACACCCCTTCCATATTGGTGTTAGAGTTTACCATGTCAGCCAATCAAAAAACTGATATGGCAACATGTGACATTTGTTTAGGGAGAAGGGGAAGTTTTAGGAGGGACACCTGCGATGGAAAGCGAGCGAAAGAAAGAGAGAGAGCGAGTTTTCATATGTGAGAGATTAGTGACGTTTAGTGTGTTTGGAGCCTATAGTTAGTGTGTTGTGTAGTTATTGTTTTGTATTGTGTGTTAGTTATACTGCTGAATGTCACATTTGCTCCAAAAAGCCACCAAAGGCAGATTCCAGTGTAAACGCTGTTCCCACATGGAAAACAGGACTGATACACCCTTCTGTCAGACCTGCAGGGTTTAGGCCTGTGGTGTTCTCCTCTGTCTTATACTGAACACAAACTATTTTTTTTGGACTGGCACAAATAATTTGTGTGCCTTCTTTTTTAATGCAGCACACCTGATTGTTCTGTAAATAGATTTAAATGGTTATATTAAAAAACACCTGAGGCCTTGGCTGCATTTTTAGGTGAATAGTAACATGTAACTTTGTTGTTTGCAAAACATGTGCAGAATTTTTAGAAATGTACAATTTCTATTTGCATTTCAAGTTATGAAAATGATTCGTTAAACATGTTTGTGGGTTTTACAGTAAAAAATATAACTTTTTTCTACTTGGATTTTGAATTTTTTTTCTGAATTTAGATGATTTGTGCTTATATAATATGCCAAAATGGAAAAAAATAACTCAGATTTCAAATATTTGAGGTCGTGCTGAAAAAAATGACCAAACAAGGCAAGATAAAGCGTTTTTAAAGGTGAAATATAGAGGAAAACTCAAAAGTAGTCAAAAACGGCCAATTATACCCTGGACCCTAGAGGGTTAAAAAGCCATCTCTAGACCCAGCTGTCTTAACTAATTATAGGCCAATCTCCAACCTTCCTTTCATATCAAAAATCCTTGAAAGAGTAGTTGTCAAACAGCTAACAGATCATCTGCAGAGGAATGGCTTATTTGAAGAGTTTCAGTCAGGTTTCAGAGCTCATCACAGCACAGAAACAGCTTTAGTGAAGGTTACAAATGATCTATTTATGGCCTCTGACAGTGGACTCGTCTCTCATCTCTTGTCCTGCCACTCGGCCCTGAAAATCTTAGAAATATGGTATCTAACCAGATTCTTTCTCTGGATGGCATTACCTTGGCCTCCAGTAATACTAACAGGAACCTTGGAGTCATCTTTGATCAAGACGTGTCCTTCAACACACATATTAAGCAAATATGTAAGACTGCTTTCTTCCATTTGAGCAACATCTCTAAAATTAGAAATATCCTGTCTCAGAGTGATGCTGAAAAACTAGTTCACTGCAGGGAATGGGAGGCAGAGGCAGAGCCTTCAGTTTTCAGGCCCCTCTTCTGTGGAACCAGCTTCCAGTTTGGATTCGGGAGACAGACACTATCTCTACTTTTAAGATTAGGTTTAAAACTTTCCTTTTTGCTAAAGCATATAGTTAGGGCTGGACCAGGTGACCCTGAATCCTCCCTTAGTTGTGCTGCAATAGACGTAGGCTGCCGGGGATTCCCATGATGCATTGAGTTTTTCCTTTCCAGTCACCTTTCTCACTCAACATGTGCTAACAGACCTCTCTTTATTGAATCATACTTGTTATTAATCTCTGTCTCTCTTCCACAGCATGTCTTTATCCTGTCTTCCGCCCCTCCCTGAGCCTGGTTCTGCCAGAAGTTTCTTCCTGCTAAAAGGGAGTTCTTCCTTCAATCAAAGCTCACATGTTTTATATAACTAAAATGTTTAATTATGTGGGTAACAGAAAATATTTAAGTTATAGACTATATTTATATGAAAAGCATGTATACTTACTACAGTTGAATCATTTTAACCATATGTAACCAACTGCTTATGTGTTTGAAAAAAAAAGGCTTTGATTTTACCACCCTAAGAAAATTTCTCTAGATCCACCCCTGGACCCTGAGAGGAAAATCCACCTCTTAATCATCCAGTGCGTAGATGTCATGACCACAGTCACTTCAAATAAGTTATCAAATCTCCAGCATACCCTGAGTTGATTGTATTCCTTTAAAACATTCAGTTTTTCTCACAAACACTGGATCAGATTCATGTGCGTGTCCGTGGGAGCACCAGCACTCCCTGTAGCATCGACAGGCTGGAGGTTTCCAGTTCCAAACCTCCCGCCTGTTTTATAGAGCGGCAACAACCCACATCAGCTGTTTCAGGATTTCCCTCATCACAAAAGTGAAATGTAGTTTTTAGGCAAGAGTGGATTTGAAATCAACCAGTCAAGATGTGATTGAAGTGCAGTCTTTTAGCCTTAATTTAAGGCGTTTAACAAAAACACTGGATTAACCACTGTTTTTATACTTTTTCTTTTTTTAAGCCAATTTTGTGAGGCTTAAAAATACCTGAATAGTTACTGATAGTTTCATGACCAGGTGAGGCCTGTTCTCTCATTATCCAAGGAGAAACTCGTCAGATTACTGGAACTGTCAACATGAAGTCTACAGAGGTATCAGTGCCAGTGAAGGAGGGATTATGTTTAAAATCAGCACTTTTAAAGTGTACAGAGGCAAGACTACAGTGTGTTTGTGTCTAAATACTTATGGCTCCTCACACACCTTGAGTGTGAGCTCATCCTCGCTTTCTGCTGTGATGTGAAACAGAACTTTGGCCATTCCTTTAGCCACAGACTGCTGGCCTGTGATTGGCTGAGCTGGAGAAGAGAAAAAAAAGAAAGGAAAAACAGCTACGGCCCACACCTCAGTCTGCACACACACCATTTAAAAAAAAATCAATAACTGAGAGAGTCACTTACATTTTAAATGAATGTTGACAGAATTCTAGTAAATAAGGGCAGATGGCAAGAAGAGGAACTGGGAACGTGATTTTGGGATGACCTCATTGGGTGCTAGCTGTGTCTCCCCTTCCACTAATATGAGGTGAAAAGGGGGAAGGAGGGCCATGAAAAACTAGTCCCACTCCTTAACGTCAGATAATATATGTCCAACTAATTAAAATCAAATATAAATAAAGTTGTGTAACAGAAATGTATCTAATCTTATGTTTGTATACTGTTTTATCATCACATCCTGTTACTTACCTGAGCTTGGTCCACCTTGGTTGGTCTCCTTGTTTTTTTGCAGGTCTCTGTAATGTCTCAGCATAGATGAGGTGATGTTGTTGAATCCAAGCTCTTTTGAACACAACAGAAATTATAAGAAAGACGTTAGAACATGTGATCTGCTGTGTTGTTTATTGGTATTTCTGTAGTTATTATTACTAATGATTTATTACTATGTGGGTATTGGGAGAAATCAGATCAAAATCAAAACAGGGGAAAATCTCTTCTTTCTTGCCGGTTCAATCTCAAAAAGACCCTTGAATAGTTTCAAAAGGTTGATTCTGTTCCTTCAGACATTTTCAGTGGGAGAAACATTTCGTCACTCATGCAAGTGACTTCTTTAGTCTCAGCTGACTGCAGGTTTCCCCAACCTTCACAAAAATCTTCCTGGATTACTCAACACACACTCTGAAGCCTCTAAAAGTGACGTGTGATACCACTGATGTCTGACTACTTGATCAGACTACTTGTTCTTATTGTTTAAATGTGAAAAACTCTCATGCAAGAAATAAAGAACCTGAAAAGCCAATGCCAACATTTTAAAATATTAATTTAACAATCAAAAGCAAATGTGACAGATTAAAAATGATACTACAGCTGAGAAACATTTTCTAGATATAAGCTATAAGTTATTCATTTTATGTATGATATATTTTTGAGCTGTATTTGTATTTTTTAAAGCCTGCAGTGACTGTTTTACTACAAGTATGCTGTACATTTTTATGATAGCTGGCCTATTTAATCCACTTTAAATGCTCTATTCACCCTTAGCTGACTAAATCTCGGACAACTAAATTCATGTGAGATGATTTCAAGGACGCACATTTTACTCCAGGCTAAACTCATACAGCTATTTAGTGTAGCATGTATTTATTTCATCAGTTATTTCATAACCATATTTGTCAGTGTAAATTTGAACACATGGTACTCAATAAAAAAAACCCTAAGGCTACACATAAGTCACTTTCCAAAATTCACGTCGCCAACAGCACCACATTTTGTCCCTCTGTACCTGGATAGTGCCTGCCTGTGTTGCAGCCCTGAATACAGCAGAGTATAACTTAAGTTAAGAACAACACAGCGACTGTTCAGCTCCCATGCCAGAATATTTAATGACCCAGATAACACAAAATACACGTAACAAATAAACAAGTTTTACCCGAGCTGTCTTCCTCCTCTCACTTGGCAGCGTGCCCAGTAGCTGCTCACTGCAACCACACCTCTAACAGTGTACACAGTTATCATGATCATGTTGCAGGTGTCTTCTCCATCGATGGGCATGGTTATAGAAAAAGGGATGGCTGGCTTGCTGCATATGTTGGTATTGGGGGTTACTTTTTGCTGACCATGAACTGGCATGAAGAACTGACCCTGTGGTGCCACCGGAACGGGAAGATTTGACATTTGGCATTTCATTTAAATCCTCCTGCCCAAAGTGTCGTTTATCACTGCTAGTAGCTCTGATTGTTAGCATGAGCTCTAGTGGTAAGTTGTCTACACCTCTATACTTGGGATAATTTTGGAGGATGGGGGTCAACATGGTTAGTTCTTACCAGTAGCTGTCCCACATCACATACATCCCAGCAGAAATGTTGCACCTCTGAATAGGGGAGTTAAGAACAACACAGTGACTGTTCACCTCCCCCTACAGGCTAATTTGAAGACACTTCTGTGTTATGATTTACTTTTGTTTGTGTTTGATAAGGTTTGTGGTCTTGCCACATGTGTTACAAACTGTGTCTTTGTCACAATGGCCACGGGCCGATAGCTAAATTGGATTCGATTGCAGATAACCACAAACAGAGACGGCTCAAACGTTTTGCAGTGTTTATTGTTTAGTCAACAAGTGAATACGTGACAAGGTGTTGCTAACGATGTAGCCGTGGGTCAGTGGGGGGTGAACAGGGATTTAGCAGGTTGCGACGGGAACAGAGCGGTTGCGTCTGGGAAGAAAAGAGAACAGGGTTAAGAAGGCGGCAGGTGCAGGGTATCCTAGCAGAAGTGAAACTGACTGATAGCACTTACTGGTGACCGGCGTGAACCTCGCTTTGAGGGAGAGGCAGTGATAGTCCAGAGGAGTAGTGGAAAGGCTGGCAGACCGGAGTTCCGCTGTGTCCAAGGTGGTGAGTGAGGCTGGAGGGCAGGCAGGGGAGGGTCCTTGTATTCTTCCTGAATATGAATATAATCCAAGGAGAGCTGAGGTTGAGGGTGATAGCAAAGAAGGTCCAGGAAATCTGAAGCACATGAAACCAAGGTTAACAAGGAAAAAGTGGCAAGAGCGTAAAAAGCCGTAGAGTCAATACCAACATGAGGTCGTTGACAAACTGGCAGTGAAGGAGAGTCTGAGGAGGCCTTAAATCCTCAACCTGATTGCCCCGAATCAGTCTCAAGTATGTATGTGCCTGTTTGTCTATGTCTATGTGTCAGGTCGCGTTTTTCTGTCGAAATCACAGACAAACAGTATCCCGCATTCTTGATTTTTGGTTCACAAACACTTCTTACAACGACTAACTACTGAAATTTTGGAGATGTTTGCTCTTTATACAGTGAAGTTATAGGGGTAGAAATAATATCAGGCTGATCCTGCCACAATTTGTTCCACCTGTCTAAATCATAGACAAACAGTATCCCACACTCTTGATTTTTAGTCTACGAACACCTCTTATTATGACTAACTACTCCTGAAATGTTGGAGGTTTTAGCTCTGTACAGAAGAATACAAATAATTATCAGTCAAAAAGTCCTTGGTTTATTGAAATAATCCCGTCCAATAACATGAGGACAGTATATGTATCATTTTCTGTTGTAACCCACAAACTGAATGGCAATGTAACAACACTCATTTTTCACAAAAGCAGTTCAATACTTCCACGTCTAGTTGGTTGTAATGGAGGCGGATTCAACTGGATCTGCTCGCCCTGCCCAGCAAATGCTCCCGACGCAAGGGAAATAAATCCTGTCTCCATGCCACAGCTCTGCAGTCAAAAACAGGCTCACTGCAGCCACTAAGAGTGAATAGTATTAAACTCTCACTAAGTTAGATATTTTTCATCTCTGTTCACAGGTTTCTGGGTTGTTGGGTTTTTTTTTTTATAAGACTGAACTCTATTTTTCCATGTTTATTTTTCCATTTTTCAATGTTCACATTCTGCTTAATTTGTTGCTTTTTTGAAGAAGTGGTGGAGACTAATGAAGCAGTCTAGTGATGAAAGTTACAAATAGTTGTTTGAAATGAAAGTTAAAACAAATAATACTTAAGGATTCACTGTGAATGAGTTTATTGTCTAAATAAAGTTGCAGCTAGGCTTTTCTGTCATTGTTTTGTTTACATGGGGTGTGAAAGTATTTCGTCCTGCCACATGGGGAATGAAG